>NC_066582.1:325955931-326555931 GCF_024323335.1 Lathyrus oleraceus | reverse complement strand
CAACGAAGGTTTAAGTTCAAAGTTGTTTGCTTCGATTGCGGGCGGAGCAATACTTGAATGCGGTTCATCTTGCGATGGAGCGGCGTAATCTCTAAGAGCACGAGCTGGTTCTGCCATATCGGTTAAAGAAGGAAAATCTTTGAGATCAGGAAGGTCTATAGGAGGGAGATTGTTTTCAGCACGATATTCCCGAATTCGTCGTAAGACTCGGAGATATAGTTCGATATCGTTGATTCGTAAATAGAGCGGTTCGCCTTGAGAGCGAGTGCGTGGCATACAAATCAACGAAAGAAAGAAAATAGAAGAAAAAGAAACCTTAGTCTCTACAGCGTAACGGAAGAGTTACGATATCGATTGAATAAAAGTCCCCGGCAACGGCGCCAAAAACTTGATCGCTCGACTGGGTGAGTCGAGAATGGGATACAAACTGCAAGTGCACAGTTCTATCGCGTAGTTTTAAAAGATATCGATCCCACAGGGACTTATGAATCGATATACCGTTATCTAAAGTTACTACGTAAATCTAAGGTGAAGATGTTTGATTGTTTGGAGAAAAACTAAGAGCTAAACTAATGTCTAGATTAAATATTAATAAAACGGATATCGGTATGTAATTCGTCAAAACTAGGGAATCAAGTCTTTGTCGGTTTCTTGGTTTTAAAATGAATCGTTTCGGTTAACTTTATTGGTTAAAGGTTCTATCTCAAACTCTCGCTCTGTTGAATAAACCATGATTTTATATTAATGTTGTTGTCACTTATAATTAAGTCAAAAACCATATTTTGAAAACAATAAAGTTGCAGAAACTCTTTTTAAGAAAATACTGACTGTTTTAAACACCCTTATCTCAAACTCTCGCTCTGTTGACTTAGGTTATATAATTAAATCCAAATGCTTAACTCTCGTCCTCACATTCAATATTTAAAAATACTTTTTGGAAAAGGTCAGAATTTAATTAACTCTAAAACTTGCTCTCGCCCTGATCTAGAATTAATGCCTAACTTACACTGTCCAGTTAAAATCTCAAACTCTCGCTCTATTGATTTTAACTTCTTTATGTCTTTTACTTTTGTAAAAAATCTTGTTATTAAACCTGTAAGTTGAGACCATAAAAAGATTGATTTTGATTTTAAGTTTAGATAGACCGACTCAGTCTCGATCCCTTATTCTGCTTACTTTACATACCGATACCTAGGCAAATTAGCCAGACATGCTAAATAAACAAGAATTTATATCATGCATAAACAGACTCATTCTAGGCAGGCAATATGAATAAACAATAGAATAAAACATTAAAAATTAAATAACAATTAAAGAACCTGAATGCGTAATACAATGGTCTTGAACACTCCACCACAAGCCGGTAGGATTTGTTCTTCGATTCTTCAATTAAGCAGTAAAATAAATCAAGGAAATAAAACTTGAATATAACGTAAGGTTAAATCCGGTATAAAGTTGCACAGTAGTTTCCGGTGTAGAAACTATTACGCGAAAAATATCTAAAAGCTAAAAACGGGAAAGATAAATTGCAAGCGAAAAGAGAAAGTAAAGCTTGCAAAAGAAATAAATAAAATGAACAATGCTGGAAAGGAAGAAAAATAAGCAAAGGCGTGAAAGGAAAATTTGGCAGAGCTTCCGCAAAACTGAGTGTGCAAAAAACTCTCCTTACGGCAAAGAGAGGAGATGGCTATTTATAATAGCCTTGGTAACTGCATTCCGTTCCCTACGAGTCTTCAGCATGGCTAAATACACGGCTTGGGAATAGGACACGAAGTCCTCAACGTTACTTCCATTCTTCTGAGAGCGTAACTTGCGCCAAAAAGCTAGTGGACTGGTGTGACGCTCGTCACACCATGTGTGACGTCCGTCACAAGGCTACTTCGCGTGACGCTCGTCACAACCCTTGTGACGCCCGTCACAGGGGCAACGTGCGCTTTCTTTTGGGCTGGGCTTGGTCTTGGTTATTTGTTTCCTTTTTATTGCTTTTTACGCCTCCTTTTCTTCCCTTTTTCACTTTTGCTTCAAAATGGGTACCTGATGTAAATAGAAAAGAAATACTGCATAATATCTGATAAAATGGGATAAATTAAAGTAAATGATAATATAATCTAATTAAATTAAGTCTTAAAATGTGATATAATTTCATGTTATCATCACTAATCAAGACTTCTAACTTGTGTTGTTGCCTACATTATTATTGACCGGCCTCAGATAGTTGTGACTTCTACATAAGTCCAATTACGATTGCTTAACATAGCGCTAAATTTTCCCTATGGCACACTAACTACTAACATTAACGATTAAATATTAACATTTACTTTTTTCTCTTTACATTTATGCAATTCATTATTCTTGTACATATTATTCATTTGCTTTTCCCTTTGCTCATTTGAGCACATGTTTATGTTAATGCAATTTGCCTTTTGCTCACTTGAGCACATAATTGTGTATATATCATTGTGCTTGTGTTTTGTTTTAATGTTGTGGACCAAATGCAAAGAAATGAACCATTGGACTTAGACTTTAGGACTTTCCCTATGCAAAGTTTGGAGTCAAAGAGCAACTAGGCATTGAGCCTTTAGAGTGCTATAAAAGTCAAAGATCAACTAGGCATTGGGCCTTTAGAGTGCTATAAATGTTGAAGAGAACTTTGAAAGGACCAATTTCTAAACTCCTTCTTGTTCATTCTTTGTTTGTTGATAGAACTGTTTGATGTGTGTGTTCTTGTGCTAAGAATTCCAACATTGAGCCAAATTGAGGAACCATTGCCATAAGCTTCTAAGAGAGAGAGATCTAAAAGCCATTGGAAGATTCCTAAGAGCTTGTTATGATTGTGTGCTTGATTGCTTGAGTATTTGCTTATCTTGCTTGCATATTCCAAAGGATGGGAGCTACTTGGAATATCAATATGATCCCAAGAGAGGAACTCCATTTATGGTCTTACTTCTTATCCCTTACCTCTTGTATGATTAGGACTTTAGCCATTCTTCTTCTTCCCTCCACTCTAACCCAAGCCAAAACTTTTATGCAAACATTTAACACTTCTTTTCAAACATTAGAAACCTAAGCCTTATGCTTTTAATTTTTAAACTTTCTTTTCATAACACTCATATTGAATTGAATCTTTAAGTCAACTTTGACCATATTTTGTAAATACTTTTCATTGGTAAATATAACTCATTCAAATACTTTTGTGGTTTCAATGGCTACTTTCTCAATCAAAACTTTTTCATAACCTTTAGCTATTAGATTTGAGTTATCCTTGAGGTAGATGTAATACTCACCTATATCCTTAGTGATGGACAATGAGTCTTCCATGCTTATTATAGGGTTAACCCCTCACTAGCATGTCGAAGCTATCCTCACATGGTGGATTTGTGGTTTTAGGTTGAGTTTTCTCCCTTGGATAACAAAAGACCTTAAGGTTTTTGGACCAATCATTTCACCAACTCATTTTGATATTTTTACCCCGAACTACGAGGTTTTGATCCTAATCTTTTTCAAGATGGTATGTAGGCAATGGGTTCATCCATCCAAACAAAAAATGTAAATAAACTTGTATATTCTCTTCTCATCTCTTCAATCATGTTTGCACAAATAATTTTTTCACAAAATACCAACCTTACAACCAATATGAAAAGGGCTCCATAGAAGTACCTAGGATGTTTTGGGTGCTTAAAACCTTCCCATTGCATAACCAACCCCTTTACCCAGATCTTTGACATTTTTACTAGTTTTTTATTCGATAAAACTTTTAGATTTTTGTTCGCTTTCTAACCATTCCTTTGGATAAATAGAAGTGCGGTGGCGACTCGACTTGTATGGTTTACCTTGGATTTAGTCAATATCTCTAATGGTAACGAATACCCCGTGGCGACTCTGCTGGGGATCATTTTCCTAGTGGGTTTTGCCTACTTTTAATATTTGTTGTATTGTTGTGTATATTGTTTTGTAACATATTTTTGTGCAATTTGGGATTACTGTATTGTATGTAATGGTTGAATTGCTTGAATATTAATTCCTTGTATGCTTGGTGATCTTGGTTAGATGAGTTCTATACCCGAACTCGAGTGCACTTAGGATAGGAGAATGGCATAGTCTTGTTGACTTGTGTGGAGTTATTCCTTAGAAAGTTGACTTGCAAGCCCATTCACTTTGTGGAGGTCATGTTGGGATCAATAATGTCACACAAGTAGTTGTGGTTAGACATTGCTCTTTCAAATATAGACCTTAGAAGCCAAGGACCTTAGTTTACCAAGCCCATCTTGGCCTATTCTTAGGATGTAGTGCGAAAGTCGTTCAAGTGTAAGATTTGATACGATTGTTATGCGATACTACACTCATAAGAGTCTCTCTTGAGAATATTTTTGGAATATGAGTAGTCGTTTCTTCGATAATATCCAAAAGATGGGATGATGACTATGGGAACCTCTTGTAGAACATGTTTGGCAGGTTTAAACCCTAGTACACTCCCTTTGGGTGGTTCCTAACCGAGACTCCATGCTCGTGACTTGCAACAAACCCTTGATTCATGGTTAATCCGTTCATATATCCTTAATATCAATGGAACTTGGGTGTTGATAAGGTGTAAACCATAATCCACCAAAATGGATGATTGATATTAAGGATGACACGAGCCATCCCATGACCTTTGTTTGGTGTGCTTTGCTTGATCCTTGAGTGTGATTGTTGCATCCGTGCATCCATGCACCCATTTGCATCCATATCATCAAGACAATAAGAAAAGTTTCAAGGAACTTAAGAGGTCTATTTGCAAATTTTCAGACATGGAAAGACAGAAGGAATACGAAGAAGTACAGTTTCAAACAACCAGACTTGAAAGAGCTAAGGAATTTGACATCCTCTGTATTAGATCCCTTGGGTTTCAAGACTCGTTTTGGGAAGCTTCTTTCTCTTCTGACTACTCAAGTGGACGAAGGATTGATGAGTGTATTGGTGTAGTTTTAAGATCCCTTGTACCGTTGCTTCACTTTTCCCGATTTCCAACTTTTCCCTACACTTGAGGAGTATGCCTACCTTGTGGGTATACCTATTCTAGACCAGTTGCCATTCAGTGGCTTAGAGAGTATTCCTACTTCTCAAGAGATAGCTGATATGTTGCATATAGATGAAGCTCTAGTTGGTGCTCATATGACTACCAAAGATGGAATTCAAGGTCTCCCTTCTGAGTTTCTCATTACTCAAGCTATTATGAATGGGAAGGCCATGAGTGAGGACGCCTTTAGGGCCATATTTGTACTTCTCACCTATGGGCTAGTGTTATTCCCCAACACCGACAAGTTTGTGGAGATGAACGCTATTAGGATTACTCTCTACTCTTAATCCCGTTCCGACTCTGTTGGGTGACACTTATTTTTATTTGCATATGAGGAATGCAGAGGGTGGTGGTACCATTGTGTGCTGTTTGCCGCTGTTGTACAAGTAGTTTATTTCGCACTTGCCGCAGATGGTCACCTTCAAGGAGAACAAAGGATGTCTACGTTGGTCCACGAGACTTATGTATCTCACCAATGATGATATCTTTTGGTACAACCGTGTCTATGATGGTGTGCAGATTATCGACTCTTGTGGTGAATTCTCCAATGTGCCTCTTCTTGGTACATGTGGTGGGATTAACTACAACCCTGTTTTGGCACGTCGTCAGCTTGGGTTCCCCTTAAAGGATAAACCCAATAACATTCTGTTAGAGGGTGTGTTCTTTCAAGAGGGTAAAGATCCCCAAGGCTTGAAGGGCAGGATGGTCCGCGCTTGGCGCAAGATCCATAAGAAAGGAAGGAAGGAGCTAGGTCCGAAGAACTGTATCGCCTTGGAGCCTTATACTTCTTGGGTTAGGAGGAGAGCTTCCGAATACCTCATGCCTTACGAGTATCCGAGACCTACACCTTTGGTTGTGGCTGGGCCTTCAATCCTCCCTGACCAAGGAGTAGAGTAGTTGAGAGATGAAGACCGTTCACGTGCTTGGATCCGTGAACGAGAGGAGTTGCTTCAGCAAATCAAGGAGAAGGATGCTTTGATAGAGTTCCTCGAGCATCAGGTTATTGATGATCCTAATGATGCATGGATTTCTCTGCTTCCTCAGTCTTCCAAGTTTTGGAAGAGGAAGTACGATCGTCTCGCCAAGGAGAAGGCAAATATGGAGGCAGCCTATGAGGAGGAGGTGAAGAGGCTTCGTGCATCTTATCTTCTAGTCTCTCGAGCTTTAGATGATTGTTTCTAGGGATCCATGGGATGATCATTTTCCTTCTCTCTTGTATTATATTTGGTTACCGAAACTGTACTTCTTTAGTATAAAAATATTTCCAGATATTATTAATGAGATATTTCCATATGTGATAAATGTTTAATATTTCCAACATTCGCAAATAGAACTCTAAAAGTTCCTCTGATAAATAAAAACAAATCATACGCACAAGAATTGCATGCATCATGTGCATAAGCAGGTTTTGCTCCAGACTTCTTGTTCTACGGTCTAACTCTGTATTCTTCATTTATTTTAAAGCCCAGCTGACTCACCGGTACTACACCAGAGCCAACTCATCGACACTGATGGATCATTTGGAACAAGAGAACCGCGAGCTGAAGGAGGAAGTAGCCAGATTGACAGCCCTAATGGAGTCATTCATGGCTTCCCAGAGCCAATCTTCTCCGACACCCTGAACTCCTCCCCAGAGGACGGTCATTTATGAGATTGCAACTTCTACTGTGCCTGCTGCAACCGCCCACTTTGCGCCATCTATGCTAGCCGGATTCCCGTGGGGAATGCCCGCCAATTTTGTGCCAGAGGGTTTTGCTCCTACTCTTGCTTCTTTGCCGGCATCTAGCCCGGTCCTTTCAGTGCCACCTCCCGTCGTGCACACATTACCAAGAGTTGAAGATACCATCTACCATTCTGAACCATCTGAAGGTCCAGATGTTTATGAGAAGATGGATGACATGAAAGACCAATTCCTTGAGCTTCGTAAGGAACTAAAGACTCTGAGGGGGAAGGACCTCTTTGGTAAAAGTGCTGCTGAGTTGTGCCTTGTGCCCAACATGAAGATCCTTATTAAATTCAAAGTACCTGACTTTGAGAAGTATAAGGGAAACACATTCCCTCTCAGCCATCTCGTGATGTATGCTCGCAAGATGTCGACGCAAACTGATAATGACCAATTGCTCATCCACTATTTCCAAGACAGTCTATCCGGTGCCACTCTCCGGTGGTACATGGGTCTGGAAAGTTCGAACATCCGCTCTTTCAATGATCTTGGTGAGGCCTTCGTCAAGCAATATAAATATAATATGGATATGGCTCCTGATAGGGACCAGCTGAGGGCAATGTCCCAGAAAGAGAAAGAGACCTTCAAAGAATACACCCAGAGGTGGCGCAAGTTGGCAGCTCAGATAGTGCCACCCCTTGAGGAGAAAGAGATGACCAAGATCTTTTTGAAGACCTTGAGTTCATTGTACTATGAGAAAATGATAGCCAGTGCTCCCTCAGACTTCACCGAGATGGTGAATATGGGAATGAGACTGGAAGAGGGGGTCCGTGAAGGACGTTTGACTCGAGATGAAGGCTCTTCAGCAAAGAGATATGGAAGCTTTGCAAAGAAGAAGGAGGGAGAAGCACACGCCGTGTCTTCCCATATCAAGAGAAGACCCTCTGTGAAGGGGAAGATTGCCCGCCCCATTAACAACCAGCATCAGGTGGCTCATATAACACTTGCTTTCAGAGAAGCCCAACATTATCAACAAAAACAATCTCAGCAATATCAGCAGCAACAACATCGTCCACCACAACAGGCCTACCAGCCTCGAAACAACAACACCAGCACCAACTACGAGAGGAAGAGGGTCACCTTTGATCCAATTCCGATGACTTACGCTGAACTCTATCCATCTCTGATTGATAGAAAGTTAATTACTCCACGAGACCCTCCCGCTCTACCTACTAATCCCCAGTGGTGGTACAAGCCTGAGCTTCACTGCGTATATCATTCCGGTGCTCCAAGACATGATGTGGATAATTGTTATCCCTTGAAGACCAAGGTGCAAGACCTTGTGAGAAGTGGGATTTTTTTTTCCGAGGACGTAGGTCCGAATGTGAAAAAGAACCCATTGCCCGAGCATGGGAAATTTGTCAATATGGTCCAGGGCTGCCCTGGCAAGTACAAGGTCAAATATGTCAGTCATATTCGACAATTGCTGGTCGAGATGCATCGTTTGCTGTATGATTATAGCCATTATTAGAAAAAATTGGTAAAAGCTGTTATATTTTATTCATCAGCCTTAGCTGGTTTATATAGTGAAAATACAATAATTACAATTTATTTTATCCTTAATTGAGAATAAAGAAAAATAAAGGTAGTATTAAAGACAATAATAAAATCGGAAATAATATATTTTCCAACACCCCCCCTCAAGTTGGTGCATAGATATCTGTCATGCCCAACATGTCTATCAAATACTCAAAAGTAGGCCTTGCCAAGCTTTTGGTCAGGATATCCGCAGTTTGTTGACTTGAAGTCACGAAGGGTAGACATATGATTCCCGCATTTAACTTCTCCTTTATAAAGTGTCGATCAATCTCGATATGCTTGGTTCTGTCATGTTGAACTGGATTATGAGCTATGCTAATAGCAGCTTTACTGTCAGAGTACAATTTCAATGGAAGCTCAATTTTCATCTTAAGTTCTTCTAGGACTCTAAGGATCCATAATCCTTCACAAATACCTTGAGACATAGCTCTAAACTCGGCCTCTGCACTACTTCTTGCTACAACTCCTTGTTTCTTGCTCCTCCATGTCACAAGATTACCCCAAACATAGGTACAATATCCAGATGTTGATCTTCTATCTGTGACTGAACCTGCCCAATCGGCATCGGTGAAGATAGACACATTTTTTTCACTAGTCTTCTTAAAAAATAATCCTTTTCCAGGATTTCCCTTCAAATATCTCAGTATCCTATATACTGCCTCAAGATGTTCCTCGAAAGGAGAATGCATAAACTGACTCACTACACTAACTGAGAAAGCAATATCAGGTCGGGTGTGTGACAAATAAATCAATTTCCCAACCAATCTCTGATATCTCCCAGTATCAATAGAAACATTACCTTCTCCCCAAAGTTTAGCATTCGGATCCATAGGGGTATCTGCAGGACGACATCCACTCATTCCTGTTTCTTTCAACAAGTCTATAATGTATTTCTGCTGTGAAACCACAATACCATTTTTTGATCGAGCAACCTCCATACCTAGAAAATATCTCATGAATCCCAGATCCTTGATTTCAAAGTCTACTGCCAATTTCTCTTTTACTCTTGCCATTTCCACTGTATCGTCTCCAGTAAGGACAATATCATCAACATAAACAATCAGGACAACAACTTTCCCATCGTGGGAGAATTTTGTGAACAAGGTGTGGTCAGCCTATCCTTGGATGTACCCTTGTTTCTTCATGGACTGAGTGAATTTTTCAAACCAAGCTCTAGGGGACTGCTTTAATCCATACAAAGACTTATTTAGTTTGCACACATTTGATACAAATTTGTTTTCAAAGCCAGGAGGAATGTCCATATATATTTCTTCTTCAAGATCGCCATTAAGAAAGGCATTCTTAACATCTAACTGGTGCAAAGGCCAATCCAGGTTAGCAGCAAGAGACAAAAGAATTCTGACAGTGTTCAATTTTGCAACAGGAGCAAATGTCTCTGAGTAATCTATACCATAGGTCTGAGTAAAGCCTTTAGCCACCAAGCGAGCCTTGTACCTTTCAATTGACCCATCTGAATTATACTTCACAGTAAACACCCATTTGCATCCAACTGTCTTCTTGCTATCTGGTAGTGGCGTAACACTCCAAGTTTTGTTCTTTTCTAGAGCTTTCATCTCCTCAAGTACAGCTTCCCTCCACTTTGGAATTTCTAGAGCAACCTGTACACTTTTTGGAATTTCTACACTAGACAATTTTGAAGTGAAGGCAGACATAGATGAAGACAAATTTGAATATGATATAAAATTGGACATGGGATGTTTAGTGCAAGATCTGACAGGTTTTTTAATGGCAACATGATCATCTATATCAGGATACAAAATACGACTCTCAGAAACAGAGATAGACTTACCTTTTCTTTTGTTAGGAAATTGATCATTCCCCGGTTCAGATTCCTGGCAGTGTTGAGATGTGGACTTGTCCTTTCCTTTATGGTGCTTTTTCACAAAAACCTTTCCTTTCCAAGTCCCGTTTCCTAATTCAAATTTGTTTTGTTAAAGTTACTCATTATTTTGTGGCATTTCAATTAGATCATCATTATCATCGTTTTCAGGATTCTCATTATTTTCAACAAGAGAAAATGTAGGCTCGGATTCACAAGGTTCCTTACTCATGACAGGAGTAGGATCAGATAAAGAATCGCGGCCATTTTCTGTTGGTGCAGGTGTAAAAAACTTAGAATTTTGTGATATTGGTAAAGATAAGTTATTTAAAAAACTCATGTCCTTAATTTGAAATGAGTCTTCGTTTATCTCCCCCCCTTGAAGATGAGTGTCATCAAAAAAAGGTTTATTTTCAAAGAATCTAACATCCATAGTGAGAAACATTTTCTTCAGCCTTAGCTGGTTTATATAGTGAAAATACAATAATTACAATTTATTTTATCCTTAATTGAGAATAAAGAAAAATAAAAGGTAGTATTAAAGACAATAATAAAATCGGAAATAATATATTTTCCAACAGCCATTATGAACATGACCACGATAGATGTCGAGTTTGTTCTGTTAATCAGAGAGGTTGTCGCCAGGTGCGCAAGGATGTTCAGGAAATGCTAGATGAGGGAGTCATTGAGATCCTTCAAAAAAGAAATGTTGACGAAGATGTTGTTGAAGTCAACGTAATTTCTCCGGTATTCCGGATACCTGAGCCTATTGTCATCAAGTATGATGGTAGCAAGCAGAAGGTTTCACCTGCTCTGACTATTAAGCCAGCCGATCCTATACCGTACTCTTCTGAGAAGGCGGTCCCCTATCGCTACAATGCTGTAGAAGTGGAAAATGGGAAAGAGGTGCCCCTGCCCTCTTCGTCTGTCGTTAATATTGCCGACGTCAGCGGTCTAACTCGCAGTGGTCGTGTTTTCTCGGCTCCGTCGAAGCCGCAAGCTGACGCTCGAAGGAACGACAATGCTAATTATGCTGGAAGCCCGATTGGGAATGCTGTGAACGCTCTGAATCCGACACTTGTTGCTAAACCTGCCTCTACGTTGAGAACTCCTGCTTCTGCTGGCCCGAGCGGCAATGCGAAAGAAAATTGTGATGAGATGCTGAGACTCATCAAGAGAAGTGAGTACAACGTTGTAGATCAGCTTCTACAAATGCCATCCAAAATCTTTGTACTATCATTGCTGATGAATTCAAAACCACACCGAGAAGCTCTGCAGAAGGTGTTGGATGTGGCGTATGTGGATTACGATGTCACAATTGAACAATTTGACAGTATTGTTGCAAATATCACCGCGTGTAACAATTTAAGTTTTTGTGATGCTGATCTCCCCAAGGAGGGAAGAGACCACAACATGGCATTAAACATATCTATAAGCTGCAAAGATGACGCCATGTCCAATGTGCTGGTAGACACTGGGTCATCATTGAATGTATTGCCAAAATCCACTCTTGCGAAGTTATCATATCAGGGGCCTCCCATGAGGCAGAGTGGGGTAGTTGTGAAGGCTTTTGATGGGTCTCGGAAAACTGTGATTGGAGAGGTTGATCTCCCACTCAAAGTCGGACCAAGTGATTTCCAGATTACCTTCCAGGTTATGGACATTCACCCATCGTATAGCTGTCTCTTAGGCAGACAATGGATTCACGAGGCAGGCGTTGTGACATCCACCCTACACCAGAAACTGAAGTTTGTAAAGAATAAGAAGCTGGTGGTGGTAGGGGGAGAGAAGGCTCTCCTGGTTAGCCATTTGTCTTCTTCCTCATATATATATGCTAAGGATGAAGTTGGAACTCCGTTCCAAGCTTTATATATTGCTGAACCTATTAAGAAGGGAACTCTTTCATTTGCTTCCTATAAAGATGCAAAGTTGGCCATTGAGCATGGTGCAACCGCTGGTTTGGGGCAAATGATTGAGCTGGAAGACAACAAATCTCGGGTTGGCATAGGCTATTTTTCTGGTGTCTTCAGCAAGCAAGGGTTGTTCAAGAGTGGAAGCTTCATCCACACCGGACAAGACGAAGAGGCTGCTGCTATTCTGGAAGAAGATGAAGACGATTCTGGCAATTTCATCATCCCTGGAGGGATCTGCAATAATTGGGTTGCTGTGGATATTCCGACAGTTATCCATAAGTCAAAGTAATGATCATTGTGTTTAAAAACCCTTCTCCCATGCCAAAAGGAGGAGTGATGACATTGTTGGCGCATAAATACAGTGATATTTTCATTCAATAAATTCATGTTAAATGTTTGTTTTTCCAATTATTTTCCCTTTTCGCTTTTGCATGAAATCGGTGATCACATAAAACCCTAAAAATAAGAATAAAATCAATCTTTTCATCTGCATAATGATTTGTTTTGTCTGAATTCTAAAACCTCTTTTATATCCAAAATCATTATGCAGGTTAATCAAACCCATTGAACATAATAATCCAACACCATCTCCCAACTTTGAATTCCCTGTATTTGAGGCGGAAGAAGATGATGTTGAAGAGATTCCTGACGAGATTACCCATCTACTTGAGCATGAAGAAAAGATCATTCATCCGCATCTGGAGAATCTGGAAACAATCAACTTGGGGTCTGAAGATTGTATACGAGAAGTGAAGATTGGGGCACACCTGGAAGAATCTGTTAAGAAGGGGTTGATTGAGTTGCTACGAGAATATGTCGACGTCTTTGCCTGGTCATATGAAGACATGCCTGGTTTGGATACAGATATCGTGCAACATTTCCTGCCTTTAAAGCCTGAGTGCGTGCCTGTGAAGCAGAAACTCAGAAGAACTCATCCCGATATGGTAGTAAAGATCAAAGAGGAAGTTCAGAAGCAAATTGATACGGGGTTTCTTGTGACTTCTACATATCCTCAATGGGTGGCCAATATTGTGCCCGTGCCTAAGAAAGATGGAAAAGTCCGAATGTGTGTGAACTATAGAGACTTAAATAAAGCTAATCCGAAAGATGATATCCCTTTACCACATATTGATATGTTGGTAGACAATACAGCTAAATTCAATGTCTTCTCATTTATGGACGGATTTTCCGGATATAATCAGATCAAAATGGCACCTGAGGATATGGAGAAGACAACATTCATCACACCTTGGGGAACATTCTGTTATCGAGTGATGCCCTTCGGTTTGAAGAACGCCGGAGCCAGGTATCAACGAGCTATGACTACCTTGTTTCACGATATGATGCACAAGGAGATCGAAGTGTATGTTGATGATATGATCGCAAAGTCAAGAACGGAGGTTGAACATGTAGAACACTTGTTGAAGCTTTTTCAGCGTCTAAGGAAGTATAAGCTTCGTCTGAATCCTAATAAATGTGTATTTGGAGTCCATTCCGGCAAGTTATTGGGCTTTATTGTCAGCGAAAGAGGTATCGAGGTTGATCCTGCGAAAGTCAATGCAATACAAGAGATGCCTGCGCCCAAAACTGAGAAGCAAGTCCGAGGTTTTCTTGGCCGCTTGAATTATATTTCCAGATTCATATCCCACATGACTGCCACATGTGCACCGATATTCAAGCTCCTCCGGAAAGATCAGTCTCATGATTGGACCGAGGATTGCCAAAAAGCTTTTGATAGCATTAAAGAGTATTTGCCTGAGCCTCCGATTCTGTCTCCGCCTGTGGAAGGGAGACCATTGATTATGTATCTGACAGTTCTTGAAGACTCAATGGGTTGTGTCCTTGGCCAGCAAGACGAATCAATGAAAAGGAATATGCCATCTACTATCTGAGTAAGAAATTCACTGATTATGAGTCTCGATACTCAATGCTTGAGAAAACATGTTGTGCTTTGGCTTGGGATGCTAAGCGCTTACGCCAGTATATGTTGAATCATACGACTTGGTTGATATCCAAAATGGATCGATCAAGTATATCTTTGAGAAGCCTGCTTTAACTGGGAGGATTGGCCGTTGGCAGATGTTGTTATCTGAGTATGATTTTGAGTATCAAGCTCAGAAGGCTATTAAAGGTAGTATCTTAGCTGACCACTTGGCACATCAACCAATTGAGGATTATCAGTCAGTTCAGTATGACTTCCCAGATGAGGAAATTCTATATTTGAAAGTGAAAGATTGCGATGAGCCTACGCTCGATGAAGGGCCATAGCCTGGTTCCAGATGGAGTATGGTGTTTGATGGCGCCGTAAATCAATATGGAAATGGTATTGGGGCAGTGATTATTACTCCTCAGGGCACACATTTTCCTTTTACAGCAAGGCTAACTTTCAAATGCACGAATAATATGGCTGAGTACGAGGCCTGTATTATAGGATTGAAAGAGTGCATTGATCTAAGGATCAAGCATCTTGATGTTTATGGAGATTCGGCCCTTATTGTTAATCGGATTAAGGGCGAGTGCGAAACGAATCAGCCTGGCCTCATCCCATACAGAGATTATGCGAGGAGGATTTCAACGTTCTTTACTGAGGTTGACTTCCATCATATTCCTCGAGATGAGAATCGGATGGCAGATGCTCTTGCTACACTTGCTTCGATGATTGTGGTAAGACTTTGGAATGATGTTCCCAATATCACTGTGATGCGTTTGAACAGACCAACTCATGTATTTGCGGTAGAGGAGGTGCAAGATGATAAGCTGTGGTACTATGATATTAAGCGCTTCCTTCAGAGTCAGATTTACCCGCCTGGGGCATATGTGAAAGATAGGAAGACTTTGAGGAGATTATCTGGCAGTTTCTACCTCAATGTCGATGTGCTTTATAAGAGAAATTTTGATATGATGCTGCTCAGATACGTGGATAGACACGAAGCAGACCTGTTAATGACTGAGGTCCATGAGGGTTCATTTGGTACTCATTCCAATGGACATGCCATGGCTAGAAAGATATTGAGAGCAGGCTATTATCGGCTGACAATGGAGTCTGACTGCTGCAAATATGTGAAGAAATTCCATAAATGTCAGATTTACGCAGATAAGATTCATATTCCTCCGACACTTCTGAATGTGATTTCATCACCATGGCCTATCTATATGTGGGGAATCGACATGATTGGCATGATAGAGCCGAAAGCGTCCAACGGTCACAGATTTATTCTCGTAGCAATTGATTACTTCACCAAGTGGGTTGAAGCGGCGTCGTATGCAAATGTGACCAGGCAGGTGGTCGTGAAGTTCATCAAGAATCAACTCATATGCCGTCATGGGGTGCCAGATAAGATCATTACTGATAATGGATCTAACTTGAACAACAAGATGATGAAAGAGCTGTGTAGGGAGTTGAAGATAGCACATCATAATTCTTCTCCTTATAGACCCAATATGAATGGGGATGTTGAAGCTGCTAATAAGAATATTAAGAAGATTATCCAAAAGATGGTTGTTACGTACAAAGATTGGCATGAGATGCTGCCATTTGCTTTGCATGGATATCGTACGTCTGTCTGCACTTCAACAGGGGCAACCCCTTTTTCTCTTGTTTACGGTATGGAGGTTGTGCTCCCAGTAGAGGTGGAGATCCCATCAATGAGAGTCTTGATGGAAGCCAAATTAACTGATGCTGAATCGGTTCAGAGTCGTTATGACCAACTGAATTTGATAGAAGAAAAGAGATTGACTGCCATGTGCCATGGTCAGTTATATCAGCAAAGGATGAAGAAGGCCTTTGATAAGAAGGTGAAGCCTCGTGTTTACCGAGAGGGTGACCTTGTGCTCAAGAAAGTCTTGTATTTCGCGCCCGATTCCAGGGGCAAGTGGACCCCAAACTATGAAGGTCCATATATTGTCAAGAGAGCCTTTTCAGGCGGTGCTTTGATACTTACAACTATGGATGGGGAGGATTTCACTCGTCCTGTGAATTCAGATGCAGTCAAGAAATACTTTGCCTAAAAAAAAACAGAATAGCTTGCTAAGGTGAAAACCCGAAAGGGCGGCTTAGGCAAATATGAGCGTCTCGGTGGATTGAAAACCCGAAAGGGTGATTTAGGCAAAAGTTAGAGACATAAAAAATGAATATGTATCCCGCTAGATTGAGTACCTCACCCTGGGGCAATCTAGGAAAAAATTAGGGATTTGGTAAGTAACTTCATCCTGACAAGACTGTGTTCTACAAACAGTCATCTGTCAGAGATTCCCGCTCAGTCATCATCAACTGAAGCTTCAAATACATCGGATTCAGAATTGGTGGAGAAATGATCATTATGTTCAATGTAGGTCTTTTCCAATATATATCACCAATTTCAAATTTGTAAAGATCTATGGAGTCTTGCCATTTGCAGACTACCATTCCATCAAATAAATTTGAGCCTTTATCCAATTATTTACACTCTTATTTGTTTCTATTCAACAAATGTTTTGCATATTTTAATTGAGAAATATCATTGTTTTTAAAAAAATTAAACTTTTCATAACTTGTTTTTAAACAAAGTGAACATTCACAATGATAAAAGGATACTGGGGATATCTTCAGTGCTTTCCCAAAGATGGTAGGATTCTCGACAGGGTAAGACAATTGTTCATATTCCTGGCGTGTTTGTATTCTCTTCCTCCGGAGCCTTTTATGGTTTTCCCTCCCGAGTAGAGTGTGTGGTAGAGGTATTCAGCCTCCTTCCTCCTCAGTAGATATGAGCTCTTGATTTGAATGACCTTGGAAGCTTCTGACCAGTGGCTGTTCCCCACGAAGATCCATTCTCCCCTTTGATAATTTCCCCAATGGAGTGGCTTCCCCAATGGAGCGTATCTGTGCCATGATCCTGTTCCTAGTTGGAATGGTTGTTGTTCATTCTCCTGCAGAAGTCTTTGTTTCCTGATACCCCTGATCCCCAGCAGATGGGATGTTCTCCACTGAGCCTAGCTTTCTCTCTTGAGATATAGTACCGGATGTTTATTCAATCGATCAGTGGACCTATTTGTGTTAGATATGTCTGTTCTGTCAGCATTCATCATACACGAACCACACATATATGCATAGTTTTAACATTCAGATATTCATGTTGCATTCTTTTCCATATATCTTTGTTTGTTATCTCCTGCTAGTCGATAATATATTCCCCAAGAAGATTGTTTGTGTTTAATCTCTCCATGAAGAGTCAGCCCCATAAGCAGAAAACATTTATCCTTTCTTCCATATTCCCCATCGAGTTATGTCCTCGTGGATGATGGTTGTTTCTGTTTCCTCCCAACACATATATTGGGATGAAACCCCCCATTCAGTTATATCCTCATAGGGATGAGTCTTGTTTCTTTCTGCATCTCTAGTTTGTTCCTAGACTTGGCTTCTAGGCATTATCCTTGCGATTCCCTGTAGTTCAGATGAATGATTGCTCCGTAACTAGCAATTATCCATCTTTTCCATGGCGAAGTATATGGTTTTCTACCTTTATACCGGTAGTCGTAAACCCTATTTTTTTTATCCCTTGGCAGAGTTAACCTTTTTGTTCATCCTAACAGATGACGATTAATTTTCCGTGGTTTTCTACCCAGTATCTGGTAGATGTAATCCCCTCCTTGACGGTTATCTTTATCCAATATTCGGTATTGATAGTCCTTCGCCCTTTTTGAAGTATATCTTCCGGATCATTGCCTTTGTCAATGTACCCCCAACGAGTCATCTTTCATTTGCCTTTCGTCGGAAATGATCGTTTCTCCCTTTGATTTGGTCATCATTTTATACCTAGTAGTTGGTATCCCAATGCCCTTTCCTTTCGGTCGATTCATCCTTTATTAACCCAGTAACCGGTTGTGGATAATATTCCATGCGAGTATGTTATCTACGATCTGACGGTAATAGATAATATATCTCATGCGCTCTTCAGTCGAAGTCTTTGTTCTTCCCCAATCGAGTAAGATTTGTCTTCCCTTGTGGAAACGAAGGTCCATCCTGTAATTGAGTTTGCTTTTCGGCCCTCTTTGGGATGATGAGTGTCTTGGGAATATTCCCCAATTCACGCCTTGGTTGGTCACCTATTATATGCCCAGTAACCGATATCCCTGGTGTTCCTTCCCTTCTGCTCCCTATTATGACCTTTTGTCCCCTCTGGAGTCAGACTTTCCTAAGTTGAAATATACCTTTTTAGGTCTTTCTCAGATGATTTTTGAATGTTTGATATCTCTCACCTGTATACTGGTCTTAGATATTCATTCTCCCCGAGCATGTTGTTCTTTCACCCTTATACCGGTGGAAAGATCACATGTCTCATTGAGCTTATTACCCAGTAACCGGTAATACCTCGCCCTAGTGTTCCCCAGCGAGGTCCCTTAGTGGATTCTCCCTATTTGAATCCGGATTTTCATCCGAAGTATCCTTGGTGGATAATTTCGCTATATTGGCATGTTCCCCAATACATGCGCCTGTGAGTCAGCTCGGGTCTTTCCACTGATTTATTCTTTTGGAATTCTACTCCCCAAGCTTTGAGTCGTGCCCTGCTCAAACAATTCATCCCCTTTTCTATCCCCATAAGAGTCCCAGAGTCTCTGTCCCATTGAGTGTGTTACTCATATGGATTGTCAGTTCTCCTGATTTCTTTTCTCTTTGTGGACACATATCCCCTCGAAGTATTACCCTTCTTGCATACATACATCTGCATCATGAGGTCTCTTAGAGACCAAAATTAGTCTCTTTGTTATTATTTAAGCCCATTCTACCTCGTCGAGACGAAGATTTTAACCTTCACTTCTCCGGCTAGAATGACCTTAATTAGGGGCATCTATAAGACCCCAATTTTGGCCCTAAGATCCCTCATGGCATCATAACATTGCATTGCAAAGCCTCAAGGATCATGAGCATCTTGGTTCCCTTTGCCTTTGGGTGGGACCTCTTGTGAGTGGTTTGAGATCACCAAGCATGCTTGAATTGTATATCATTGTTTTTCTCATTTTATTTACTAACCAAAAGCACAAAAATATGTCACTAACATTTCTTGTTTGTAGCTTGAGTAATCATAAGGTCTAAAAGCTTCTAGGAAATCCTTTGTGCAAGGAAAATGTCAAGAGGAGATGGAAGAAAGCATGGTAATGGTTCCAAAAGCTCTCATCCATCAAATATGCCTTCCAAGTATCTCAATTCATCATTTTCATCAAAGCAAGTCAAGGGGTTTGAGGTTTGTTTCCCAAGGAAACCCTAATTCATCTGTTCATCAACTGTGCCTTGCTCTTGAAGCAACATAAACCCAAGATCAAATACAATCAAGGGAAGTTATTTAGTTCATCATTTCATGCATATTTGAACTTGTTTGAGTACCCTCAATCATCAATTCATCAAGGTATGAGTTTTGGACTTGAGAAGTTGATCAGTCAATTCATCTGACTATCTTGAAATACACTGAGACCTAACTTTTTATGTGTTGGTCAAATTGAGATCATCCTAAGAGCAAAAATGTTCTTAAGGACAATATGAACAACGTTAATGTTCATCAAAATGTGATTTGAAGCTTGGAAGGTCATCATCCATTCCAAGACATTAGAGGTCATTTTGACTGAAACCCTAATTTTGGATCAACTTCCCAAGCACATAACTCATTCATTTTTCATGATTTTGAGGTGGGACCAAATGCATTGGAAAGCTTATTATGTATAATTCAAATGTTATGTTGAGCAAAATTTCAAAACTTCAAAAGAAATACATGTGATAATGCAAAACATTATAGGTCACTTTGAGCAAAAGTTCATCTTTCTTCAAAATTTCAGATCTGAAATTCAGTTGCATTTGGTTGAATTTTCAGATCTAAAGTTCCTAGACCTTCATCATTTGATCTATTGAAGTTTCTGTTTGCAAAAGGAACCAAGGAGAGTGACTCAATTCTTCACAATCCAAAGGTTTTGCTCCACTGAATTTTGCTTCGAATCTCCTAATACTTTGCTCCATTTTCCTTGATCTTGTGTTGTCTGAAGTCCTCTCTATAGAGGCATCATTATTGTGTGTTTAATTGTTGGAATCGAGCAAGTTCAGTTGAACACCACCAAACTTCCATCTCTGATTTTTCTCTTAATAAGAATCTAGAGTGGAAGTGAATGGCATAGGAGTGATGTACATCACCTCACCTTTCGAATGGTGCCTGGATCGCTCATTTTAGTTAGCATTTGAACCTCTGTGTTTTTTTATCTTCACCGGAGCTCATCGGAGAAGATGGTGGCGCTGGCCACCGTCTCTTTGCCAGATCAAACATGAGCCGTTGGATGCATTTCCCAGTTTATATCACAACCATCAGATCTTATGACTTTTGATAATGCACCATGTGATTCATTTGACTAAGGACATTGGTAGGCGCGCGCTGATAGCCCTTGGATGTGCCAGCTCAATTAATGAGCCATCATCCAACGCCTCTCCTTTTTTCATATTTTCTTATTTCTGATTTTATTTTCTTTTATTTCTTTTAATTCCATTTTATTTCTAAAATCCATATCTCTTTTATTATTGGTCCAAAAAATATGGAACCAATTGCATTATTTCTCTTTTAATTTCTAGATTCTAAAAATGATTTTAATATTTTTTATTTTGTCATTTGCTTTTTTTTAATAATTTTCTCTTTTCTGGTTATTTTTAATTCATTTTAAATAGTTTTTGATATTCAAAAAATACAAAAATATTTTCTCAACCTCTTTGAATGATGATGGATCTATGAAAAATGTTCTCATCAATTTATTAATTTATTTGAGATTTATTTGAGATTTTAGTTCAATTAGGTTATTTTTCTTCATTTTTAATTGATTAAAAATAGTTTCTGACCTTTAAAAATGCTGAAATTTTTTGTCAAACTTTGTTTGACCTTGTTGAACTTGGGATAATTCACTTGGACTTTTCAAAGTTGATTTGAAGTGAATTTGAAGTTTAACCTTTCTTTAATATTTTAATTCAAGTTTATTTTCAAATATTAAAAAAGTCAAAAATATTTTGTTTATTTCTTGACTTCCAATCTTCATCCACTTCTGTTTTTTATGGTTTGATCTTGATCTTCCCTATCTTTTGTCAACATTGATAGATTGGTACATTCCATTTCATCTAATGCACTTAATTTTCTTTATTTCTATTATCTTCTTCTTCTTCATCTTCTTTTCCATTTTTTTGATCAATGAGTTAAAGGTTGATAAGTTAGCATTGATTAGGGAGGTTTAATCTTCCTTGATTCAAATCTAATTCATCTTGATCAAATGATCAAGTGAATGGCTTTGCATTAAGGATAGATAGCTTTCTAAATCATGCAAAGGACTTAAACCAATACAAGATCATTTCTCTTCTTCTTTTTGGAATGACAAGTTGTTGGAACTTGGTTTACTAATCAAGACTTCTAACTTGTGTTATTGCCTACATTATTATTGACCGGCCTCAGATAGTTGTGACTTCTACATAAGTCCAATTACGATTGCTTAACATAGCGCTAAATTTGCCTTATGGCACACTAACTACTAACATTAACCATTAACCATTAACCATTAACATTTACTTTTTTCTCTTTACATTTATGCAATTTATTATTCTTGTACATATTATTCATTTGCTTTTCCCTTTGCTCATTTGAGCACATGTTTATGTTAATGCAATTTGCCTTTTGCTCACTTGAGCACATAATTGTGTATATATCATTGTGCTTGTGTTTTGTTTTGATTGTTGTGGACCAAATGCAAAGAAATGAACCATTGGACTTAGACTTTAGGACTTTCCCTATGCAAAGTTTGGAGTCAAAGAGCAACTAGGCATTGAGCCTTTAGAGTGCTATAAAAGTCAAAGAGCAACTAGGAATTGGGCCTTTAGAGTGGTATAAATGTTGAAGAGAACTATGAAAGGACCAATTTCCAAACTCCTTCTTGTTCATTCTTTGTTTGTTGATAGAACTGTTTGATGTGTGTGTTCTTGTGCTAGGAATTCCAACATTGAGCCAAATTGAGGAACCATTTCGATAAGCTTCTAAGAGAGAGAGATCTAAAAGCCATTGGAAGATTCCTAGGAGCTTGTTATGATTGTGTGCTTGATTGCTTGAGTATATGCTTATCTTGCTTGCATATTCCAAAGGATGAGAGCTACTTGGATCATCAATATGATCCCAAGAGAGGAACTCCATTTGTGGTCTTACTTCTTATCCCTTACCTCTTGTATGATTAGGACTTTAGCCATTCTTCTTCTTCCCTCCACTCTAACCCAAGCCAAAACTTTTGTGCAAACATTTAACACTTCTTTTCAAACATTAGAAACCTAAGCCTTATGCTTTTGATTTTTAAACTTTCTTTTCATAACACTCATTTTGAATTGAATCTTTAAGTCAACTTTGACCATATTTTGTAAATACTTTTCATTGGTAAATATAACTCATTCAAATACTTTTGTGGTTTCAATGGCCACTTTCTTAATCAAAACTTTTTCATAACCTTTAGCTATTAGGTTTGAGTTATCCTTGAGGTAGATGTATTACTCACCTATATCCTTAGTGATGGACAATGAGTCTTTCATGCTTATTATAGGGTAAACCCCTCACTAGCATGTTAAAGATATCCTCACATGGTGGATTTGTGGTTTTAGGTTGAGTTTTCTCCCTTGGATAACAAAATACCTTAACGTTTTTGGACCAATCATTTCACCAACTCATTTTGAGATTTTTACCCCGAACTACGAGGTTTTGATCCTAATATTTTTCAAGATGGTACGTAAGCAATGGGTTCATCCATCCAAACACAAAATGTAAATAAACTTGTATATTCTCTTCTCATCTCTTCAATCATGTTTGCACAAATAATTTTTTCACAAAGTACCAACCTTACAACCAATATGAAAAGGGCTCCTTAGGAGTACCTAAGATGTTTTGGGTGCTTAAAACCTTCCCATTGCATAACCAACCCCCTTACCCAGATCTCTGACATTTTTACTAGCTTTTGATTCGATAAAACTTTTAGGTTTTTGTTCGCTTTCTAACCATTCCTTTGGATAAATAGAAGTGCGGTGGCGACTCGACTTGTATGGTTTACCTTGGATTTAGTCAATATCTCTAATGGTAACGAATACCCCGCTATAGCAAGGTCACAAAGAAACACAAGTTCAAAAGTTCCCCAAGTGAGCAAGGTGCATGTGATCGAGAAAATAATGAGTCCAAGGGAACTCCAATTAAAGCATAGGTATAAGGTCCTAAGTATAGAGTCCAAAGTCTCAAGTATAGACCAACACTAAAAGTCAAGCATAGGTCTTAAGGATGAAGTCAATTCATTTTATCATGTTTTAATTCATTGAGATTGTCAAGCAAACGATAACAAGATAAGGAGCACAAGATGAATAAAACAAGATGATCTATAAAATATGAGTAATCTATAAAGTAAGATGATGAATGAGGCATAAAAATAAATTACATAAAGTAAAGGCATAAAAGTAAATGACTTGAATTTAAATGACAAAATTAAATGAAAATAAAGTAAAGTTAGCAAGTCAGTAGATGAGAGAGTTAGTGATCAATTAATGTGTTAGGACAATTTAGCACTATGTTAAGCAATCGTAAGTAGGCTTATGTAGAAGCCATGCCTATATGAGGCTGGTCAATAACAATCTATGTGTCAGTCATGTTAGAGGATTAACACAAGTTAACCTCCTAAAACATGTACACAATGTTCAAAGTAAAAGAAGAAGGAAGGTGAACAAAGTCAAGGATGAGAGATAACTCATGTGTTTGACTTAGGATCTACTATCAAGAAAATCAAGGGAGCCAAACATATGGCTCAATAAGGGATAACATACCATTAGTTAAAGGTGTCAAAAATGATCCAAAGACCATTTATCAACATGTTTGAACAAAAGAATATTGAATGAACCTCAAGTCCACAACTCAAGCCAAGTCAACAACTCAAGCCAAAACATCAAGTGCACCAAAAATCAAGCAAGAATGTATTTAAAATGATTAAAATGGAAAGTTAAAGAGAAAATTCTAAACTATGTCTAAAAAAGGTTGCAAAAATTACACAAAGTCTCAAATATTGCATATGAATATATCTTAAGAGTTGAACGCAAAAATATTTTGGAATGCTTGAAAAATAACTTGAAAAAAGAAATAAAAAATAAAAAGAAAAAAAGAAAAATTACAATATATGCAAAAATGAGTTTAAAAATTAGGATAAAAATGTATGTGGTACAAAATATGTTTAAAGACTTTGTGTAAAAAAAATTGGATCAAAATGAATTAAAATGAGTGATAAATTAAATTGAAAAGAAAACAAATAAAGGAAAATAAAAATAAAATAGAAAATAGGGCGCCAACGGCTCCCAAATTTCAAATCTCCGCGTGGAAGGATGTGATTGGCTGAATTTAAAGTTGGCACCAAAACACGCGCAACCTGACATCGTCTTCAACCTTTAGCTTAATTTGGAAAATCCCTGAACTCGTGCTTTTAGCAACACCCAAACACAGAGTTAGCTTCGTAACATATCATTATTCAGGTCTCCCTACATCAGAGCGATAGATTGGCTCTAATCAGGGAGAATTTTTCTCAAGGACACGATGAACCCTAAGTGTTCAAAGTAAAATTAAATGGCTAATATGAAAGATAAATCATTGGTAGGAGAGGAATTTTGATCAATGGAACAAGGTTAAGAGTGTGGTCACTTGTTTTCTCAAAGATTTAACTTATATCTACCTTTCCAATTAGAGCCTCGAAGGTCAATAATGGTGGATTTGGAAGTCTGGTTCCAAGGAGCTTTAAGTCAAGGAAATGCTTTAGTCAAATTCAGAAGGCGCCGATGAGTGATGTAGTTTGGACCAAAAGTGAACCATACTTGCAAATTAGGTCAACCAAAATCTAAGGTTCTTCCGGATCCCATTGTAGAAAGGCTTCGCGCCTTGGAGAAGAAAATCAATGATATAGAGGGGAATAATATCTTTGGTTCTGGTGCCATGAATATGCGATTGGTGTCAAATTTGGTCATGCCGGCTAAATTTAAAACTCCTGATTTCGAGAAATACAAAGGCCAGACTTGTCCAAGACGTCATTTGGTGATGTATTTCAGGAAAATTCCTTCCCATACTGAGAATGACAAGTTGCTCATACACTGTTTTCAAGATAATTTAAGTGGGGAATCACTAAGGTGGTACGTGAGTTTGGAGAAAGGGTGAATCCAAAGTTGGGAGGACTTGGCAGATGCTTTCATGCGTCAGTACAAATACAATTCGGACATGGCACCCGACCGTATGCAGCTACAAGGGATGGTCATGAACGAGAAAGAATCGTTCAAAGAATACACCCAATGGTGGAGAAAGTTCGCTGCTCAAGTCGAACCCCCACTGTTTGAAAAGGAAATGACTGGAATATTCGTGGACACGCTGAAAGACCCTTTCTTTGATAGATTGGTAAGCAGTGCAGCATCATACTTTTCTCATTTGGTAACGATTAGAGACTGTATTGAGAAAGACTTAAGGGATGGAAAAATTCGAGGAGCTGTTATGATCCCCAATGCACCGAAAATGTATTCTGGAGGTTTCCATAAGAAAAGAGAAGGTGGTACAAATGCTACATCAAGGGGTTATAAGGGTAAGAAACAGATTTCATACGACCAAGTCGCCGCTGTGGTACCCATACCCTACCAGCAACCAACACAACAACAACATGTTTATCAGCAACAACCTCCACAACAATGACAACAAAAAAATACCATTCCACAACGAAAGTTCAAACCAAGGCCACCACGAAGGCAGCTTGACCCTATACCTGTGCCTTACAGCCATATATTTCCGTACCTACAGAAAGAAGGATTGTTGACCTTGAGAGAGTTGAAGCCAACCATCTTCCCATATCCTCCCGGGTGTGATGCTAATGCCCACTGTGAGTTTCATATGGGTGCCCCTGGCCATACTCTGGAGAATTATTTCGCATTCCAGAATCGTGTGCAAGATCTAAGTGAAGCTAAGGTTGTCACCTTTACTCCAAGACGCCCAAATGTTAACACCAATCCCATGCCAACGCATGGAGGTGCGTCAGTCAGTGTCATTGAAGAAGTCAATAAGGGAGAACTGATCAAGAAAGTTGAAGAAATTCAAACCCCTATTGTCGTGATAGGTGCACAATTGTTAAAAAGTGGTCTGATCCCAATAGACCTAGTTGCTGAAGAAAATGTTAAAGAGTTAAAGAGCTTTATCCAACAAATGTTGGATCAAGGAGATATGCAGATCGAGCGCCACAACACAGACATAAAAGGAAAAGAAATAGTAGTAATTGACATCCCTTATGATGCAGCCAACATGGAGATCCCCATTACCCCGTTGGTGATAGAATTTTCGGCACCCTTCGATTACGAAGATGAAAAAGCAGTACCGTGGAGATATTAGCCCATAACTTTTAAGCAAGGGCAGGAAAACCAACCTGTGGTCATTAATGAGCCTAATGTTACCTCTATTGTGGGACCAACTGGGATGACACGCAGTGGCTGAGTGTTTGCAACAAGAACCGTTGATGTGTCTGCCAAAGTTAAAGGGAAGGAAGTTGCCACCCATGTCCAAATTCCTATTCCAAACGTTGAATTACAAGAAATGTGCTTAACTCCAAAAGTTACCGTTACCCAAGAGGAGGATGAAGAATTTATGAGGATAATAAAAAAGAGTGATTACAAGGTAGTTGATCAGTTAAATCAGACCCCTTCGAAGATATCCATGTTATCTTTGTTGCTCAACTCAGAGGCACATATAGATTTGTTAATGAAAGTGTTAAGTGCTGCTCATATTACGAAGGACATCACAGTGAAACAATTTGATGATGTGATAGCTTGTGTAACCACTAGAAATTTCCTAGGGTTTAATGATGATGAGCTGCCTGCCGAAGGGAAGAATCATAACAAAGCTCTATATATCTCCTTGAGATGCATAACCACCTTATTATCAAGAGTTTTGGTGGATATAGGTTCTTCGTTGAATGTTATCCCAAAGACCACTCTGGTGAAATTTCCGTTGGAAGGACTAAACATGAAACCAATCACTCTGATAGTGAAGGCTTTTGATAGTTCAAGGCGAGCGATAATAGGGAAGGTTGACTTGCCAATTAAGATTGGCCTGACTATCTTCACTATTACATTCCAAGTTATGGACATACATCTTGGGTATAGTTGCTTCCTTGGAAGACCTTGGATCCACTTTACGGGCGTATTAACCTCTACCTTACACCAAAGTTAAAATTTATCACGAATGACAAGATGGTCGTGATTGGAGGTGAAAAGGACATCCTAGTTAGCCACTTGACTTCTTTCAAATATATCGAATTGGAAGGCGAAATCACTGAGACACCATTCCAGTCCTTGGAAGTGGTGAATGTATTGATAGTCCAACAGATATCTGAGTCACCAAAATTAGAGATGTCAATGGCCTCCTGGCAAGGAGCTAAAGTTGCTATAGCGAATGGGAACACCCAAGGCTGGGGCAAGGTGATAGAAGTGCGCGAGAAGTGGGAAAATTTTATTTAGGATATGAACCATCCTCAATTGAAACAAGTAGTCAGCATGACAAAAAGCAGATTCCCCCTGTTGAGGAGACTTTCACCAGTGTTGGCCATATCTTTGGTGATCAAGTTGTGATGATTAATGAATAAGCTTATCATGAGGTGGTATCCAGTTGGATACGTCAGGCCGCACCCGATGAAGAACTAAAGAACTAGAAGACTGTGGAAATCCCCCAATTCTTTCAAAAGTAATTTTACTGTTTTAATCAAAACCATGTGTTGTTCCCAAGGCACAGTGGCATGTCGTAGGGCCTCCTTATTTTTAGAACTTTGATTATCATTAATAAGATGGCAATTTGCATTCAAATTTTTGCTCCTTTCCTTTCATATTTCTATATATACAATAAAAATGGCATTAATTCTTATACACGCACTTTCTAAATAAATTGCATAAATCATATCATGCAGAGACACCATCAAGACCATTGATAACGACACTACTATGGTCTTGCATGATTTTGATTGTCCAATTTACCAAGCCAAAGACAAAGGTGAGGAAGATTGTGAACTCCCTGAAGAGCTGGCCAGATTACTCAAACAAGAAGAGAAGGTCATTCAACCATACCAAGAGGACGTCGAAATCATCAATCTCGGAATGGGGGAAGGAAAAAAGGAAGTGAGGATAGGTGCCACCCTTCAAGATGTAGTGAAGGTAAGACTAATAGATCTCCTCCACGAGTATGTCGATGTGTTTGCTTGGTCATACCAAGATATGTCTGGGCTAGACACTAATATTGTTACACATAAGCTTCTGCTCAAAGAAGAATGCTCTACTGTTAAATAAAAGCTAAGAAGAACTCGTCCAGACATTGCTCTCAAGATTAGAGAGGAGGTGAGAAAGCAGTTTGACGATGTTTTCCTAGAAGTCGCCAAGTACCCACAATGGGTTGCCAACATTGTACCAGTACCAAAGAAGCATGGAAAGTCTGCATGTGCATTGACTACCGAGACTTAAACATGGCTAGTCCCAAAGATGATTTCCCATTACCTCACATTGAAGTATTAGTAGATAACACAACTCAGTTCTCAATATTTTCCTTCATGGATGGTTTCTCCGGGTATAACCAAATTAAAATGGATACGGAGGATATGGAGAAAACTACATTCATCATCCCTTGGGGTACCTTTTATTACAAGGTGATGCCATTGGGGTTGAAAAATGAAGGGGCAACATATCAGCGTGCCATGGTGACTCTCTTTCATGACATGATTCATAAAGAGATCGAAGTATATGTTGACGATATGATTGCCAAGTGTCAAACAGAAGAGGAGCACATTGCTAACCTAGAGAAGCTATTTGCTCGGCTAAGGAAGTTTACATTGAGACTTAATCCTAACAAATGCAGATTCAGGGTTTGATCTGGGAAGCTTTTAGGCTTTATTGTAAGCCATAAAGGAATTGAGGTGGATCCTGAAAAGGTCAGGGCCATTCAAAACATGCCTGCACCGAAGACTCAGAAAGAGGTTCGTGGCTTCTTGGGAAGACTGAACTACATCGCCAGATTTCTCTCTCATCTCACTGCCACATGCAAAACCATATTCAAGCTCCTAAGGAAAAATCAAGAAGTGGAGTGGAATGATGATTGCCAAACAACCTTTGAAAAAATCAAAGAATACTACAAGAACCACCAATTTTAATGCCACCAACTCGGGGAAGACCTCTCATCATGTACTTAACAGTACTCGAAGAATCTATGGGCTTTGTGTTGGGACAGTAAGATGAGACTGGTAAAAAAGAGCATGCCATATATTATCTGAGCAAGAAGTTTAATGATTATGAGACCAGATATTCCTTGCTCGAAAAGACTTGTTGTGCACTCGCGTGGGCCGCGAAGCGTCTCAGACATTACATGTTGACTCATACAACTTGGTTAATATCCAAAATGGACCCCATCAAGTACATATTCGAGAAACTAGGTCTTACCGGCATAATTTCCCGATGGCAGATGTTGTTATCAGAGTACGATATCTAATATGTTGCACAAAAGTCCACCAAAGGGAATGTACTAGCAGATCATCTTGCTCACCAACCGATAGAGGATTACCAACCTTTGAAGTTTGACTTCTCAGATGAGGACATTATGGTTGTCAAAGGCTCTGAAACCCCTGAGGGACCTGAACCAAATGAACAGTGGACTCTCATGTTCGACGGTGCTTCAAAAGCTATAGGTCATGGGATTGGGGAAGTGTTGATGTCTCCTAAGAATTTTTATCTACCATTCACTGCAAAGCTTTGCTTCACCTGCTCGAACAACATGGTTGAGTATGAAGCCTACATATTAGGGCTAGAAGAAGCTATTGAGTTAAAGATTAAAATCCTTGAGGTATTCGGATATTCCGCTCTACTGATACATCAAATCAGAGGTGAGTAGGAAACAATACATGCTAACTAAATTCCATATCTGGATTATGTGCTGAAGTTACTCCCAAAATTTAACAAAATCACTTTATCTCATATTCCTCGAGAAGAGAATCAGATGATAGACGCGTTGGCAACCTTGGCTTCCATGTATAAGTTAATATGGCCTAACCATCTACCTAATATTGAAATCAGGCGTTTTGACAAACCTGCTCATTGTCTGACAATAGCAGAAGAGTCGGATGACAAACCCTAGTTCTTCGACATCAAACATTATCTGGAGAAGCCAGAATACCTGGCAGAGGCTTCCAGCCTTGAAAAGAGGACTATAAGGAGGTTGGCGTCAAAGTTCTTCTTAAATGGAGATGTATTGTACAAGCAAAATTATGACATGGTCTTGCTTATATGCATGGACAAACATGAAGCTAATCAGCTTATGAAGGATATACCCAAAGATTCCTTTGGCACCCATGGAAATGGGTATACGATGGCGAAGAAAATCTTGAGGGCCGGTTACTAATGGTTAACAATGGAAGTCGACTGTTATCATTACACCAGAACATGTTACAAATGCCAAATATACGCTGACAAAGTGCATGTACCGCCTACCCCATTGAATATCATAGAATCACCATGGCCTTTCTCTATGTGGGGAAATGACATGATTGGGATGAGAGAACCTAAAGCATCTAATGGGAATAGGTTTATATTGGTGGCCATAGACTATTTCACCAAATTGGTCGAAGCCTCATCCTATGCGAATGTCACAAAGCATGTAGTGGCTCGTTTTCTAAAGAACAATATCATAAGCCGATATAGGGTTCCCAGTAAAATCATCACTGATAATGGGTCCAACCTCAACAACAAGACCATTGTGGCGTTATGTGCAACATTCAAAATTGAACACCATAACTCATGACCATATCGGCCCAAGATGAATGAGGCCGTTGAAGCTGCGAACAAAAATATCAAGAAAATTATTCAGAAGATGGTAGTCACGTATAAGGATTGGCATGAAATGCTACCTTTTGAATTTCAAGGTTATCATACATCAGTGCATACTTCAACAGGGGTAACCCCTTATTCCTTGGTATATGGCACATAAGCGGTCCTCCCTATAGAAGTGGAGATCCCCTCGATGAGAGTCCTGATGGAGGCTAAGTTAGACGAGGCGGAATAGGTTCAGGCAAGGTTCGATGAGCTCTACCTTATTGAATAGAAGCGCCGAAAAGCGTTATGTCACGGTCAACTCCATCAGATGCATCTTAAGAAGGCATTCGACAAGAAAGTTCGTCCTAGAGTATTCCAAGAAGGAGACTTGGTGTTAAAGAAAATCTTTGAAATTCTAGTTATCAGACTTTGGATGTCACACGGGTTGTTATGACATCCAATTCTGCACAGACAGGGATTATGCAGAACTTAAACGTAAGTGCAGTAAATAACACAAGTAATTGTTTACCCAGTTTAGTCCAACATGACCTACATCTGGGGGCTACCAAGCCAGGGAGGAAATCCACTATTAGTAGTATCAATTCAAAGTTAAACTCACCCGTTTACAACTTATCACTTAATCCCTACCCAATGCAATTTCAATCTTACACTAAGATCAGAGTTCCTACTCACTCCCCCTCAATCACCTCAGTGATTACTACCTTTAATCAATATTAAAGACACGTTGAAGTCACACTTCAAACAACTCTTGATTGTGCTTCACAGCTTTAATCAAGATACACAGCACTCACGCTTAAAAGCTTTGAGCGACACAACACTTACAACTCAATGAACACCCTATGCCACAGCAATCATCTACTTGATAATGGCTTGGCTTACAAGATACGTCTAATACAAGACTCACAAAAATACAGCAGTGAAGTATGATGGACACACAAAATCTTCACGCCTCAAAATCCCCGAAACTGAATGAAGGAACGCCTTCCTTTTTATATTGCAGTACCTGGGCTTTTGCACCTGTATTCTCCTGAATTTAAGGTCACACGAGTTCCCATAAATTCAACATTTAGGTTACTAACAAATAGGCTATTTGTTAGGTTCATTAAATGTAACTTGGTTGTTGATTTCCTGGTTTTTCTCTAAGCTGTTGACTTCTTGAAGAATAGCCCAAGAAAAGCTGAAACAGAAAACTGAACAACCTACAATTTAGCATATGCTGTCAGGAATGAATGTCACGACATTCAGCTTGACATCAAGGATCATATGCTGAGTCTGTTTTTCCAGAAAACAGACTGTATAATTTTGTTGACCTGTACATGACCAAAAAGACCATACTACAGTAACAGCTTACATTAATAAATGTCAAAGTATCCAATTTGACATTTACACATTTGGCCTTAAGTTAGTTCTGTTATCCTCTTGAAGAACAAACTAAGAGACATACTGAAATGTAGCAGAACACCACTCTGTCTATTATTCAGTATATACTGTCCATGATGAATGTCATAACATCAAGTTTGACATTCACACAGTAGGCCTTATGCCAGGTCTGGTTCTTCCTTGATAACCAGACTGCAAATGAATACTGAGCTCTAACAGAACACCAACTGTTCTATTCCTCAGTAGCTGCTGACAGAGATGAATGTCACAGTCTCCAGTTTGACATTCAATAAATCCTGTATTAGCTAATCCTGCAGTAACTACTCAAGTGTGTCATGACATCAGTCAAGACATCAGAGTACAGTTAGATATTCTAACCTACAATGCAGTCACACATACACACCATGTCATGACATCAGTCAAGACATTAGAATCCAGCTAGTGTTTTACCATATAATGCAGCCAATTAAACACCTACAAACTCCCCCTTTGGCAAATTTTTGGCTAAAACACTTTGATCCCCATAACAGAGTTCATAGCAGCGGAATCACACAACTAGCAGGAAATAAACCTAGCTAATACACTCAGAGTGGCAGCACACTCACACATATGGAAGTTAAGTAAAAACGTCACAAAGCAGCACACATACAGAAGTTAAATCTAAAATCTAAACTTCAACACACAGCAGCTGCAGGGGAGGATCTTCGAATCTGCCAAGAACGTCTGTTTTCACAGACCCATCTATTGTCTGGGGTATCACCTGTTACTCCCCCTTTTTGTTAAAAATGTTGCCAAAGTCAACAACATAAACAAAACAAATGACAGACTTACAGACTTGGTTTTACTTCACAGTTTCAACCAAGTTAGTACCCACTTGATCTTGCTTCACAGCTTTGATCAAGTAATCACCCACTTTTGCTTTACTGTAGGTACAACCATATCAGATGCCATGACTTTGTTTCTGACATCCAGAACCACTCCTGCATGAACAACTTTTTTGAATTCTTGCAGGTGCATAGGCCTTCTCACGTTAGGGTGTCTCCTTACCCTCTTGTTGCCACACTTGTTGCACGTGGTAAAGCTATGATCTGTTGACCAATCAGAACATAGTTCCATTCCAATCACCAGTGATTGTTATAAGGTCTCAGAGAGACATATTCCCAGTTTGCCTCTTATGTTTTCAAACTGAGTAGCATCCAGAGCCTTTGTAAATATGTCATCCAGTTGAAGTTCAGTGGCTACATGTTCCAAAGTAATCACCTTGTCTTCCACCAGATCTCTGATGAAGTGGTGTCTAATGTCAATATGTTTGGTCCTGCTGTGTTGGATGGGATTCTTGGAGATATTGATGGCACTGAGATTATCACAGAACAATGTCATGACATTTTGAGTGACATTGTACTCAGTGAGCATCTGTTTCATCCAAACCAGTTGGGAACAGCTGCTTCCAGCAGCTATGTATTCAGCCTCTGCAATGGACAGAGATACACAATTCTGCTTCTTGCTGAACCAAGATATGAGATTGTCTCCCAAAAAGAAACATCCTCCTGATGTGCTTTTTCTGTCATCAGCACTCCCAGCCCAGTCAGCATCACAGTACCCAGATAGGACAGGCTCAGACCCATGTGAGTACAGCATGCCATAGTCACAAGTCCCATTGATGTACTTGAGAATCCTTTTGACTTGGTTCAAGTGGCTCATCTTAGGCTCTGCTTGGTATCTCGCACACACTCCAACTGCATAAGAGATGTCAGGTCTACTTGCAGTTAGATATAGTAGACTACCTATCATGCTTCTATACAAGCATTGATCAACACTAGGCCCTCCATCATCTTTGGTTAACTTCAGGTGAGTAGGAGCAGGAGTCCTTTTGTGCCTAGCATTATCCATACCAAACTTCTTAACGATGTTTTTGGCATACTTGCTTTGTGAGAGGAACATAGAGTCCTCCATTTGGTTGACTTTCATTCCAAGAAAGTAGGTTAGTTCCCCAACCAGACTCATTTCAAACTCAGATTGCATCTGTTGAACAAAATGTGATACCATTTGTTCTGACATACCACCAAAGACTATATCATCCACATATATTTGAGCAATCATGATTTTTCCTTCTTCATCCTTCACAAACAAGGTTTTATCTATTCCACCTTTTCTGTATCCATTTGAGGTCAGAAATTCGGTTAACCTTTCATACCATGCTCTAGGCGCTTGTTTCAACCCATACAAGGCTTTCCTCAACTTGTATACATGCTTAGGTTGGTTAGGATCACAGAACCCTTTAGGTTGTTCCACATAGACTTCTCCATTCAAGTAGCCATTCAAGAATGCACTCTTCACATCCATTTGGAATAGTTTAAACTTCAGAATGCATGCTACCCCTAACAACAATCTGATGGACTCAAGCCTAGCCAGAGGAGCAAAAGTCTCATCAAAATCAACCCCTTCAACTTGAGTGTATCCTTGAGCTACTAGTCTTGCTTTATTCCTAGTAATTACTCCTTTCTCATCAGATTTGTTTTTGTAGATCCACTTGGTACCAATGATGTTGGTCCCTTCAAGTCTTGGAACTAGTTCCCATACTTCGTTCCTTTTGAATTGCTCAAGTTCCTCTTGCATGGCATTGATCCAGTACTCGTCAGTCAGGGCTTCTTTCACATTCTTTGGTTCAACCTTGGATACAAAGCAGGAATTTGAGCTTATTCCCCGTGACCTGGTAGTCACACCACTATTAGGATCCCCTATGATAAGATCCTTAGGGTGGTCTTTCTGAATTCTGATAGATGGCATTTTGGTGGTTGCATCTACTTCACATTCAGGAGGAGGTTCCTGTACTTCTTCAGGGTTGAATGGAATGTCAGTTGAACTGTCAAGGAATGTTTCAACATCCTCTATGACATCGATCCCTTCCTCTTTATCATCCACAATAACATTTATGGATTCCATCAGGACATTGGTCCTGTAGTTGAACACTCTGTAGGCTCTGCTGTTAGTAGAGTATCCCAGGAATATACCCTCATCACTTTTGGGATCCAGCTTCCTTCTCTGTTCACGATCTGTGAGAATGTAGCATTTACTTCCAAAGATATGAAAGTACTTCACTGTGGGTTTTCTGCCTTTCCATATTTCATATAGAGTGGAGGAGGTTCCTTTTCTCAAGGTGACTCTGTTGTGGACATAGCATGCGGTATTCATTGCTTCAGCCCAAAAGTGCATGGGGAGCTTCTTTGCATGAATCATTGCTCTGGCAGATTCTTGAATAGTTCTATTTTTTCTTTCAACTATCCCATTCTGCTGGGGAGTTATAGGGGAGGAGAATTCATGACTTATTCCTTCAGACGAGCAAAACTCATCAAAGTTGGAATTCTTGAACTTCGTACCATGATCACTCCTAATCCGGACCACACAACTGTCCTTTTCCCTTAGAAGTCTGATGCACAGTTCTTTGAAGACATCAAATGTATCTGACTTCTCTCTGATGAAGCTTATCCACGTGTATCTGGAATGGTCATCAACCACCACGTAGGCATATCTCTTCCCACCAAGACTTTCAACCTGCATAGGTCCCATTAAGTCCATATGCATCAGTTCCAGAACTCTGGAAGTTGTAGGATGTCCCAGCTTTGGATGTGACATCTTGGTTTGCTTGCCCACCTGGCATTCTCCACAGACTCTTCCTTCATCAATGAGCAACTTTGGGATTCCTCTGACTGCTTCCTTGGATATAATCTTCTTCAGTCCCCGTAAGTGGAGATGTCCAAGTCGTCTATGCCACAGCTTCACCTCCTGTTCTTCCTTGGCTGAGGAGCATATTGTGGAGAAGTTAGAGACTTTAGGTTCCCACAGATAACAGTTATCTTTGGACCTGGTTCCTCTCATGACTTCCTGATTGTCACTATTTGTCACAATGCACAGCTCCTTAGTAAACTGAACATAGAATCCTTGATCACACAGCTGGCTTATGCTGATGAGATTTGCAGTTAGTCCTCTTACCAACAGTACATTATTCAGTTTTGGAACTCCAGAGCAGTCCAGCTTGCCCACACCTTTTATTTTTCCTTTGGCACCATCACCAAAGGTCACATAGCTGGTAGTGTGAGGTTGAATATCCACCAGTAGATTTTCCATACCAGTCATATGTCTTGAGCATCCACTGTCAAAGTACCAGTCTTCTCTGGTAGAAGCCCTTAGAGCTGTGTGTGCTAACCTAGCATACCATTGTTGCCTCTGGCTGGGGACATAGCGCTTGTATGTCTTATGCTTAGGTCTGACATGCGAGGCTTGGTTAGGAAAACCATGAATCCAGTAGCAGAAGGCTTTGATATGTCCAAGCCTACCACAGTGGTGACACCTCCACCCCTGGAATTTCCTCTTCTGATGATCATTCATCCTAGTTCCCCGATGTTGAGACATTGGCTTTGACTTCCGCTTGAACTTCTGAACTTTAGCCTTTGGGCGTTTGTGTTCAGCTGAGGATCTTTTCCCAAATCCTAGGCCAGATTTGGTTCCAGACTTCTGTCCCACCTTTAGAATTTCTTCCAAGGTGTCAGTTCCCTTGTTCATCATTCTGATGGATTTAGTCATCTGGTTCAGCTTGGAGGTCAGCAAGGCTATCTCACCATTTAGACCCTCTATGGCTGTCAGATGCTTCTGTCTCTCATCTTCCAGTTCCTGGATGATTTTCTTCTGCTTTTCTCCTTGTGCACGGACTTCTGCACTGGTGGTACACAGCTTCTTATAGGCTGGAGCAAGTTCATCAAAGGTCAGTTCATCTGCACTTGAGTCATCATCAGAGGCACAAACACTGGTTAGTGCAGTGACATGCTTGGCAGATTCTCCTTCAGATTCACTTTCAGAATCTCCTTCAGACCATGTGATAGTTAGCCCCTTCTTTTGCATCTTGAGATAAGTAGGACATTCAGCTCTGACGTGTCCATACCCTTCACAACCATGACACTGTATTCCCTTGCCTTGGTTGAACTTTTCTTCAGAAGTTGATCTTTTCCTGATGTCAGACGGGATGTTCTTGACATTAGGTTTCCCTCTTTGATCAATCTTCTTCACGAACTTGTTGAACTGTCTCCCAAGCATGGCTAAAGCTTCTGATATACTTTCATCACCTTCAGTATATCCTGCTTCTGACTCCTCTTCAGCATTGGATACAAAAGCTACGCTTTTGTTCTTCTTTTCAGCCTTCTCACACAAGCCCATTTCAAAGGTTTGAAGAGAACCAATGAGCTCATCCACCTTCATATTGCAGATGTCCTACGCCTCCTCTATGGCTGTGACCTTCATGGCAAATCTCTTAGGCAAGGACCTGAGAATCTTTCTTACAAGTTTCTCTTCAGCCATTTTCTCACCTAGTCCACCAGAGGTGTTTGCAATTTCAAGAATATTCATGTGAAAGTCATGAATAGTCTCATCTTCTTTCATCCTCAGATTTTCAAACTTGGTGGTCAGCATCTGAAGTTTAGACATCTTCACCTTGGAAGTACCTTCATGAGTTACCTTGAGGGTATCCCAAACTTCCTTAGCTAGTTCACAGTGGTGCACCAGCCTGAAGATGTTCTTACTGATTCCATTGAATAATGCATTTAAGGCCTTGGAATTTCCAAGAGCTAATGCCTCTTGCTCCTTGTCCCACTCTTCTTCAGGAATATGCACACTGACTCCATCTTCACCTGTCCTCATTGGATGTTCCCATCCTTTGTTGACAGCTCTCCAGACTTTGCTATCTAGAGACCTTAAGAAGGCTATCATACGAGGCTTCCAGTCATCATAATTAGAGCCATCCAACATGGGTGGTCTATTTGAGTGTCCTATATCCTTGTCCATGGTACTAGAAAGTAACTTCCCTAGATTTCACCCAGAAAATCACAGGCAGGGTGCCTGCTCTGATGCCAATTGAAATTCTAGTTATCAGACTTTGGATGTCACACGGGTTGTTATGACATCCAATTCTGCACAGACAGGGATTATGCAGAACTTAAACGTAAGTGCAGTAAATAACACAAGTAATTGTTTACCCAGTTCAATCCAACATGACCTACATCTGGGGGCTACCAAGCCAGGGAGGAAAACCACTATTAGTAGTATCAATTCAAAGCTAAACTCACCCGTTTACAACTTATCACTTAATCCCTACCCAATGCAATTTCAATCTTACACTAAGATCAGAGTTCCTACTCACTCCCCCTCAATCACCTCAGTGATTACTACCTTTAATCAATATTAAAGACACGTTGAAGTCACACTTCAAACAACTCTTGATTGTGCTTCACAGCTTTAATCAAGATACACAGCACTCACGCTTAAAAGCTTTGAGCGACACAACACTTACAACTCAATGAACACCCTATGCCACAGCAATCATCTACTTGATAATGGCTTGGCTTACAAGATACGTCTAATACAAGACTCACAAAAATACAGCAGTGAAGTATGATGGATACACAAAATCTTCACGCCTCAAAATCCCCGAAACTGAATGAAGGAACGCCTTCCTTTTTATATTGCAGTACCTGGGCTTTTGCACCTGTATTCTCCTGAATTTAAGGTCACACGAGTTCCCATAAATTCAACATTTAGGTTACTAACAAATAGGCTATTTGTTAGGTTCATTAAATGTAACTTGGTTGTTGATTTCCTGGTTTTTCTCTAAGCTGTTGACTTCCTGAAGAATAGCCCAAGAAAAGCTGAAACAGAAAACTGAACAACCTACAATTTAGCATATGCTGTCAGGAATGAATGTCACGACATTCAGCTTGACATCAAGGATCATATGCTGAGTCTGTTTTTCCAGAAAACAGACTGTACAATTTTGCTGACCTGTACATGACCAAAAATACCATACTACAGTAACAGCTTACATTAATAAATGTCAAAGTATCCAATTTTACATTTACAAATTTGGCCTTAAGTTAGTTCTGTTATCCTCTTGAAGAACAAACTAAGAGACATACTGAAGTGTAGCAGAACACCACTCTGTCTATTATTCAGTATATACTGTCCATGATGAATGTCATAACATCCAGTTTGACATTCACACAATAGGCCTTATGCCAGGTCTGGTTCTTCCTTGATAACCAGACTGCAAATGAATACTGAGCTCTAACAGAACACCAACTGTTCTATTCCTCAGTAGCTGCTGACAGGGATGAATGTCACAGTCTCCAGTTTTACATTCAATAAATCCTGTATTAGCTAATCCTACAGTAACTACTCAAGTTTGTCATGACATCAGTCAAGACATCAGAGTACAGTTAGATATTCTAACCTACAATGCAGTCACACATACACACCATGTCATGACATCAGTCAAGACATTAGAATCCAGCTAGTGTTTTACCATATAATGCAGCCAATTAAACACCTACAATCTTTCCCATTCACAAGGATTCCAGGGGAAAATTGACACCAAATTATGAAGGTTCATTTATGTTGGTTAGAGCCTTTTCCGGAGGTGCTCTAATCCTTGTGACTATAGACGGTGATGAATTTCCCCTTCTGACAAATGTTGATGCAGTTAAAAAGTACTTTGTCTAAAAAAGTGGAATAATAAAGGCCGCTAAATAGGGTGATTTAGGAAGAAATGGCTATCCCGGTGGATCAAAAACCCGAAAGGGCGATCCAGGCCAAAGTTAGGGATAAAAAATAAAAATTCTGACCTGTCGCATCACGCGAAAAACCGGCGGGAAAACAAGAACAACAGAGCCGCCACCGTGCATTATTTATCCCAAAAGAGGGAAAGGAAACGCTCGAAGTAAACCTGGAAAAGACATGGTCTCGCGACCAAAGAGAATGGGATCGGGAGTCGATTATGCGAAGGGAAGGTATTAGCACCCCTACGCATCCGTCGTACTCGACGGGATCCACGCACAAAAGGAAGGAAAATGGTTGCTAAAACACTGCTCAAAACATCACACACACTGGCTGAAAGAGACACAGGAAAACAAAGAAACTGACTCGGCAGGATATCGCATCCTGGGCCTACGTAGTCTATCAGGCATAGACATCAGATTCGACGTAGTTCGGACTGGGAAAAACATGCTCGCTAGGATGTCGCATCCTATGCATACGTATCTTCTTGGACTAAAGAAGAATCAGAGCATCCGTAACTCGGCTAACGCACGCAAGACAAAACAACACAGGAAATCGACTGCCAATCGCTGGACTTACGTCAAACTCCACACAAAAACAGGCAAACCTGGAATCCGAATGCCAATCGCTGGACTTACATCAGACTCCGAACCAAACACACGCACACTGGAAACCAAATGCCAATCGCTGGACTTACATCGGACTCCAAGCACACAACAAGAGGATACGGAATGCCAATCGCTGGGCTTACATCCATCTCCTAATACACACAAAGACAAAACAAAAGGGCGCCCGAAGAGATCAGCTCATCTCCTGCCTACGTACCTCATCTGGTATGAGGATCAGGGCGACGTAGTTCCCCTACGCAGGGACAAAGGACTAGCCTAACCAGATAACAGAGGGAGACACAACTAGGGAGACTACGACTCGAGCCTAGATGTTATCATGCAAAATCATCCCTAAGTCAAGGTTGCTATCTAACTTGCACAGGGAGCAAGCTAAACCTAAAACACAGGCAATAGCAAAGCAAACAATCACAGATAGCACACACTATATACACACCAAGCGGGGCTCAAACAATGGTTAGGCTGCAAGAGCAAGCCAACTGTATTGGGGTGATGTTAGCTCTTAACCCTAACATTGAGAGTTAGGGTGAAGCTGATGAAAGGTGAGTGAAGATGAGACTTCACAGCTCTTATCCCTGGCCTGGGAGAGCTTTCAGACAAATGAAGTGTGGGTTCAGAAAGTGGGAACCCTTCTACACTTATGACACTGACTCAACTGTACAACTGTACAAGGATCTTGGGTTAATGTCCACAATGCATCAACACCAGTTGTGTGAGCAAAGGGACGACTCAACAGAAGAGCAGGAGATGGATTGCACATCTCTTGTATCTGCCAATTGCCTTATCAAAGGTCTTTTCCTGCTTGGGGACAAATATAAACAAGCACAAGCATTGCCTCTTAAGGAGGACTTCAGACAGGTGCCTGGCCAAGTAACAGGCCAGGTCTTCCAGACTACATGGAGAAGAGATCATTATACCTCAATGCTCAAGCTAGCAAGCAAAGCAAACACAAGTTCACAAGTGAACTATAGCAACTAAGGTACCTGAAATTAATCCAACATAATCAGTATACCAGACAGACAAAAATCAAACAGACAATTACAAGTCCACAGCACAAACAGATAACAAGCATCAATGCACAAAAGTGCAAGCCACAAGGCATAAGCACAAGTCTCAATGCCTACAAAACAAACTCAAGGTTAGTCATAAACAATCAATAAACCAACTCCAATTGAGTGCATATCATCAAGCATAAGCAATTGTGCTCTTTGACCTGAAACAAAGCTCAAATGTGAGAACACAAACCACTAGTACAAGACTAGGGTGAAAATGGGAGCAATAAACCAAAACAGAACATGAAACTTATCAAAAATCAAGATCAATCAAATAAGAATCAAATCCAAGTGGTCTCACATTCATATCATCAACCAATATTATTTCATACATCAATCATGGTCAAACATGCAAGTTAGAACCTCATAGAACCAAACAGAATGATTCAACTAAAATCAACTCACAAACATTTCAATAAATCCCCAAAAATATCATGGTCAAACAGAATTCATAACATGATCTACACAACAAATTTCAAGTCATTTGGACCAAGGGAAGCAAGTCAATTAAATTCCATAAGTCAAAGCATGTTCAAACAAGCTCATACAAGGCACCAAATCATACATCAACTTCAAGCAAGCATAAAACAGAATTGGCATAAGATAAATGAACTAAATCAAAGCCATGACACACTTCAAGATGTCTATAATACACATGCCAAATTTCAAGTCCATCCAATAAACCACAAGAATTTCCTAAATCAAATGAAATCATGACTCACAAAAGGTTCACAATTGGTCAAACATGCAAGAAATTCTCAATCAAATTGGAAATGCACTAAACAATTCCAGGAAAATTCACATTCAAACTTAACATCCAGAAGATTCAACATGCAAAAATTCAGGTCATTTTGAGTTCATATAGCATGGCAAATAAAATCAAGAAGTTGGACATGAAATGGTGTAACACAAATTGTCACACCTTCAAAGATCATAGCATATCTCACAATCCAGGAATGCAAAAATCACAAACTATATACCAAAATGCTCCTCAAGGTGTCTAGATTGTGCATACAAAATTTCAAGAATTTCCAATTAAGCATCATCATTTCATGATCAAAATGGTAAACAAGGTGCAACAAATGACATGTATGAGCAAACCCTAGCCAAAACAGCAATCCACACGTGCACAATTTCCACAAAAATCATCAAAAAATTCTAGAGATTGCAAGGATCATCATGGAGAAAATCTCATATTAATTGGACAAATATTGAATGAGTTATGAATTATTTAGTGGCCTTAAAAAATAAAAAAAATGTGAACAAGTGATATGAACATGGAAGCTTAATGAAGAAAAATAATGCCAAGCCAAAAGGAAAATGCACTCAAGCGGAATCGAGTTGTGTTCACATTTGAAACTGGCGCCACTTAGCAAAACGCGGCGTTTAACTTATACACATGGCAAGGCGTGGTAGGCTACATGGCACAAAAACAAGAAAAACATGCAAAACACACGGGCAATGGATCTACGCTAGTTCTGGGAACGAAATTGCTAGGGTTTCATGTGTTCTTCATACAATTTCCAGCACATGAACAATTTTCCACAGAAATCAACAAATGATATATCGTTAGATCCGTCTTCTCAAGCACAACAATAATCCATAACCAATTTGACCTAATTCATGCTTATAAATCCAAATCGAGCGAAATAAGTTCTACATCTCAAACTTAAATTCATGATAACTCTCTCATTTCTTGATGAAATTCAAAACTATAAAGTTCAGTACATTCAGCATGGCACGATCTATAGAAAGCACATCAATATTTCAAGAATTAGCACGATCGAAGTTTACCTTTATGAAGATGCAGCAGCTGAATTCGGGTGAATCAAGGTCTGGAAGATGAAAACAGAGGTTCAATGATGCTTAGGAGGATGTATGGAAGCAAAACTTCAGCTCAACACAGCTTGATTTCGATGAAGCTTCCAACTGCTATATGAATGTGCAATGCTTCAACAACTGCAATTTAGCATGAATTATCCACGATTTGCTTCAACAGATCTTCCTCTAGGCCTGCAGATGATGATTAGATCGAGAAACAAGCAAAAGAAATGAAGAAAAATCAAGAACAAAGTTGGGAGAATTTGAGAGAATTTGAGTTTGGATCTGAAATTATGAAGTGTTGATTCAGAATTCTATTATAATTAGTGCTTTATACCACCTGTCAATCACACTAGCTAAACATGATTAGCAAAAATGAAATGGATTAGTGAATTGAACATGTTATGCAAATTTGGCAAAAATGCCCTTATGCAAATATGACCAATGGAACAGTGCCAAAATCCCTTGCAGCAAGTCACAAATTCTGTTTTAATGCAATTGGAATTGGTTTGGAGTGAAAATCATGCTTACTTTTCAAAATCACCTTTTCCCTCCAAAAATTCAAATTGATTCACTTGAAAAAATGGACTTTTTGTGTGATGATTTTTGATGAAATGCAATGAATGATTTGGATAGAACATGTCAAATGGAGATTGCTCCAAAAAAACCTCACTCAATTTGGCCAAATGGTGTGAAAGTTATCCCACTTTGAAGTTCAAAAATTCTTGACAATGATTTGATCATAACTTGCCAACCACACATGAGAAATGGATGTTCTTGGACTTTTTGGAAAGGTGAGAGCAAACTCTTCAACTTTCATGTTGGACAAAATTCCATTTGAAGCTTGTATGATGATGTAAATTTGAGGAGAAGACCTTTCCATTTTTGGCAATTTGAAATTACAGGTCACTTACTATTTTTGGAAACTTTTCATCTGACCTCAAATTCTTCAATCTTGATCTTTGAAATGTCAAATGAGACTTGTATGGACATGAATGAAGCCTTTCAAACCATCTCCCACCTTCAAATCCATGAATTCATGCACAGTTGACCTTCTAGGGTTTCAGATGAAATTCAGCTTGACTGTTGAGCTTTGATCATCCAATCTTTGGCCAAATCACTTCAAAATAGTCCCTAGATCATATGAACATGTTGAACCAACCATAAGGCTTTGCTTCAATAGGAATTGCACATGCTTGCTTGCTTGACTAGATCTCTTGACCAGTCTTGACTGATGAACTTGCACTTGGGCTAATGGACAATGCAATGCTATGCAGTGGACTATGTAATGTTAATGACCTAATTATGAAAATGTATGTACAAAATGGGAGGTGCAAATTTGAGGTGCTACATGACCCGCTGAGTTGAAAACCCAAAAGGGCGACTCAGGAAAAAATGGGTATCCTGGTGGATCGAAAACCTGAAAGGGAGATCCAGGAAAAAATTAAGGATTAATTACAAGGCAAATAAATTCACTTTCAGGAATTTATCATACCCCTGAAGGCGAAGAATCAATTCACCTGACTTTTTCAGAGGCAAGGTGCTCGAACCGTCAAAACATAAGGATCATAGCAGTGTTAAAACTCAATGGAAACTCAATTCTTATTTCCATTATGTATTTATACACAAGAATTACCTCATTAAGGAATTGCATCTTTATGTACAATTGCCCATTCAAGGGTCAAATCAATAAAAAGAGAAATTTTCTCATCAAATTTGTGCCCAAATTATTTTTTTGTATTTTATCTGTTTGTTTGCAAAATACCTTCATTTTTGATAAACATCATTCTTAAAATTTTTGGAGAAAATAAAAAAAACATTTGAACAAAATGATAAAATTACTCTTGAGATATCAAAAGAGGAGACTCATAGCCGCCAAGATTGTTCTTGCTGCTTAAAGACGTTGGATCATTCACGGACAACCATGGTCATTCCAAATGATAACCCGTGCAATTCCTTTTAGAAATGTACTCATGTGTAACCTATCACTAGTAAGTCTCTAGTGCAATTCCGGAAAAAGCATTAATAAATTGTGGCGTAGTTGAAGTATCGAGTGTTGAAAAGTTTGAACCCTTCAATAGCTTGGAACACCACAAATATATTTCCATCTACCCAATGGGGAAAACAAAAACGAAACTCCTTAACTGGGGAAAACAAAAAAACCATTGGAAAACAAAAAAAACCTTTGGAAATCAAGACTGAAGAGGTCATGCTTCTCATCTACGTTCACAATCTGACTCCAACCGGAGAGAGGTCCCTTATCAAGAGTCTTCCTAGCACTTTCTGTTGAGGATAACATTGTAGTTGCTGACTGGCTCTAGTTAACGAAAGTGGAGCTGACATCTTCGAAATCCAAGTAGTAGAAAGGGGCCTCAGCATTCCCTTCCTCTGTCTCCCCATATCAAAAGGATGATAACTCACTAATCACAAGATCCTCTTCACCATGGACAATCACAAGCTTGTATCCAACCATGAATATCAATTTTTGATGCAAAATGGATGTGACTGCACCAGCAACATGAATGCATGACCGCCCCAACTGGCATCTGTAAATAGGATGAGTGTCCATAACTTAAAAAGTAACAATGAATTGGTATGGACCAACACAAATTGGAAAATCCACCTCTCCAATGACTTCCCTCCTTGATCCATCAAAATCTCATACAATCAGTGCACTAACCCATATCTTTGGTCCTTTAAACTACAATTGAATCAATGTGCTCTTCGACAACACATTGAGTCAAGAGCCCGTATCAACCAGGACTCTAGAAACCAAAGTATATGCAAAAGTAACATAGATATGAAAAGCCTTGTTGTGATTATGCCCATCGGCTGTCAATTTTGCTTCATTGAAACCCAGGTACCGACTTAGAGTGGTGTTAGCCACTACGTCATCAAATTGATCAACCGTTATGTCTTGAATCACATAGGAAGTGTTAAGAAATTTAAGTAGAGCATTGTGGTGAGCCTTTGAACTGAGTAAAAATGATAAAATTGAAATATTGGAAGGAGTTTGACCCAGCTGGTCAACAATCTTGAAATCACTCTTCTTAATCAGCTTAACAAACTCTTGCCTTTCTTCTGCAGTAAGTTACTCTTGTTCTTTGGTTACTTCTTTGCCCTTAGAAGTGGTTGCTTCAACTGTGCTACTGGAAGTACCTTTAGACGTCTCATATGGAATAGTAGGAACTATCATAGATGCCCCTTCCTGAGGAGGAGGAGGAGGAGGAACTGCCACAGGTGTTGGCATGACTTTGGGAGTATACTTCAATGTAAACACACGACCGATGCGAGTCATGCCAACTGTATCGGTTGTGTTGAGAATTTATGCATTAGAAAACTGGATCTCTTTTCCACCAACAAATATAGTTTCGTTATATTTCTACGGCACCACCTTAGAGTCTTGGTAAGGAAAAGGAGCGGGAACACAAATGTTGATGGGTTGTATTTTCTTCGTTGGAGCCTCAATCTTCTTCTTATGGTACACAATCTCAATCGGCTCAATGACATAAACTTCTTCTACATATATAGTTCTTGCAAACTGTAAGACCCCTTGAATCATCAACTCTTGGACACACCCCTTGAGTTCTTGATAACTATATGGCTCAGTCTTGCATACCTCATAGTTATCATAATTGACAATGATGTCTTCAAATCACCCACCAAACTGACCACCTTTATTTCTTCTTATTCAAGAATTACGTTAACCATCAGACTGCCATGATTGAGAAACAATTTTTTCTTAAAATTTGGCTTCTCCTCAGTGAAGGACAAAATATCTTGATCAATAAGGTTTCACACTTTTTTTTTAACACAATACAATCTTCGGTTGAATACCCAATATAACCTGCATGAATAGTACATGACAGATTAGGGTTGTGTTTTGGATGATAAGGAAATACTGCTGGTGGAATCTCTTTGGGAACAATGGCACATACATGCACCAGGTAGGGTAATAACTAAGTGTATAGCCCATGGATCTTTGTATGCTGCGTACGCCTCTGGTTTTGATTCTTATTCTAACCCTGATTATAAAAATTCTAATTTTGATTCCCGTTATTTTGATATTGCTTTTATGGAACTTGTCCCTAAGGAGCCTGTTGTTATTGTAGAGCCTGTATAGGCAGCTGGATTGCGGTTGATACTGGAAAGGTTGTCGTTGAAACCGAGGGGTGGCTACATATGGATAAGGAAAGTACGGGACAGGGACAATAAGAGCTTGGTATTTAGGAACACTTGTTGTCACAACATTATTTCTCCTTCCTTCTTCTTTGCATAACCACTCAGAGGCTTCCTGGCTGCAGATTATTGATTACTATTACCACTGGCAATCTTTACTGACTTGAAACCACTTTCAATCCTTTCTCCAATCACAACTATATCAGCAAAGTTGGAAGACGAGCTACCAACCAACTTTTCATATTATAAACCTTGGAGAGTTCCCATAAAGATATCCACCAACTCAGTATTAGATAGAGAAGGCCTAACTCTTGAAGCCATTTTGTGCCACCTTTGTGCGTACTCCTTGAACATATCATTGACCTTTGTGACTGATTATGCAACTACAATATTGTAGTAGTCATTTCGAGATTATACTTATATTGATTCAAGAATGCCTGAGACAAATCTTTCAAAGTACTTATCTTCCCGGGTTCCAAATTCATATACCAATCCAATGATGCCCCAGACAGGCTGTCTTGGAAGCAATGGATTAGTAACTCATCATTGTCAGAATACAAATCTATCTTCCTGTAGTACATAGTGATGTGACTGTGAGGAAAACTCAAACCTTTATACTTGGGAAAGTCAGGTGCCTTGAACTTCTAGGGGATCACAACAATCAGCACTAAACACAGTCCTATAGTACTCAAACCATGAGCAGAGAAATGCATAGTGCCACCATACTACATAGTGGTCCCTGTCCATTCTTTCTTCAGTTTAAACTCAATTTTGCTTAAAAGTAGGGGCCTCATAGTGTACGAATTCTAACATGCTTAGCACATGAAACATTCTATCCAATTCTGCAGACAAAACAAATTGAGCTAGAGTCTCATAGCATAAATACCTCGTTGGTGTGATCATACGCTTAACATCATACGAATAACGACTCTCATGCTCGGGGTTGTCAAAGATGATGTTGTGAGAATTTGGATGGCGAATGGTCCTCTTCCAAGGCCTCGACGGCTCCTTCTCTGCTTGTTTTCCCTTAGCAATTTGTCTTGGCGGCATATTTGGTCCCTGCAAAAATAATTAAGCAAAAATAAAGTATGGGGTTAAGAGAAAAGGTTAATGTGAAGTTGTAGAGATCGGAAAATGGGGAAGATTTTGTGAAAGGAGTAAGCGGTTTGGTTGGTTTTTGGTGATAAAGGTGAGAGCTTTAAAGGTGGAGGCTATAGAGTTTTGGGAGAGTAAAAGGAGGAAGAAGAAGGGTTAAATGGGAAAGAGAGAGAAAAGTGGAAAAACTCTGATTATTAGGAGTAATGATGAGTTAGGATGGTGGTAATTGGTGAAAAATTTGGGTGGGGTCTACACAAGGTGAAGACAAATCACCAATAAATTTGAACATGTGCTGCCTGACACGGGCGGTGTCCCGTGACATGGGCGGCCGTGTCAGGCTTCTGGCTTGCCAATTCCATGCTTCAGTAGGGCTGACACGGACCGTGTCAGCCTGCTGGAAACTCAAATTTTCCTCCTTTTGGTCATACCCTGACACGGGCCGTGTCAACTCACACGGGCACCCGTGTTAGGACCCTATTTTTGCAAATTTTTGTCGTTTTTCGACCTGTCTCTCCTTCTTTTCCTGGAACATTGAATTCTCTTAATTGAGTTCAAACCTCTCCTTTCTTCCTATGGGATCACTGCGTGAACCTACAAAAAAAACACACCAAAATTATGGAAATTGTTAAAATTAAAAAGCGTGGGTTGCCTCCCCTGAAGCGCTTCGTTTAACATCGCATGGCTCGACGGTCGTCCATCTTATCCTCTAAGACGAAAATTTTCTATCAACCCACTCTCTTTCCCTTTGTAATAATGCTTCAATATTTATCCGTTCACGTTAAATGTTTCCCCGTTCGTTTGATTTTTAAGTTCTATCGCTCCATGGGGAAACACTCGGTGAACCAAAAATGGACCGGACCATCTGGACTTCAATTTTCCCGGAAAAAGTTTTAACCTAGAATTAAACAAGAGCACCAATTGTCCCTCCATAAATTCCTTTCTAGGGATCTTTTGATCATGCGATTTTTTTGTTTGGTCTTGATAAAGTTTGGCATTCTCATAAGCTTGATTCCTAAATTCTTCTAGCTATAGATTGAAGAATTCGTGATTCACCAGCTTTGGTAAGATCATAATTCAAGAATTTTGAAGCCCAAAATGCTTTGTTCTCTAACTCGAGTGGCAAGTGACAAGTTTTACCATTCACTAACTGATAAGGGGAACATACCTATAGGAGTTTTGAATGTCGTTTTGTATGCCCACAGTGCATCTTCCAGCTTTATTGCCCAGTCTTTTCGAGATGCGCAACCAGTTTTTTCAAGGATTTGCTTTATCTACCTGTTAGACACTTCAACTTGGCCACTCGTTTGAGGATGATACGGGGTGGAGATTTGTGTTTAACATTGTACTTCTTTCCAAATGATGGTGGAAACGGTCCCATGAAGTCTATTCCCCACACATCAAACAATTCGACTTCCATCATGGTGTTCTATGGCATCTAATTTCTCTTAGAAGTATTACATGTTCTTTAACATTTGTCGCACTCCTTGACTATGTCTTGGGCATCCTTGAATAGTGTGGGCCAGTATAAACCCGAATGGGGGACTTTAGCTTCAGTTCTGTCACCACTAAAGTGTCCTCCATACTCTGAGTCATGACAAGCTCTAAGCACATCCCTTTGTTCCTCCTCTGGGACCCATCTTCTGACTAATCCATCTACTCCTCTCTTGTACTGGAATGGGTCTTCCCATAAGTAGAACCAGAAATCATGTAAAAACTTTTTCTTCTTGTTAGAATCGAAATCATTAGGGATTACACCACTTACCAGATAATTCACGTAGTTTGCGAACCAAGGGATACCAATGACAGCTAGGATGTGTTCATGAACAAACTCATCCTTTATTGGTCTCTTAACTTCCGTTTATTCAATTGGTGACATTCGATACAAATGATCTGCAACGGTGTTTTGACATCCCATTTGTCCCTAATTTCCACACCAAATTATTCGAGGAGCAAGATCCATCTCAGAAGCCTCGACTTAGAATCCTGTTTAGCAAATAAATCTTTTAAAGCAGCATGGTCGGTATAAACAACAACCTTAGATCCTAACAGGTATTGATGGAATTTATCAAATGCATAAACCACTGCTAATAACTCCTTATCAATAGTTGCATAATTCATCTGCGCATGCTTCAACACATGACTAGCATAGTAAATAACATGTAATATCTTATCTCCCCGCTGTCCTAAAACTGCCCCTACAGCAATATCACTAGCATCGCACATGATCTCAAACGGGAGAGACCAATCTGGGGCAATTAAAATTGGTGTCGATACTAATTTGTTTTTTAATGTCTCAAAAGCTGCGGCACATTCTTCATCAAACACAAAAGCCTTATCCTTAACCAATAGAATGGTTAGCGGTTTGGCTATCTTAGAGAAATATCTTATGAACCTGTGATAAAAACCCGCATATCCTAAGAAACTCTTTATAATTTTTTCGTTTACCGGAGGCAGAAGTTTAGATATCACCTCCACTTTTTCTTGGTCAACTTCAATTCCCTTGTAGAAAATTTTATGACCCAAGACTATTCCTTCACGCACCATGAAATGGCACTTCTCCCAGTTCAGAATGAAATTCGTTTGCTGGCACCTGTTTAAAACAAGAGAAAGGTTAGTCAAACAGTTATCAAACGAAGACCCAAAGACAGAAAAATCATCCATGAACACTTCCATATGCTTTTCAAGCATGTCAGTAAAAATGGAAGTCATGCAACGTTGAAATGTGGTTGGTGCGTTTCATAGCCCGAATGGAATTCTTCTGTAAGAAAATACACCATAAGGACATGTGAATTCCGTATTCTCTAGATCTTCCATCTAGAAAATGGTAGTAATCATGACCAGCTATCCTTTCCAACATTTGATCAATCAATGGAAAAGGGAAGTGGTCTTTCCTGGTCGCAATGTTTAACCTCTTGTAGTCAATACATACTCGCCAACCTGTAACTGTCCTTGTAGGGATTAGCTCATTCTTCTCGTTTCTAATGACGATGGTTCCCCCCTTTTTGGGGACCACATGCACCAGACTCACCCATGAGCTGTCACATATAGGGTATATTAAACCAGTGTCTAATAACTTCACCATTTCTTTACGAACCACTTCTTTCATTGTTGGGTTAAGTCTTCTTTGAGGTTGGACCACAGGTTTGTGATCGTCTTCCATGAGAATTTTATGCATGCACACTGTAGGGCTAATACCTTTCAAATCCTCAATTTCCCATCCGATAGCATTTTTTAATTTTTTAGGACTTGGATGAGTTTCTCTTCTTGGATACTCTTGAGGCTCGAATTTATTATTGTTGGGCATTTACCTTCAAAATCAAGGAAGACCTATTTAAGATTCTCGAGAAGTTGTTTCATCTACGTCACCTTCTTAGACTCTCTATTCCCCTCTGATGATTGAGGTTGTCGTAAATCTTCCCGCTGGTGTGGTCGAGATCCTTTCCAAGGGGGTTGTGCATCCATCATGGCTAGCACTTCTGATTCTCTATTGTCCACTTCTTTATCACTATAAAAAATGGACAAGCTCAACACTCTTTCCAAAGGTAACTATGGTGCATTCAAAGGACTATCATAAGTAATCACTTCATCTATAACATCTATTGTATGACTAGTTCCAATATCATCTTTGTATTTCATGGTGTTTCGAACATCAATTTTTAATTCCTCATCATAGACCTCCAAAGTCATAGTACCTTCCTCTATTTTGATCAAACATCTTCTAGTCTCTAAAAAGCGTCTCCCAAGAATAAGGGGAATCTCTCCATCCTCCGGAATTTCTAGAATCACAAAATCCACTAGGAATACAAACTTGTCAATCTTCATTAGAACATTGTCAATTATCCCATAAGGTTTCTTGACCGAATGATCGGCAAATTGAAGTGTCATCCGGGTATCTTGCACAACCCATATATCTTGTTTCTTGTAAATGGACAAAGGAATGAGACTTACACTGGTTCCTAGATCAATAAGAGATTTTTTGAATTACCTATCTCCAATGGTGCAAGGGATGGTGACAACTCCTCGATCTTTCTTCTTCGTTGGAATTTTCATACCCTGTAAAATAACACTAAAAGTTTCGGTTAGAATAATCGAGTTTGTGTCAATGGTTTTCCTCTTAGAAATGATGTCCTTCATGAACTTGGCATAGGTAGGCATTTGTTCAAGTGCTTCCAAAAGCAAAATGTTGATTTCTAGCTTCTTGTACAACTCTAAGAATTTCTACAAGTTTTTCTCATGTTGCCCCTTTTTCTTCTTTCTGGTGGGAAATGGAAGCTTAATGACCAATTTTGGTTCAATGACTTTTTCTTTCACCACTTGTTTAGGTGTAACCAATTCTTCCCTCAGAACTTCATTTTCGTTGATCTCAAGATCTACTTCAAGCAGTTGATATTCATCTTCAGCTTTCTCCTCAAGGACTTCATGAGATTACCACTTCTCGTTGTCACGTCACTAACATTATTATGCTCTCTAAGATTTGTCACAATTATACTTGGTAGAGCACATTGTGCTTGAGAACTCGACGCTAATTGTTGTGCTATCTGACCCATCTGAAATTCAAGATTTTTTTATGGAAACGGTAGTGTTTTTCTGATTGTTTCTAGTTTCTTCTTGGAATTGAACATTATGATCTGCCATTCTTGCAATAGCAATCTCCCAATATGCTTTCTTAGGGGCTTATTGTTGTTGCTGTTGTTGATACTGAGTTTGATATTGACCACGACCTTGTTGAGGAATATTCCCTTTTTGATCATTCAATGAGAAGTTAGGATGATTCTTCCAACCTGTATTGTACATGTTGGAATACGGATTATTCTGCTTCAAAAATTTTATTTCTTCAACTTGTTGAGGAGTTGTAAAGAAATACATTTTTTGGTGCGGTCCGTTACAAATCTCACAACAGACGAGAAGAGTAGGTTGGACGTGAGTTACCTATTGGGTACCTATATCATCGCTTTCAGCTTCTTTTTGACTTCAGAAGTGATAATATCTTTTATACGGATTCTATTAGTTTCTAGCTTCAGATAAATAACTCCTTCAGGTTTACTTATACATCTGTCATACAACTCCAAGTGCTCATTAGCAACAATTACTTCAATGATCTTTTTGATACCAGTGGCCGCTGAGAAATTAGTTGAGCCACCGGCTGCGGTATCAATCAGCTGTTTGGTCTTTATTTTGAGACCATTTACAAACATCTGCTTCTGTTCTGTTGGATCCATATTATGAGTTGGGCAAGCCACTAGGACCATTTTGAATCTCTTGTAGGCATTTCCCAAAGATTCACCCTCTTCCTGCTTAAAGTTCAGGATTTCATACCTTTTTCTCAGAAACACCGATGCTGGAAAATACCCATTCAAGAAAGCCTTTTCCATCTCTGCCCATGAGGTAATACTACCGGCTAGGAGAGAATAGAACCATTCTTCAGCTTCTTCAGCTAAGGTAAATGGGAACATTCTTAACTTCTTTGCTTCCTCCGTGTGACCATCAATTTTTAGAGTGTTGCTCATGGTTAAAAATCTCCGCAAATGCTTTTTTACATCTTCATTTACCTTTCCAGTGAAATGCTTTCTTTCAAGTTGATTGAATGTACTTGCATGTAGCTGAAAATTAGCCACATTCACTGGTTGGTTAACAATTGTTAATTACCGGTTGGTGTATTTGCGCTCTCGTAGTCACCCAACAGTCTTTCTGGCGGTGGTGGATTCTCACCCATTATTTAGATCTCTCTCTCTGACCCTGAATCTGAATCTGAATGAATGGAATGTTGTTCTTCTTCTGATTCCAGTCTTACTAATTTAGCTTGTCTGAGTCTTGCACGTAAAGTTCTTTCGATATCTGCGTCAAAAGGAAAATCAGTTGAGGCCTTACTCGCATACATATATCAGACACAAATTAGTTGATAATGATCGAAATAACTAACAAAAAATAGAAATTAAATTTTAGTTACAGAGCAACAAAATTTCAATTGAACTAAATTTAAACTTTATATTTGGTAGTCCCCGGCAACGGCGCCAAAAACTTGATCGAGAAAATAGCAAGTATACTATTTTTCCGATGTAGTAATAATAGGGAAATTTCCCAAGTATCGATCTCAAGGACTACATAAGACTATTAGTTTAAATCGTGATTCAATTGAACAAAAACAAGAGTTTTTGGGTTGGAATAAATCCGCACTATAATTAATCTAAACATAATATAAAATATGGATTTTACACAAATATGAGAAATATGTCGGGGTACAGTGTGTGATTTTTCCCTACAATGACCTTAAATGTAAATCTCCTCTACTTGTTCAAATATTCATTTACCAGATCTTAATAGTGTTTCCTCCTAAAACCTTAGAGGGAAACCTCTGGTCATTCATCCTAATATCTAAGTCCTTATTGAATTATGATGAAACCAAGCTTTTGAATTAATAAGAAGTATCCAATAACTATAGGGTATCCCTAGCCCTAGAAGATATCTAATACAGTTTAATCATACAAAAGCCTTAACAATTGTGATCCCACAAATCGTATAACAATCCTTATGTGTCTGATAACGAAAGCATTAAAAACTTTGCACAGTTAAATTGAATAACAAACATAAAATTGAGGGAATTAAGAATTCAAAGTCATTAGATGATCAAATCGGGGACACCCCCTGGCATTGGGGGGTTTAGACGCTCATATTATTCATAGAAAATACAATATTTAAATTAGACATTACAAGATATGGGGATTCCGTTGATCTTCAATCGCGATCGCTCTTGAAGGACCTCCATTTTTTGAAACTCTTTACATTACCAATCTTTAATCGTACGATTCCTTTCTTGTGCAAAAAGTACCTATTCTTTTCCTCAAAAAGTCCTCTAAATAGTCACTGATCAATTAACCGATGTAGCATATTCCCAAAACGCCCTCCGGGATCAAAAATTCTAAAAATCGAATAAAATCAGAGGATGAGGTGTCCAAGCAACACGGGTCGTGTCAGGAAACACAACCGGTCTTGTTGGCTTACTGTTTTTCAGTTTCCATAATGCCAATGTCTGACTTGCTGACACGGGTCGTGTCAGCTGACACGGGCACCCGTGTCAGCCCACTGTTTTCTTCTAAAACTTCTTCTTTTATCCTTCCCCTGACATGGGCCGTGTCATGAAACACTGGTGGATGTGTCAGGGCCACTGTATCTTTAAAAATCCTTCTTTGTGAGTCCGGAATGCCCGATTTCCTTTACGAGTCTTTGGGAATTCTTGCTTAAACCTGAAAACCAACAAAACTACAAAAAATAAATCATAAATTATAGTACATTGACACAAACCAAAGATGATAACCAAACGCGAATGGAAATGCGAACTTATAATTTACTTGACAAGATAATAAAAAGGTAAAACATAGTTTTAATGATTTCACGAGTTCATGCCGAATAAGTGTCAGAAAACTAGTAGAATTGGTGACCGATCAATTACCACATTTGATGCGCATAGACTAGGATGAACCATGGATTGCACGCATGTGGCTATCAGATCTGCCACCACAATTAATGAGGGAGATCTGATGGCCCTTGTTTTTTCTATTTGATTTTATTTTCTTATTATTATTTTAAATAGCTTATTTTTGGTAAATTCATAATAATTTCAATTTTGATCCAAAAAATATGGGACATTCACCAAGAAAATCTAAATAATCTCCATCTGTAATATTTTGAGGTAAAATCATTTTTTGGATTAGATTTGAATTTTTTTTGAATTTAAGAGTTTTTGACTTGTTTTTAAATATTTTTAAATACTTCTGATTTTCTAAAATTTCCCAAAAGTTTTGACTAAGGTCCTTTGACCTTGTTTGACCTAGGATAAATCCCTTGGCCATTTATTTGGTGATTTGAAGGGATTTGAGGTTTTTCCCCTTTTAAAATGCATTTTATTTCATTTTAAATTGATTTTTAATTATTTAAATGTTTAAAATTATGTTGCCATTTGGCTGACCTTGTGTTGTTTCATCTTTTGTTTTGCCTTGATCATGGTTGATTTGAACTTCCATTTGATCAATATTATTGGCTTTAGGGGGTTGATGACGTGTGAACTTCATCCCTCAAGATGAATGGATAGTGTTGATCATATGAAATTCCTCCCATGATAAATTTGGGTTCCCATTTCCATTTCCCTTCATCTTCATCCCTCTTATTTCCCAATCCCTCATTGACCAATGACTTCTCTACAATTCAAATGCTAGTTGATTCATCAATGACCTCGTGTCAGATGAATCAACATGAGCTTGATTGAGATAGGTCATTATACCTTGTCTTTAGCATGCATTAACACCGATATTTTTATTGCCCAACTTGGATAGTTGTGACTTCTACATAAGTCCAATTACGATTTCTTAACATAGAGCTAAATTTGTCCCAAAGGCATATCATTTTTGTAAGTGGGATTGTAAGTCTCCCATCTCTCATGGTATTGTGCAAAAACTTAACCTTTTTTCCATTTATGGGAGCTAGTAGCATACTTGTTGATTTATCCAAGTTTTAGCCCTTCTCATGGATGATGGCTTGGTTCATGTCTTCATGCTTGTTGATTATGCACTATATCATTCATTTCCATTTATATTTCATGCAAGATGTTTATGTTTCAGTCATTTTTACTTTACTCACTTGAGTCATATCTTTGTGCTTGTATATATCGTGTGCTTGTGATTTTTTCTATTTGTGGTCTTATGACCTTAAAATACCTAATAACAAGAAAAAACCTAAAAAATATGTTGATGGACTATTGGACCTCTACCCTTAGCTGGATCTGAACCTTTGGACTTAGAATAGGAAACTTCCCTATGCTTGGAGAACTTGGCCAATGCCATTATCTGAGACTGAGTTATCTTGGCCAATGCCATTCATCTGGTACCAAGCCGTGAGAGCTCCATTGATTTATCTGTTACTTTTGCCCCTGTGCTTAAGCTGTTATTTTGATATTGTTGTGTATATCTGATGATTGTTTCTATGAGTTTTCCACAAGAAATATTTAATCTTATACATTTTGAAGACACTGAAGGTTTCTTGCTTTTGGAGTGATTGCTTGGATGTTGGCTATCTTTATTTGATTCCATTTGATCTTCATATTGATTGCTTGGGTGCTTATGCTTACTGCTTGCTTAAAAATTCCAAAGGAAATGGGTTTTTATCTAACATTTGATCTTCATATTTTAATTTCTGTCTAGGATAGTATTTTCATATCCCCCCGTTTCTTTAATTTCAAAATCTCCCCCTCTTTTCAAAACCTTATTTGCTTGTGATTTCAAACTTAGACATGTTTTAATGGTTAGAAACCTTGGCCTTATGCCATTGAATTTTCAAATATTTTCTTAAATCAAACTTATAAATAAACATAACTATATTGACTTTAATTTCAAAAGACAAAAAGAACTAACAATCTCATCTAATACTTTTGGCCATTTTGTACCTTTTTCTTTTAACTTTTTCAAAAGAGAGCATTTAGGTTTGAGTTATCTTTGGTTGAAATATAATTCTCCCATTTCCATGATATTTTGATTATAAGTCTTTCCATTTATTAGGGTTTAGTGGCATACTTGTTGATTGAATCCAAGTTGGAGCCCTCCCTCTTAAATGTTGTAAAGCATTCATTATCGGTGGATGTTTGGTTGAGTATTATCTCTTTGATTTCAAAAGATCTTTAGGCTTTTGTTAAAATCAATCCACCCATCTCTTTGAAATTTTTACCACGAACTACGAGATTTTGATCCTTCATTTTTATGTTGGTACGTAGGCATAAGATCGAAGGTCTTGTCAAACAAAAATTTACCTAATGGATTCTTTTCTCATCCCCTCATTCCTTTTTAGCAAACATCATTTCCAACTAAAGACACTTACACACAAAAAAGGGCTCCCTAGGAGTACCTAGGATACTTTGGGTGCTAATACATTCCCTCTGTGTAACCAACCCTCTTACATGTAATCTCTGACATTTTATAAGTTTTGATTTGAAAACTTCTTATCTTTTGGTTTTGTTCGTACCTTTTCCCCTTTCCTTTAGAAATAATAAAAGTGTGGCGGTGACTCTGGTTTTATTGACGTCGAATTAACCAATAACTCGATGGTCATGAATTTACCATTCTAGAAATAAAGTGGTGACTCTGCTGGGGAGTAGTCCTCATGGGTTTAGCCTACTTTTTTGTGTGTATATATATTTGTATATTTGATGTTTGTTTGTATATATTATTGTGTGATACTTTCTGTCCGCACTTGGTGATCTCTGTGTGGTGAGATAAGTTCTAACCCGAACTTGAGTGCAATTTAAGATAGGAGGGTGGTATAGTCATGTTGGATTTGAAGGAGTAGTCTTGAAAGAGTTGACATGAGATCCCCCACTCAGTGGAGACCTCTTTGGAGTTACTGATGTCACACGAGTAAGTCGTGGATATGCACTACTTTCTCTAATTTAAGGGTCCGAGAATATAAGGACCGTAGAACATTTAACCCAACTTGGCCTATTTAGGGCGTAGTGAAGAGACTGTTCAAGTGTAAACTTGATAACATTTGTTACGTGATACTACACTCACACGAGTTTCTCTTGAGAATACTATGGGTTGATGAGACAAACATCCTAACCTATAGTATCTGATAGATGATATTACGACTCTGTGAACATTTTAGAACATGATATACAACTTTTTATCCATAGTACACTCCTTTGGGGTGGTTTTTAACCCGACTCCGTGCTCATGACTCGCAACAAACCCTTTGATTCTTGGTTGATCCGACCAGTCTCGCCAATATCAATGGAACTTGGGTGTTGTTAAAGGTGAAAACCATAATCCACCAAAATGGAAGATTGATGTTGATGATGACTTGATTCATCTCTTGACCTTTATTTGTGTTTTCCATGTGTGTGATCCCTTGTGTGTGATTGTTGCATTCATGCATACGTGCGCATCATAATATTCATCACAGAAAATAAATTTCAAGGAAACTAAGGTCGTATTTGAAAATATATTAAGATCATGGATTATGGACAAAGGAACACTAAGAAGTATAGTTTCAGATGTCCCAACTTGAAAGAGTTAAGGAAGCTATCATCCTTTGTAGTTGATCCCTTGGATTTCAAGCAACATCATGGAAAGCTTTTATTGTATTGTTTATTGCTGTGGTTGAAGGACTTTTGAGTGTCTTGGTGTAGTTTTATGACCCTCTCTATTGGTGCTTCACTTTTCCTGATTATCAGCTTGTGCCCGCGTTAGAAGAGTATGCCCATCTCTTGGGTATGCCCTTATCTAACAAGGTACCTTTTAGTGGATTGGAGGAGATTCTGAGATCTCAAGTCATAGTCAAGGATCTTCGTTTGAAGAAATCTGAGATTGATGCTAATATGGCAAATAAAGGAGGGATTCTAGAGTTGACTTATGAGTTTCTCATTGGTAGAGCTAATTCTCTTGCTCAAGTTGGTAGCATGGACGCTTTTGAAGCCATTTTTGTCTTGCTTATCTATTGTGTAGAATTGTTCCCTAACATTGACAATTTTGTTGATGTTAACGCTATTAGAATCTTCTTGATTGGGAATCCTATTCCGACATTCTTGGGTTACATGTATTTCTTTTTTAATTTAAGGAATTCTATAGGTGGTAGAACCATTGTGTCACATTCCTCTTCTGTACAAGTGGTTTATTTCGAACTTGCCTCAAACGCCTGATTTCTTGGAGAATAAGCAATATCTACGGTGGTCTTAGACACTTATGCCTCTCACTAATGATGATATTATTTGGTATGATTCTTAATTTGATAGAGTGGATATTATTGACAGTTATGGTGAGTTCTCTAATGTGCCTCTTGTCGCAACCTGAAAAAATACAGTGTGCGAAAAAACAACCGGCGAAAGAAAATGAAAAAAGAGTCGCCACCGTGCGTTATTTATCCCAAAGGAGGGAAAGGAAACGCTTGAAGTAAACCTGAAAAGAGGAAAGGAAAAGACAAGGTCTCGCAACCAAATCTTGGGTTCGGGAGTCGGTTATGCGAGGGGAAGGTATTAGCACCCCTACGCATCCGTAGTACTCTACGGGATCCACTTTTGTAGTTCTTGTCTAAAGGGTGTGAGTTTATCTTGCGCTGTTTACCAAAAAAAGGGGTCAAAAGAAAATGACTCGCACAGATGTCGCATCCACTGCATACGTATCTCATCTGAATATGAGAATCAGAGTCTTCGTAGCTCGGCTGACCTATGGGTTTGGGGGATGTGTGCTCGCTAAGACATCGCGTCTTATGCCTACGTATCTCATCTGGAATGAGAATCAGAGCAAGCCGTAGTTCGGCTAACTACGGGGTTATGGATTGGGTTTTGGACGAACGACGTTACTACGCAATCTACCGGATGCTCAACCTTTGGAGACTTACTCGCCTGTAGTACGAGGAGTAAACGTGTGTTTAGGAGAATAAAAATCAATGAAGGGTTAGGGTTTGGGATGCTCATGCAAAAAGAGTCCTGGACGAAGGAACCTGTAAAACAAAAATAAACACACAAAAACATTGCCTCCTATCGAGGTCTTCCAGCTAGGAAAGCAGTAAAATGCGGGAAAAATGTAAAAGTACCACGCGGATAAAGATCCGAAGTAACAGCAATTAGAGGAATGGGAAACCCAGGGATCCTTCCAAGCTAAACACCATCAAAGAAAGTGAGTCAGTACAGGTAATCAGAATGAAACCTCCAGGCGGTATCCCACAAATAAAGTGGAAAACCACGCAAGTTATCCCTGCAAAAGTCATGTGAGCCCTCACAAAAACTCAACAAACAGGTTAGAGAAACAAAATAGGGTAACCAAAAGTTGCCCCCAAATCAAAATGTAACCACATGAATCATGCCATTAAAATTCACAAAAAGCTCACAAAAAGCAACCAAGGGTAGAAGGCCTAAACCTCTTGTCAAACACATGCATCAAAAGGGTATCAAATTCACCCATAATACCTCATACATTTAGAGCATTCAAATTAAAGGCATAAAGATGATGGATATAGGGCAAACCTGATTAGAGAGATCGGTTGAAATCAAATGGCACGGCTGGATTTGCAAACCAATGTTAGGGTTTGCTTGAGCTGAAAGTTTGTGAGTCAGAATGAACCTTTCAGAGTTGCCTGGAGGTTGCTCTGAATTCTGTTAGCTCTTCTCTCACTATCTTTTTCCCTAGGGTTCTTCTCTCACTATCTTTTTCCCAGACAGGGTAATAGGGATAGAATGTATTTTGTTTCACTGAAACTCTGAATTCATAACCTGATTTTTGTGGACCTGTGGGCTCAAATGAGAGAGGTCCAAGTCCAAGATTTTTTCTTTCATTTATTTATTTATTTATTTATTTTATTTTTTTATTTTATTATTATTTTTTTTTTATTATTATTATTTTTTTAAATATTCTGATTGCCATGATGAAATGCAAATGCTAAATGACCTAAAAATGAATGCATGCATGAGGTGTAAAGTGTATGCTTCCAGAAAAAATGAAGGGTAAATTTTGGGGTATTACACCTCTTATTGGTACACAAGGAGGAATAAACTACAATCCTGCTTTGGCTCGTTGTCAACTTGGGTTCCCCTTGAGAGATAAACCTAATAATGTTTAGTTATAAGGCTTGCTCGATCAAGAGGATAAAGATCCTCAAAATTTTAAGAGTAGGATGGTGCGTGCTTGGCACAAGATTCATAGGAAGGGTAAAGTCGAGCTTGGTCCATGCAATTGTGTAACTTTGGAAGCTTACACTATTTGGGTGAAGAAGAGAGCTTTGGAGCTTAAGATGTGGTATGCTTGCGAGAGACCCATGTCTTTGGTTATGGTTGAACCATAAACTCTCCCTAACAAAAATGTAGAGAAGTTGGAAGATGCACATGCCAAGATGAAGCAAGAGAGAGACCTTTGGGAGGAGCGGTTACATGCTTTGAAATGAAAGCATGTGGAGTTGCAACTTGAGTCGAAAGATAAGGATGCACTCATTGAGGTTCTTAAAGAGCATGCAGTGAAGACACAGAGAGAGCCAAAGGATTTCTTTTCCTCTAGAATGCCTCAGCCTTTCGGTGCTTAGAAGAAGATTGTTGATTGGCTCATCCTCGAGAAGGCTCAGATGCAGAAAACTTTTGAGTCAGAGATTAGATGCATCCGAAGGAAGTATACACCCTTGGCTAGTTTAGTTACTAGGGATTCTTGGGATGATAGTTTCCTTTTCTCTTGTATTTATACTTTTTGGTTTCTGAAATTTTACTTACTGTAATCCTTCCAAATGTATATGAATAAAATGAGATTTTATGGTTAAATTGTTATTATTATTGATTATTATTTGAAATATTTGCAAATAGGACTTCATATGTTCCTTGAAATGAAAAACAATAAAAAACATTTCATTTCATGCATCATTTGCACAATAGGTTTCTTGAGTTCCAACCTTCATCCAGATGTCTTATGATTCTTCTTCTTTGTATCAGGCAAGCTGACTCATCACTATAATACTCAAGTTAATCGCTAGAGAAGAATGGAACATATAGAACAAGAGAACCAAGAGCTTAAGGATGAGGTTTCCAGACTCACTACTTTGATGGAGTGTATTATTGCTGCTCAGAATCAACCATCTCCACCTCCTGTAACTCCTCATCCTCAAAGGGTTGTTATCTCTGAAGTTGCTTCAACGTCAAGGCTTATAGTTGCTGCTAGAAAGTCTGTGCTAGCCATGCCTACCGGATTCTCGTGGGGAATGCCACCTAACTTTGTACCTAAGGGTTATGCGCCAACGTTTTTTCTATATCGGCATATGGCCCAGTCATGTTTGTTCCTCCTTGTGTCGTGCATACTTTATCCCGTGTTGAGGAAAATATGTATCACTCCGAGCCGTATGAGGGCCCCGATGTTTATGAAAAGATGGACAAGATGATAAACTAGTTTCTTGATCTAAGAAATGAATTGAAGACCATAAGGGGAGAAGATTTGTTTGGTAAGAGTGTTGTTGAGTTGTGCTTGATGCCCAACATCGAAATCCCTGTCAAATTCAAGGTCTCGGACTTTGAAAGTATAAGGGAAATACCTGTCCTCTGAGTCATCTTGTAATATATGCTCGTAAGATGTCTACTCAAATAGACAATGATTACTACTCATCCACTACTTGAAAGATAGTTTAACTGGTGTTGTACTTCGGTGGTATATGGGATTTAACGATGCTAGTATTCGTACTTTTAATGACTTGGGCGAGGCCTTTGTCAAGCAATATAAGTATAATGTTGATATGGCTCCTGATTGGGATCAGTTGCGGTTGATGTCCTAGAAAGATAAAGAGACATTCAAGGAGTATGCCCAAAGATAGAGAGAGCTTGCTGCTCAAATTAGCCCACCCTTGGAGGAGAAAGAGATGACCAAGATCTTTTTGAAGACTCTGAGTTCATTTTATTATGAAAGCATGATTGTTAGTGCTCCTAATGACTTCACCGAAATGGTTAACATGGGGATGCGATTAGAGGAAGGTGTAAGAGAAGGCCGGTTGTCTAAAGATTAAGCGTCTTCAAGCAATAAATATGGTAGTTTCCCCAAGAAGAAGAAGGGGAAACCAATGTAATGACTGTATGGAGGTAGAATGGGCCTCATGTGAGGAAGAATCCCAGACCTCGCCGGCAACATCATCAAGTATCGTCAGTTATTCATGTTTTTACCAACAACTCCACAAATCAATTAGTTCCCCTTTCAACAACAACCACAACAACAATCATCAAAATTTCGAGAGGAAGAAGGTCACTTTTGACCCTATTCCAATGACTTACGCAAAGTTATATCCTTCTTTGGTTGTCAAGAATTTGATTCAAGTAAGAAGTCATCCACATACTCCGGAGCCTTTGCCATGGTGGTTCAAGCCTAACCTTCAATGTGCCTTTCATCAGGGAACTCCCGGCTATGCCATTGAAAATTGCTATCCTCTGAAGCATGAGGTCGAGAAATTGATCAAGAGTCGTATGATGTCCTTTGAGGACCATGCGCCTAATGTCAAAGCTAATTTGTTGCCGGCTCATGGAAATGCTTATGTCAGTATGGTAGATGGTTGCTCTGGGAAGTTCAGGGTTTTCGATGTTCATCATATTCACCAGTCTTTGGTGGAGATCCATAGAACTTTGTGCTTGATCAGTGATTGTGAGCATGACCATGATGGTTGTGTGATCTGCAGTGTTAACCCTCGAGGATGTGTAATTGTCAAGAGGGATATTCAGAAGTTGATGGATAAAGGATTAATTCAGAGTCAATAATCCAGATATATGGGAAATGATGTGAATGTTATCATACCAGTATTCAAGACCCCCGAGCAGGTAGTTATTCAGTTTGACAACAGCAAGATTGGCGATAGATCGGTATTGTCGTTGGTAATACGGTTAGCGGGCCTCGTCCCGTATTCATCCGATAAAGTTGTACTTACAAATACAATGCTACTATGATTGACAATAGGCAAGAGGTTCCTCTTCCCACTGCAAATTTAGTGGTAAGCATTACAGATGTCATTAAGGTGACCCGTAGCGGTCGTGTATTTGGTCTGGTATCCATTCAGGTTGTGGAAGACGTTGTAATTGGTAAGAAAGCATATATTTCTTCAGTTGATCCTGTTAGGGCTCCAACTTGTTTGTCTGGTGAATCCAGCGGGTTGAAGGTTAAAGATGTTGATAATGATGAAGTTCTACGATTAATCAAGAAGAGTGAGTTCAACATTATGGAGCAGCTAATCCAATCACCGTCAAAGATTTCTATGTTATCTTTATTGATGAACTCTAAAGCGCATAGAGAAGCTTTGCAAAAAGTCTTGGAGCAAGCATACGTAGAGCACAATGTTACAATGGATCAGTTTGATCATATTGTTGCCAACATCACTTCATGCAATAATTTGAGCTTTTGTGACGAAGAACTTCCCGAGCAAGGCATAAATCACAACTTGGTACTTCATATTTCCATGAATTACAAAGAGGACGCCATGTCCAACGTATTGGTTGATATTGGTTCATCATTAAATGTATTACCCTAGTCAACTTTGGCAAGACTGTCTTATAAAGGCGCATCTAGGAGGTTTAGTGGTGTGGTAGTAAAAGCGTTCGACGGTTCTTGAAAAACTATCATTGGAGAGGTAGACCTTCCAATCAAGATTGGTTCAAGTGAATTTCAGATTACTTTCCAAGTAATGGACATTCATCTGGCCTACAACTGTTTACAGGGAAGGCCATGGATTCATGAGGCGGGTTCTGTAACATCGACGTTGCATCAGAAGTTGAAACTTTTTAAGAACGGCAAGGTCGTTGTTGGTGGTGGAGAGAAAGTGCTTTTGGTCAGCCACCTATCATCCTTTACGTATGTGGAAGCTGAAGAAGAAGTTGGAACGTTGTTCGAAGCTTTATCTATTGCTGATGAAACTCAGAAGACTGGGGAATCCATGTCTTCTCTGAAAGATGCAAAAGAGGTTGTTCAGGATGGCGACACCAACAAGTAGGTTCGTATTGTAGAGATTATTGAGAACAAGAATAGAGATGTCTGGGATTTCAGCAAGGGTCGTTCAACAGTAGTGTCAAGGCTATGCAACAAGTTTTCTGCAGTGGAGGGTTCACTCATGGAGATGAACAACACTCAGTTGCAATTATTGAAGATGATGAAGACAAAGCTTGTGCCAACTTAGTGACACATGGACAAACTTGCAGCAATTGGGTTGTTGTAGACGCTCCTGTTATTATGCATCGTTCAAAGTAATTTGTTTTATTATTATAAGAAAAATCCTTCTCTTATGCCTAAGGGAGAAGTGAAACATTGTTGAGCATTTTCAATATTATCATCAATAAAAATGCAAATTTATTCATCCACATCTATGGTGTTTGTTTTTACTTTTTACTTTTTCTGAAAATTTTAATCACAAAAAACATAAATAAGAAATAATTTTTATCCATATCTGCATAATATTTGTTTGCACTCCATTTCTCTAAAATCAAAATATCAAATTGTTATGCAGGTTGGTTCTCAAGCCCATTGAACATAATGATCCTACTCCCTCTCCAAACCTTGATTTCCCTGTGTTTGAAGCTGAAGAAGAGAATAATGATGAAAACGTGTATGAGGAATTATCCCGTTTGCTTGAAACCGAGGAAAGAACCATTCTCCGTTTGAAGAGCAGATTGAATTAGTCAAGTTGGGTTCCGAGGATGATATCAAGGAAGTCAATATTGGGTCGCAGCTTTGTCTAGAGGTAAGAAAGGGTTGGTTGATATTCTCCAGAATATTCTGATGTGTTTGCTTGGTCCTATCAAGATATGTCAGGTCTTAATACTAATATTGTGGAACATAGTTGTCGTTGAAGCCAGAATGCCTTCCAGTAAAGCAGAAGTTGAGAAGAACTCATCCTGATATGATAGTGAAGATTAATGAGGAAGTGCAAAATAATATTGATAATGGTTACCTTGTTACCTCCGAGTATCCTCAATGGGTGGCCAATATTGTTCCTATTTGTAAGAAGGATGGAAAATTCCGCATGTATGTGGATTATAGATATTTGAATAAAGCCAGACTGAAAGATGATTTTCCTCTGCTACACATTGATATGTTGGTAGACAATAGAACTAAATTCAAATTATTTTCATTTATGGACGGATTTTCCGGTTATAATTAGATCAAGATGGCACCCGGAGATATGGAGAATACCATATTCGTTACACCTTGGAGAACATTCTATTATCAAGTGATGCCTTTCGGTTTAAAGAATGCTGGTGCAACGTGCTAGAGAGCTATGACCACTCTTTTCCATGATATGATGCATAAAGAGATTGAGTTCTATGTTGATGATATGGTTTCCAAATCGAAAACTGAAGAAGAGCATGTTGATCATTTATTGAAGTTATTCCGGCGTTTGAGGAAATATAAACTCCGCTTGGATCCCAATAAGTGTACTTTTGGTGTTTGCTCTGGTAAGTTGTTGGGCTTTATTGTCAGCGAGAAGGGTATTGAAGTTGATCCTGCAAAGGGAAAAGCAAGACAAGAGATGCTTGCGCCCAAAACTAAGAAGCAAGTCAGTGGTTTTATCGATCGTTTGAACTATATCTCAAGGTTTATTTCGTATATGACTGCCACATGTGTGCCTATATTCAAGCTCCTTTGAAAAGATCAGTCTTGTGATTGGACCGAAGATTTCCAGAAAACATTTTGATAGTATCAAAGAGTATCTGCTTGAGCCTCTAATTCTGTCTCCGCCTGTTGAAGAAAGATCGTTGATCATGTATTTGACTGTGCTTGAAGAGAGTATGGGTTGTGTTCTTGGTCAGCAAGATGAATATGGGAAGAAAGAATATGCAATTTACTACCTTAGTAAGAAGTTCACCGATTGTACGTCTCGGTATTCTATGCTTGAGAAGACATGCTGTGTTCTGGCTTGGCCTGCTAAGCGTTTGCACCAGTATATGTTGAATCATACAACTTGGTTGATATCCATGATGGATCCAATCAAGTACATATTTCAAAAGCCTGCTTTAACTGGGAGGATTACCCATTGGCAGATGTTATTATCTGAGTATGATATTGAATACTAATCTAAGAAATTTATTAAAAGTAGTGTCTTGGCTGACCATTTGGCTCACCAACCTATTGATGATTATCAGCCAGTGCAATATGATTTCAATAATGAATAGATTTTGTATTTGAAGATGAAAGGTTGTGATGAACCATTGCTTGAAGAAGGGCCAGAACCTGGTTCATGTTGGGGCATGTTATTTGATGGAGCTGTTAATTCATATAGTAATGGCATTGGGCAGTGATTATTCCTCCTTAAGGCACTCATTTTCCGTTTACAAATAGATTGACCTTCAAATGTACGAATAATATGGCTGAGTATGAAGCTTGCATTATAGGGCTCAAAGAAGCCATTGATCTTAAGATCAAATATCTCAAATTATATAGAAATTCAACGTTGGTGGTTAATCAAATCAAAGGTGGATGGGAGACAAATAACTGAGTTTGATACCGTATAGAGATTATGCGAGGAGGATATCAACTTTCTTTACAAAGGTTAAGTTTCATCATATCCCTCAAGATGAAAATCGGATGGAAGATGCTCTTGCAATGTTGGCTTCCATGATTGTGGTGAAGTTTTGGAATGAAGTTCCCAATCTGAGTGTGATGCATCTTGATAGGCTAGCTCATGTATTTGATGTTGAAGGAATCAAGGATGATAAGCCATGGTACTATGATATCAAATGTTTCCTCCAAAGTCAAATTTACCCGTCTGGGGCATCTTTGAAAGATAAGAAGAGTTTGAGAAGATTATCTAGCAACTTCTACCTAAATGGTGATGTGATGTACAAGAGCAATTTCGATATGGTTTTGCTCAGATACATGGATAGACACGAGACAGACTAGTTGATGACAGAAGTCCATGAAGGTTCCTTTGGTACTCACTCTAAGGGACACGCTATGGCAAAGAAGATGTTGAGAGCATGTTACTATTGACTTACAGTGGAATCTGATTGTTAAAAGTTTGTGAAGAAATTCCACAAGTGTTAAGTTTATGCAGATAAGATTCATGTTCCTCCGACACTATTTTCCTATCCATGGCCCTTCTCCATGTGGGGAATTGATATGATTGGCATGATTGAGCCTAAAGCATCGAATGGACATTGTTTCATTTTAGTGGCTATTGATTACTTCAGAAAATGGGTTGAAGTGGCATCATATGCAAATGTGACCAATCAAGTTGTTGTAAGGTTTATCGAGAATCAGATTATATGTCATTATGGTGTTCCAAGTAAGATCATTAATGATAATGGATCGAACTTGAATAACAATATGGTGGAAGCTCTTTGCAAAGACTTCAAGATCGCACATCATAATTCTTCTCCCTACAGACCCAAGATGAATGGGATCGTTGAAGTTGCGAACAAGAACATCAAGAAGATTATCCAAAAGATGGTTGTGACGTACAAAGATTGGCATAAGATTCTCCCTTTTGCTTTGCATGGGTACCGTACATCGATCCGCACTTGAACAGGGCAACCCCTTTCTTTCTTGTTTATGGCATGGAAGTTGTGCTCCCCGTAGAGGTTGAGATTTCGTCAATGCGTATCTTGATGGAAGCCAAGTTGACTGGAGTTGAATGGTGTCAGGCTAGGTTTGATCAGCTCGATTTGATCGAAGAGAAGAGATTGACTTTCATGTGTCATGGTCAGTTATATCAACAGAGAATGGAGAAAGCTTTTGATAAGAAGGTCAAGCCTCGTGTGTTCCGAGAAGGTGACCTCGTGCTTAAGAAGATCTTATCTTTCAAACCTGATTCTAGGGGAAAATAGACTCATAATTATGAAGGCCCATATGTTGTTAAGAGAGTCTTCTCAGGCGATGAATTGATTCTTACAACTATGGATGGTGCTCGTCCTGTGAACACCGATGTAGTCAAGAAACACTTCGCCTAAAAAGAAAATAATAGCTCGCTAAGTTGAAAACCTGAAAGGGAGGCTTAGGAAAAAATGAGCATCTCGGTGGATTGAAAACCCAAAAGGGCGATCCAGGCAAAAGTTAGAGAAATAGAATAGAAAAATTTAATCCGGTAGATTGGGTACCCTGCCTTAGGGAAATCTAGGAAAAAATTATTTATTATAACAAGTAACTGCATGCGGGTAGGTCTGATCGTTGAAGCAACATTATCCGTCATTTAGTTTTAATTCATCATTTTCAACCGAAGACAAGAGCATATTGGATTTCAAAATTTGTAGGGAGAGTAGTGACCATTGTATTCAATGTAGCCCTTTTCCATGTAATTTACCATTTTTCAAACTCTGTACAGATCCATGGAGTCCCACCATTTGCGGACTACCATTCTATTAAATAAAGTTAAGCTTTTATCTAATTGTTTGTCATTCTTATTTGTTTCTGTTTAATAAAATTGAATTTATTTGATGATAATTTTTAAATAAAAAAATCAATGAATAATCTTTTTTATAAAAAATTAAGGAATTTCCTTTAAGAACATCGAATTCAAAAAGGAATGTCAACAACAATCTAAGAATGTTAAGGCTTGATGTGTGAAGCATTGTTGTCTTTCTCAAGTAGTTTGTTGGTGATTTTACCTCCCCAACAATGCGTCGTTCATCCCCAGAATGGTGATGTGTTTATCCCCGAGCAATTTATCATCCCTGGTAGAGTTGATATGTTGTTCCCTTTTGCATCATCAGTTTGTATATTGGTGAAAGAACTCTGGATCTCCGTGGAACCTTTATTTGGTTTTCAGATCCCTAGCACACCTTTATTTGGTTGTTGCATGTCCGTCAAAATTTCTCCCCAACATGAGTCTATAGATCCGGGTGATATATGTGGTACCTTGGAATTGGTTTATTTCTCAATGTCCAAGAAGAATCCGATGACTGTTGTTGGTTGCTGGTTTGCATCCTCGTATTTCCTTTGATTTGTCCTGGCATATTGTTGAATCCCCAGTAGATTGTATGGTTCCCCACTCAGGGTTTTACCTCTCGTTGTGACAGTGATCCCCAGTTGAGCTCCATCTTCTGATAGAAGATCTCCTTATTTGAGATAGTGTTTGATTCTAAGGAGTATTCAATGTAGTCGTCCCCAGTAGGGTTGTCCCCCATTTGATATGGTTTTGACCTAAAATCCCCCACAATGTTGACTTGTTATTTTGAAGTATATGTATCCCTCAACTTGAGATGTGGATCCTCAGCAGAACTCCCTTTATCCTTAGCATTTTGGTTTATATTCTTAGTAGTTCTTTCATCCTCGGGAGGTTACCAAGCTGCATTTTACTCCTCTCCTAGAGAATTTGAGTTCTAAGCAAGTTCTTTGTCAATCTTGGCTTATCCCCTGGCAGGTTCTCCAGTTGGTCTTCTCATCTTGTTGAGATTAGTTGAGTATATAGTTGTGATGATCATATCTTCATGTTTGTATCCTTTGTGCTCGTTTGTCAGCATAATCATGTACATACTAATACGTGCATAAATATAGCATCAGATATTTCATTGTGCACTTTTATACATTGACCTTTTTTCTAATCCCCTGCTTCGGTGATAACATTTCCCCATGCAGAATTGGTGTGTCTATCCTCTTTCAATATAGAGTGTCATCTCCTTAAGCAGAAAGAGTTTTTATCCTTTCTCCTTCCTCAATGAGTTATTTCCTCATGGATGATTGCTAGTTCTAATTCTTCCCCAATTCATTATCTGGATGGAACCGCTCTTCTTGAGTTATGTCCTCATTGGGTTGACTCTTGTTTGACTGTTCCTTTCTAGTTCTTACATATATAGATCTTTTGGTACCCCAAGGGTTTATTACCCAGTATCCGGTAATATCATTTTTGATGATTGGGTACTTTACCTATGATTTACCCAATAACCGGTAAAAGGTAATTTACTTCTTTGATTTCTCTAGCAGATTCATTTTTGCGTTTCCCCAGCAAGTTTATCCTTGATATGTTCATCTTAACCAGTGACGGATATTCTTCCTTTTCGGTCTTCTACCCAGTAAAAAGGTAGTTGTAACACCTATTTGTGGTCTTTTACCTAGTAAAAAGGTAGTTGTAAATCCTACTTGTTTGGTGTTCTTCCTAGTAAGTGGTAGATATAAATCCTTTTCTCCCCTGCTGAGTCTATCCTTGATATGTTCAGTTTAACTGGTGGCGATATTCTCTCTTTCGTCTTCTACCCAATAAAAAGGTAGTTGTAAATCCTATTTTTTCTGGTAGTCTATCCTTGTTATGTTCACCTTAACCGGTGACGAATATTATTTCTTTTGAGTTTATCCTTGATATGCTCACTTTAATAAGTGACAGATACTTTCTCTTTGGTCTTCTGTCCAATAAACCGGTAGTTGCAAATCTTATTTGTTTCTTTTTCCCCAGTAGGTTATTCTTACCGAGTAACCGAAAATGAAAATTCCTCATTTTTCCTTAGCGAGTCATCCTTGATATGTTTACCTTAACCGGTAATGAATGTCCCTCTACCGTAGTATATTATCTTCTTACCCAGTAACCGGTAGTAGATAGTATATATCTTTTCCCCCTTTTGTTAAAGCTTCTTCTTCTTTAGTTAAGTTTGGATTCGTATTTCTTTGTGAAATCGAATTTCCTTTTGGTGTTTGGGTATTTCTATATTGTTCTGATTTATGCATTTCCCCAGCGGATGTCTTTTGTTGTATTGGTGTTATCCCGATACATGCAGATTTCTTTCCCCTGTAGCCGAGTATTTCCATTGATTTATTTTCATGGAAATTCCCTCGCGTCTTCAACAGTTTTCAAGTCGTAGCCTGGCATACACATAACTTTTTATTCCCGGAGTCTTTGTCTCCCAAAATGAGTTTTCCTTATGGAATGCATTGTGCTCCTGTGGACCTTCAGTCTCTCTGGATTCTTTTCCTTTGTGGCAATATATTCCCCACAAAGATTATTTTTGCATTCATAATATATGCATCATGAGGTCTCTTGGGGACCAAAATTTGTTTCTTGTTGTTATTATTTAAGCTTATTCTACCATGTTGATACGAATATTTTAACCTTCATAATAGAAAGAACTTAAATAGGGGCAGCTATAAGACCCCAATTTTGACCCCAAAGATCCCTCATGCCATCTCATAGCTTTGCATTAGCATTGGGATCACACCTTGGTATCCTCCTCTCCTATCATTCATTAGGTTTGAATTGGGAGATACCAACAAGCATTTAAGATTGTATCATACTTTATTTTCTTCTATACTAACCAAAATACAAAAATATGTCTAGTGTAGCTTTGTTTCTTTTGTAGGTAGTGTGTGTGTCCATTTGTTCCTCACCAAGACCACAACTAGGGTTTGAGACCCTCAATGCAAGATATCAAGCAAGAAAAGGTCCACTTTGGATCTAAACATCATATATGGATTCCAATGTGCTTTATTTTTCATTTTTATCAAGAATTCATCAAGAGTTTGAAGCTTGTTTGTCAAGGAAGCCCTAATTCATATGGGTATCCTGTGTGTCTTCCTCAGCAAGTTTCTTTAATAATTGGTCAAAGATATCTTGGTATAATTCATTTTACATCATCATAAGCATATATTATCCTCCATGATCCCCTAATAGGAAAGCAAATTCAAGTTTGAAAGTTGGTTCAAAGAGGTTGACCATAGAAAGTCAACTAGTTAAATCTAGGGTTCCCTAGACCCTATCTCTTACAATATATGTCATATGAAAATTAATCCAAGATAGATGTTACTCTTTATGACATTCTAAACAACTTTCATGTTTTCATAAAGAGATAATTTTGCTTCGAAAGTCATTTTTAATGGTGAAATATTATAGGTCAATTTGTCTGTGTCCTAGATGGAAGTTCAACTTCCAAGGACCATAACTTGCTCGAATTTTATGATATGAAGATAATCAAAGTTTCATGATCAATTTCAAGATTTATTATCCAACTTTTATTCTTTGACAAAGGTCAAATTTCACTTGCAAGGGCATGTACCAAGAGGAAACATTATAGGTCATTTTGGGACATAATCATTGAACAAGCAATTTTCCTCAACTTCTAAAATCCATAACTCCCTCATGAAAGATTCAAATGGTTTCAAATTTATGACTAAATTTAATAGGATTGACATAGCTACAACTTTTAAGAAGGAATCAAAGTCATTTGGAGCTCAAAGCAAAAGATATTCAAGGTGGAAAAAATGGTCATTTGACTTTTACATAAGTACAATTTCAGTTGCTTAACATAGTTGTGACTTCTACATAAGTACACCAATATTTTTATTGCCCAGCCTCAGATAATTGTGACTTCTACATAAGTACAATTACAGTTGCTTAACATAGAGCCAAAAATTTGTCCCAAAGGCTTATCATTTTTGTAAGTGAGATTGTAAGTCTTCCATCTCTCATGGTATTGTGTGAAGACTTAACCTTTTTTCCATTTGTGGGAGCTATTGGCATACTTATTGATTTATCCAAGTTTGAGTCCTTATCATGGATGATGTCTTGGTTCATGTCTTCATACTTGTGAGTGGATGGTTGAGTGTTCTCCAAAGAATGACTTAAAACAATTTTCTTCTTCCACTAACATTTGATTAACATCTTTTGTATTGACTTTATTTTAATACAATTTACTTTTATGTAATTTCACAATATGCAATTTATCATTCATTCTCATTTACATTTCATGCAAAGTGTTTATGTTTCAGTCATTTTTACTTTTCTCACTTGAGCCATATCTTTGTGCTTATATATATTGTGTGCTTGTGATTTTGTTCTATTTATGGTCTTAGGACCTTAAAATACCTAATAATAATAAAAAACCCTAAAAAATATGTTGGTGGACTGTAAGACCTCTGCCCTTGACTGGATCTAAACTTTTGGACTTAGCATAGGCAACTTCCCTATGCTTGGAGAACTTGGCCAATGCCATTATTTGAGACTGAGTTATCTTGGCCAATGCCATTCATCTGATACCAAGCCTTGAGAGCTCCATTAGTTTATTTGTTACTTTTGCCTTTGTGCTTAGATTGTTATTTTGATCTTGTTATGTATATCTGATGATTGTTTCTATCAGTTTGCCATAGGGAATATTTCATCTGATACATTTTGAAGACACTGAAGACTACTTGATTTTGGAGTTCTTGCTTGGATGTTGGTTATATTTACTTTATGTCATTTGATCTTCATATTGATTGCTTGGGTGGTTATGCTTATTGCTTGCTTAAAAAGTCCAAAGGAAATGGGTTTCTATATGACATTCTCATCTTGTTGATCACATCCCATTAGTCATATCTTTTCAACTCTAAACTTTGAATTTCTATCTAGGATAGTCTCTTCATCTCATCCCACTTCTTTAATTTCAAAATCTCTACCTTATTTCAAAACCTTTTTGCTTGTGATTTCAAACTTAGACATGTTTTAATGGTTAGAAACCTTGGCCTTATGGCATTGAATTTTCAAATATTTTCTTAAATCAAACTTGTAAATAAACTTAACTATATTGACTTTAATTTCAAAAGACAAAAGGAACTAACAATCTCATCTAATCCTTTTGGCCATTTTGTGCCTTTTTCTTTTAACTTTTTTAAAAGAGAGCATTTAGATTTGAGTTATCTTTGGTTGAAATATAATACTCCTATTTCCATGATATTTTGATTATAAGTTTTTCCATTTATTAGGGGTTAGTGGCATACTTGTTGATTGAATCCAAGATGGAGCCCTCCCTCTTAAATGTTGTAAAGCATTCATTATCCGTGGATGTTTGGTTGAGTATTCTCCCTTTGATAACAAAAGATCTTTAAACTTTTGTTAAAATCAATCCACCCAATTCTTTGAAATTTTTTCCGTAAACTACGAGGTTTTGATCCCTCATTTTTATGTTAGTACATAGGAATAAGACCGAATGTCTTGTCAAACAAAAATATAATTAATGAATTCTTTTCTCATCCCCTCATTCCTTTTCATCAAACATTATTTCCAACTAAAGACACTTACACACAAAAAAAGACTCCCTAGAGTACCTAGGACACTTTGGGTGCTAATACCTTCCCTTTGTCTAACCAACCTCCCTACTTGTAATCTCTGACATTATATTAGTTTTGATTTGAAAACTTCTTATCTTTGGGTTTTGTTCGTACTTTTGCCCTTTTCCTTTGGAAACAATAAAAGCGCGGTGGTGACTCTGGTTTTATTGACGCTGGGTTAACCAATAGCTCGATGGTTATGAATTTACCGCTACAATACCCCATGGATAAGAAACAAAATTCACATTAGAATAGAAAGTAGCGAAAGGCTGGTACGATATAATAAGACTTCCACTACAAAACAATGGAGCATAGTTATGAGGCATTCCCCGTGGGAAGGGAGTAGTAAACCTATTGAGGCCAGTTGGAAATAGAGGTTGGCTTACATCAACTGGTTGAACAACGGTGTCAAGGAAATCTATCACAACAAGAGTTGTGTCAGCAGCAGTAGATACAACACTAGCATTGGTCGGATTGACAAAAACAACATTGTCCGTCTGAGTTTGGAGATGTTCTAGGATGGTACTCATCTGACCTTGGAGGTGAGCTAAGGACTCCCTGGTTGAAGCATTCTCTTATTTGTATTCAGACATGATTCTCTGTTTGTTGGATGTGGTGTTATACCGATGTCGAGTCGTCGTCTTTCTGAAGAGGATAAAGATGGATGTAAGCATTTGTTTTTTGATGGAAAGAATGCATATGAATGAATGACATGTTATGCAATTTTTTTTAGTGTTCTTTCCAATAAAATTTCTCAAAGAATCCTCGAGTCTTTATTTGTTGTTAGTAAACATAAAGCATAGGAAATAAAGGTATAAAATAAAACTCATATTGAATAGAACCCTTTTATATTCATAATAATGAAACCAGGAGTACAATTATCACAACTTTTTCCCAAAGGCCACATCAAGTTTGCTCAAAACTAATAATGAAAAAACCTCCAAAGTATTTATGTAACCACTGTCTCTTGGTCAACAACCACTATGCATTCTTGACAGTATGTCCTGAATCGGACTACTCAAAAGGTCCTACAGAAGTGACTCCTTCTTATCCAAGAGAAATTGTAGATGATGACTGTTTTTTTACCAATGTGTAGCCTCTTGCTAAAGTTGATCAGTATATTCTTTACTTTGATGCATTTAATTCTTCAACCCTCAAATCTCCTCAAACTTCTTGTCAAGCTTTGTTTGGTTCCGAGATAAAGAAACCTAAAACTGCTTAGTACGAATTCTTTCTACTTTCAACTACTTCTTACAACTCTCTATCTGTTCTTGAAACTTCTAAAGCTGATCTTGGCAACCGATCTCCATCTTGCATGCTTGATATTGTGCGTTTGTGAGTTGTTTCTTCTTGGAGAATAAGCTATCAATAGTCCCTTTTAAGGCGTCACCTTCATTCCTCCTCTTGGTCTGCTCCTTTTAGGATTCCTCCACCACATGGGATGTGATTACTTTCTTCTAGTTGAAGTTAAGCTCCAAGTCTTTTGTCTCCCTCTTTAAGCCTTCCAAGATTAGATCGGAGATCAACACTCTCATTCTCTAAGATCTTTATAGTCTCCTTAAGTCTCCCAACCTCGAAGGTAGGAAAAACTGTAATCATAGGCTGTTGGATGTTCATAGATGGCTCAAATAAAAATGGAAATAGAATTTCTTCAACCCTGTCCTTGACCCACTACACATAGGCTTCCTTGGAGATGCAATTCTTTTTCCCTAACTCAGACCTTGAAGACGAACCTCCTTCCATGCTCTGACGATCTTCCTTAGAAACTCTGGATTGTCAACCCCTTCATACAAAAAAAAACTCTTCCACGTGCTCGGGATTTGGCTTGCATAGTAATGGGTACCCAACTAAAGTAATGCCAACCTTGGATTGTATTTAGTTCCACCCTTTGTACCTATGAGAGGTACATTATGGAAATTTCCATAATTAAGGATGACCTTGACATCATCATAAGCTCTAGAGTACCCTGGAATATTTTCAACTGTCAGAGACATGATCCACTGAGAGCACTTGAGATTGTCTTTTTTCTTGACAAAAGGACCCTTGTTGAGAAGGTGTGAAATAAACCACCTATACATCAGAGGAATACATCACACAATAATGCATTTCTTCTTTTGATTCCTTACATGAGTGGAGTAGTAAGTGTCAGGAAGAAGCATAGGAACGTGATTCTTGGACAAGAAGATGTGAATAGATGCAAGGTCCACAAAGTCTTACATACTAGGAAACAACGCAACCACATAGATAAGCAGAGCGAAAATAGCGTTGAAAGCATTCCAACTCCCAACATCAGCAAAGGCACTGGACTTCTCCACCAAAAACTTCAAAGTAAAACCACGGGTTCCACCCTTAGACTTAAGGTTGAGCTCCACTTCCTTATTTTCCAAATGAAAAGCTTTTCCTGAAAGATGAGATTTAGGTAGTTCCTCGGTACTGACAAAAGGAACCTGATCCTTAACTCCAACCCCCAAGATATGTGAGTATTCCTCCAATGTCAGAGTTAACTCATAATCCTGAAAAGTGAAACACCTCAAGGGAGGGTCATAGAACTACATCAAAGTATGGATTGTTGTAGTCTTCACTTCAATGTTGAGAATAACTAGGAGATTCCTATAGGCCTTCTTGAAATATTCTATATGGTCCATAACCAAACGAGTTCCCAATCCTTTCAAAGTTTTCAACTCGGGTTCCACAAACTTGTAAATGAACACGCTTCTTCTGCCATAATTCATGCTATCTCTGAGTACTTGACAATAGACTAGGCTCTCGAATTCCCTGTAAATGCATATGCAGAAAGAGTTATATGATGTAACGATGATTTATGATATGCAAATGATATGCAGCAACATGGCACATTCTAGATTATCTAAAGATTTTGCATGTTGTCGGTTCAAAAGTTTGATGTCACATGAAAAACAGGGTATGTAGGAGCTTGGTTTCATATAAAAATCCAATATCCCACTCACAGGTATGTACTATTCTTCAACGGCTGATCCCTAAAAGGATTCCCAGAGTCATGGAATCAAGTGAAAATATTATGCCGTAGTGAATTCTCACAAGAAAAAAGTACCCCCACGTGAAACTAATTTGGGTGTGGGTCTCATGCAAACCCAACGTGAAAAACGTAGGTCAACACGACTATCTACGAGTCTCCTGCGTGTAAATTCAAGCTCAAGTGTAGAGCTTCTCTCAAGTAACATCAGCCTAACCCAACAACAACAAAATATAGATATCCATAATGGGTTAGCAAATGAAATATCAAAAGCAATAAAATGCATTCAATAAACAAACATAAAATATAAAGGCAGGCAAACATGAAAATAAACACCCAAACAAGCAAGAAAGCAAAACAAAACTAGGCTCGACTCCTTTTAGCAACTAGGTTGCAGTCCCCAGAAGATTTGCCAACCAAAGTCGGATGAAAATGTACCCGAACGTGTTGCACGATTGAACACACAACAGAGTCGCCATCAAACTTAATTTATCCCAAAAGAGGGAAGGGAAAATATGGATAAAACCTAAGGGGAACAGAGAAGAAGGTAAGGAAGTCGGTTATGCAAGGGGAAAGTATTAACACCCCTCACATCCATGGTACTCCATGGGAACCGTTTTGATTGCTCTTACTCGGATGGGTGTTTCTATCTTTATGTACCTGCAAAATAGAAAATGGGTTAGAAAGAGAGTGCTCGAGGATTGAGGTCCTCATGCCTATGTATTCTCATAATGTAATGAAAAAGTAAGAGCCTCGTAGTTTATGGAACCAGAGAGAGAAAAAGAGGGGAAAAGAAAGAAAAGTGCTCGCCAAGGATTCACATCCTTATGCCTATGTATCCTCATAGTGCAATAAGGAAGTCATAGCTCAGTAGTTCGGAGAATAAAGACTGAAAAAGAGAATGATTAGGGGTGTTTTTTAAATCAGAAAGAGCTAGAAACTGAATGAAGTGGTCGTTAAACCAAAGGAAAAAGATTATGGTGTTTAAACCTAGAAAAAGGATAAAAGTGGTGTTTAAAACAAGAAAGAGGGTGTATTGACCATAGAGGTGATTAACCCAAATTGTGGTGTTTAAACCAAAGGAAAGTGAACCAAGGAATATAGGGTTAACCATAAAGGTGTGTCCATAAAAGGAAATGGGGTTAACCATAAAGGTGTGTCCCTGAAAGGAAATGGGGTTAACCATAAAGGTGTGTCCCTGAAAGGTAATGGGGCTAACCATAAAGGTGATGTCCCTGGATTATGGTGTCAAAACTAGGAAAAGGAAGGAAATTGCAATGGTGTTTGAACCAAAAGGAGGGATTTAACCATAAAGATATGTTCCAAAAGGAAAGGGGGTTAACCATAATGGTGTGTCCCAAAAGGAAAGGGGGTTAGCCATAAAGGTGTGTCCCAAAAGAAAAGAAAGGTATATAACCAAAGAAGGTGTTAACCTGAATTGTGGTGTAATAACCAAGAAAGAGGGGTTTGAACATAAAGGTGTATCCCAGAAGAAAAAGGGGTCAACGATAAAGGTGTATCCCAAAAGGAAAGGAAATTGCAATGGTGTTTAATCCAACAGGGTTTGAAAGAAGAGCCATAGGGCTAGAGGTAGAGTTAACAGTGAACTGACTTGAATTGCACTAAAGTCTATGAATAGAGGTGAATAATCTGAGCAGCTAGGTCATTCGTACCGTACCTAAAATATTCAAAGTGAGGATAGGAATAATCCCTCTTACCCCTTATCTATTGCTTAAGGCTCATGGCATGCAATCTTGGTCAATGTCTGACAAGTTATTGAAATAGGTTCTTAGTGGTGATCTGGTGGGGATGAGGTAGATGGTTGATGTCTGGCTGGTGATTGAGGTCTTGTACTTGCTGAGAGGTTGAATCTCCAAAGTGACAGAGACAAGTCCTCATCAAATGATCAAGATACTTATTGTCACTTGACAAAGGCAAAGGGAATGTGTGCAAAGTCAAAGGATCTAGTTGATAAAATAGAATTTGATCAAGCTAAATTAGAGGGAATGAAATGAATAGAACATATAATGCATGATCATACAAAGAATAACCTAGGTTCTCATTGTTAGGTATCCCGAGAGAAATCCATGTGAGTACAAGAGTGTACTGAGCCTAGTCTCATTGTTAGGTAGCCCTATCAAAATCCACGTGTGTGGTAATGTGCGCTAACCTGAACAGATGAATGTGATAAGCAAGGGCATAAGGATAACGAACAAATAAACATGGTTATAAGTCAAAGACTACAAAAAGTGAACAAAGTGCAAACTCAAACTGTCTACAAGGTCCATGAGTTCAAGGTCACTCCAAGGTAAGCAAAGGGTCTAAGGCCAAAGTCCAAGATGAAGGCATCATACTCAAAGTCAAGCATAAGTCTTAAGGATCAATTCAATTCATTTTATCATGTTTTAATTCATTGAGAAGGTGTCCAGTAGATCAAATGCATTACAAGAAACAACGGGTGAACAAGACAAGATGAATTATTGCATGAAGTAATATGATGAAATGAGACATAAAAGTAACTTGCATAAAATAAAGGCATATAAGTAAATGAATTGAATTAAATAACTATAAATTAATGTCAATGATTAATGGTGAGAGTTAGTAGTTAATTGGTGGTGTTAGGACATTCAACGCTATGTTAAGAAATCGTAAGAAGGCTTATGTAGAATCCATACCTATCTAAGGTCGGTCAATAATAATTTATGTGTCAGACATGTTAGAGAATTAACACAAGTTAATCTCCTAAAACATGTAAGACACTAGTCAAAGTAAAAGAGTAAAGTAGATGAGTAAAGTAAAAGTGAGACATGACTCAAGTTTTTGACTTAGGATCCACTATCATACAAATCAAGGGACCTAAACATATGGCTCAATAAGAGATAACCTATCATTGATCCAATGTGTCAAAAATGATTCAATGATCATTTATCAACATGTTTGAAACAAATAAGATTGAATCAACCTCTAGTCCATCTATGGTGACTTGAAATGTAGAAGCATTGATTAACCAAGTCAACAACTCAAGTCAAAAGCATCAAGTATATCAAAAGTCAAACAAAAATGTAATTAAAAATGATTAAAAATGGAAATTAAAGAGAAAATCTCAAACTATGATCAAAATGATTCAAAAATGGTTGAAACAATTACACAAAGTTCCAAATATTATGTATAAATAAATCTCAAAGGTTGGATGCAAAATGGTTTTAAAATGGTTAAAAATAAATTGGAAAAGGAAATTAAAAATAAAATGAAATAAAAATAACAATAAATGCAAAAATGATTTAAAAATGTGAAAAAAATGTATGTGATACAAATAATTTGTAAAGACTTTATGTAAAAAATTTAGATCAAAATGAATAAATATGAGTGAGAAAATAAATAGAAAAGAAAATAAAAAGAAATTAAAATGAAATAAGGTGCCTACGGCTACCAGATTTATAAAGTCGATTGTAAAGCTGTGATTGGTTGAAATTTAATATTTGCACCAAAACTTGCGTAACCTCACTTCATCTTCAACCTTGGATCCGATTTCTACAATTCATGAACTCGTGTTTTTAGCAACACCTAAGCATGGAATTAGCTTCACAACACTTCATCGTTCATGTCTCCCTGCATCAGAATCATTGGTTGGCTATGAGCAGGGAGAATTTGCTCAAGACCTCAAAGAGCACTAGTTCTTCAAAGTAAAACTAAATGATGAATACACAAGATAAATTTCAGGTAAGTGAGGGCTTTTGATCAATGCAGTAAGGTGAAAAGTGTGGTAACATGTTTGCTTAAGAATTTAACTCGTAACTACCTTTCCAATTGGAGCTTCGAAGGTCAACAATGGTGGATTTAGAGATGTAGTTCCAAGGTGCTTCAAGCCAAGGCAATGCTTCATTTAGCTTCAGAAGGTTCCGATGAAGGATTCTGGGTGAAGATTTGAATTTAAAAGAGCTTTAATCGAAGAAACGCTTAATTGGTTTCTTGAGGTATCAGGTTCAAATGGTTTTAGAGTTTCTTTAGCTCTCAAAGCTTGCAAATGAAGTAAAAAGCTTCCTCTATTTAGAGGGATTTTTTTATTGAGCTCACACATGTGAAATGGATCTGAATTTGTGTGAATGAAGTTAGAAATTTATGGTTTACCATACGTGTGAAAACAAGGGTGAAAAGTGTGACTTGGGCATCAAATTTGGTCGTTTTACCCTCCATTCAACGCGTTTTGTCAAGACAGAAAGTTTGCACACGTATTGGTGGTCCCAAGTGAAGATTTTGATTATTACAAGCTACAGGCCGTGCATGAAATGCAGAGTACATGGCACCCTGTTTGAGCTTAGGCAAAATGAGATTCCCTCATGCGTTCCTGAGTTTATTTGGTTTCAAATGTTCATTTCATTGAAATGAATTAAATGAAAAAAGAACCAACTCAAAAGGAGGCTTAAGGTGAAGATCGGAAGTGTTGAAAGTTAAGGTCGTGACATGTTTTCTAGGTCATGCATTTGGTCAAGCATCCTTGGCACGTTTTGGGCATTTTGAGGTCCCAAGTTCATGACACCATAAATTTTGATTCACTCGTGCAATTTGAGCCAAACACGAGATAAATGATCTTTGACATAAGCTTAACAAGATGAAAAAGGAATGGGATCAAAAGGGTACTTGAGCTAAAAATGGCATGACTTCCAAGTGGAGCTTATAACAAGGTTTTGACCTAACTTGGAAAATTACCCCCTTCCAAAATTAAGGTCCTTAGAGGTTGAACTGATGCTTGAGCCTTGAAGAAAAGTTGTAGAGGAACTCCTTAGGAACATATGACTCAAATAACCTTGGCAATTATTTTAAAATTGAAGGAGTTATGGGCTTTGGACCAAACGTGAGCCATACTTGACAATTAGGTCAACTAAACTTGTGCCCACTTGTGCAAACTGGAAGTTTTCTTGCATCCCAAGCCAAAATAAAGACGAAATGAGCATCCCTTAAAGAGAACTTGATTAGGGATTGAATAATCTTTAGGATAGATTGAAGAAAGAGTGAAATTGCATGGAAATAAACACATGAACCACTCTTGAATAAATTAACCACACTTACATCTTCTTTGACCAAAATGACCATTGTTTAGTCTTGAATTGAGGCATGATCACCTACATGATCAAAGGAACAAACAAGTATCAACTCTTATGGTGTTTTGGTTAGTTGAAAAGTGAAACAAAGTGGGAAAAAAACCTAATGTTAGGATCAAACCAAAGAATGTGGCCATGCTTGTGGGCCAATGACCAAATGCAATGGTCATGTTAAAGTCATGATGATGCATGATATGATGTCATGTATGCAAAATGAAACAAAGCAAAAGGTAGGAAAGGGAGGGTAAATTTTGGGGTATCACAACCTTCATCGTTGACCAAATCATCTGATCTAATCACACATTATTGCAACCTTATAGGTGTCGCAACCTGAAAAATACAGTGCGCAAAAAAAACAACCGGCGAAAGAAAAAGACAGAAGAGTCGCCACCGTGCGTTATTCATCCCAAAGGAGGGAAAGGAAACGCTCGAAGTAAACCTGAAAAAGGAAAGGACAAGACGGGGTCTCGCAACCAAATCTTGGGTTCGGGAGTCGGTTATGCGAAGGGAAGGTATTAGCACCCCTACGCATCCGTAGTACTCTACGGGATCCACTTTTGTAGTTCTTGTCTAAAGGGTGTGGGTTTATCTTGTGCTGTTTACAAAATAAAAAGGGTTAAATGAAAATGACTCGCGCGGATGTCGCATCCACTGCATACGTATCTCATCTGAATATGAGAATCAGAGTCTTCATAGCTCGGCTGACTTATGGGTTGGGTGATTGTGCTCGCTAAGACATCACGTCTTATGCCTACGTATCTCATCTGGCCTGAGAATCAGAGTAAGCCGTAGTTCGGCTAACTATGGGGTTATGGATTGGGTTTTGGACGAACGACGTCACTACGCAATCTACCGGATGCTCGACCTTTAGAGACTTACTCGCCTGTAGTAGAAGGAGTTAACGTGTTGCTTTGGGTTTTAGGGTTTGGGATGCTCAAGGGCAAAAAGGCAGTCCTTGACGAAGGAACCGCGCTACCTGCAGGGATACGAACACATACAAAACAAACATGTATAAAGTAAATGTGCCAACAAGGGGCTCAGAAGTAAATAAACAAAAGAAAACAAATGCCTCCTATCGAGGTCTTCCAGCTAAGAAAGCGATAAAATGCGGAAAAGAGGTAAAAGTACCACACGGATAAAGATCCGAAGTAACAACAATTAAAGGAGTAAGAAACCCATGGATCTCCCAAGCTAATGTCATAAAAGAAAGGTGAGTCAGTACAGGTAATCGGAATGAGCCTCCATGGGGTATCCCACAAATAAAGTGGGAAAACCACGCAAACCATCTCTGCAAGAGTCTGTGAGTCCTCACAAAACTCAACAAAAGGGTTAGTGAAACAGTATGGTTTTAGAAACCTCAAACCCTGTGGCATACACTCAAAAATTAAACGGTTAAACATTCAAGGCATTGTTTATACATTCATATACATATTAAACCCATGGGCGAAAAACCTAATGAAATTCATCCATCATACCTCATACATTCAGAGTATTCAACTTCAAAGCAAAAGGTAATGGGAATAAAGGCAAACCTGATTGGAGAGCTTGATTGAAATTGAGTTGCACCCGTGAGGCCCTTCAGGGTTTGGAGGCTGCTTGAGTTCTCTGTCAGGTTTCTCTTCAGGTTTTGTCCAGGGTTTTGTTCCAAGGAAACCTCAAAGTATTTTGCTTCTCTTCCCTTTTCTCAAGTGAAGCCTTGGTATTTATAGACTGAATTTCATGGTTTTGTGGGCTCAAATGAGAGAGACCCAAGTCCAAATTTTTTTATTATATTTTATTTATTTTTTTATTATTATTTTTATTTATTTTATTTTTATTTTTTTTTTCCATTTTTTTTTTCGTTTTTTTTTTCGGATCTAATTCTGATTGACATGATGAAATGCAATATGAAATGCTAAATGAATGCATGAATGAGGAGGGCAAATTTTGGGGTGTTACAATAGGCATATATCTTGTTCTTTGAGGGCTGCTTGTGCTTGCTTGACCTCTGACTTCTTCTTGTCAAACGTCTCTTTCGACTTTATTTACTGGCTATTCCCATAATATTCTCACTTAATCCTTGTTTACATTTTCAGTTCGATCCCATTCCTTAAGCTTATCTACGATCACATCCTTGACGATCACTACTTGCTTATTTACTAGGTTGAACAACTTATAACCTCCAATCAAAGGATATCCTATTAGGATCATCTGACCCGACTTGTCATCAAGTTTTCTTCTCAACTAATGTGGAACATGTCTATGTGCTATAGATCCAAATACCTTTAGATGACTTAAGCTAGGCTGGCGTAACTCCTTCTAGCTTCTTCATCGGACATATGTTCAAAATATATGTCGCTACATTGCTTTTCCCCATAATTATTTAGGTAGATGCTTTCCTTTCAACATACTTCTCACCATGTTCATGATGGTTCTATTATTCCTTTTTTCTGATCCAGTCTGCTATGAAGTGTAGGGTGGAACCACCTCATGCACAATCCATTCTTTATCACATATATTGTCGAAGTCTTTCGACACATACTCTCCACCACCATTCTTCCTTAGAATCTTGAGCTTTTGACCATTTTTCCTTTCGACCATAGATTTAAACGTGGGAAATACATCAACCACTTCACTTTTCTTCTTGATCAGGTAAGTCCATAGTCGTTGACCGAAATCATCTATGAATGTGACAAAGTATATGTTATCTCTAATCGAATCCACCTACATAGGACCACACACATCAGAGTATATGACTTCAAGGCTTTCCTTCAACATGCTTCTTGCATCCTTGCTGAAGTTGTTCTTGTGTTGCTTCGTCTACACACATTCTTCACACACTTCATTTGGAACGTCGATTTCTGATAACCCTAAAACCAGATTTCTTCTTTTCATATCTCTGATGTCTTTGAGATTGACATGCCCAAGTCTTTGAAATGGAGACACCATCATCAAAGATTGCTTGACTTAAGAGCATCAGGGGTTCCACCAAATTTTTCTTAACATTTGGTGATGTCTTTTATAGGCTTTGACATCTTGATCTCACAAGCATAAATAACTAAATCCTCTTGATCATAATTGTGGATCTATGTGCTTGCAGGTATGGAGCTAATGATCATGATATTGTTAACTATCCTAGTGAGAAAGTTGATGCTTGTTAAATTCGGTAGTGATATCATTCCAAATCTTTGGTGATGCCGATTAACTTGAAGATATCTCGTGCCTCATAAAGTAGAATATTCAAGATTCCAATGAAGCACTTATATGATCAATGTATGTGGCAAAGGAACTTTAAAGCTTCAGAGTTGTGAAAGATAGAAAGTGTGAAAGCTTGTTTGATCGAGTTTGTTTAAGTGACCACAATCTTATGAGAGTAGGATAGTAATATGGATCTATGTGCTTAAAGGTATGAAGCTGATGGTCCTAATGAAAACCTTTCTAAATGTTTTGATTACACAACACCAATGATTTTTAAAGTCGCTGGTAATATCTTTCCAACTCTCTAATGCTAGTTACCAAACTTGAAGACATTTTAAGCCTGATTAAGTAGGAGACTCCATATTCCACTTAAGTTCCTATATGATCAATGTAACTATCAAAGGAACCTAAAAGTCTCAGAGTTGTGAAAGAGAGGAAGTGTGAAAGCTCGTCTCGTCGTGTCTGTCTGAGTGACCAGAATTTTTTGAATGTTGGAGCGTAACTCCTAATATACTTAAACATGTACTTAGACATTGTAGCGGGGTATTCGTTACCATTAGAGATATTGACTAAATCCAAGGTAAACCATACAACTCAAGTCGCCACCGAACTTCTATTTATCCAAAGGAATGGTTAGAAAGCAAACAAAAACCTAAAAGTTTTATCGAATCAAAAACTACTAAATATGTCAGAGATCGGGGTAAGGGGGTTGGTTATGCAATGGGAAGGTTTTAAGCACCCAAAACATCCTAGGTACTCCTAGGGAGCCCTTTTCACATTTGTTGTAAGATTGGTATTTTTTTGAAAATTGGTTTGTGCAAACATGATTGAAGAGATGAGAAGAAAATATACAAGTTTATTTACATTTTTGTGTTTGGGTGGATAAACCCATTGCCTACGTGCCATCTTAAAAAAGATTAGGATCAAAACCTCGTAGTTCAGGGTAAAAAATCTCAAAATGAGTGGGTGAATTGATTGGTCCAAAAGCCTTAAGGTCTTTTGTTATCCAAAGGAGAAAACTCAACCTAAAACCACGAATCCACCATGTGAGGATAACTTCAACATGCTAGTGAGGGGTTAACCCTATAATAAGCATGGAAGACTCATTATCCATCACTAAGGATATAGGTGAGCATTACATCTACCTCAAGGATAACTCGAACCTAATAGCTAAGGGTTATGAAAAATTTGATTAAGAAGGTGGCCATTGAAACCACAAAAGACATTTGAATGAGTGGTATTTACCAATGAAAAGTATTTACAAAATATGATCAAAGTTGACTTAGAAGTTCAATTCAAAATAAGTGTTATGAAAAGAAAGTTTTAAAATCAAAAGCATAAGGCTTAGGTTTCTAATGTTTGAAAAGAATGTTAAATGTTTGCACAAATTTTTTGGCTTGGGTTAGAGTGGAGGGAAGAAGAAGAATGGCTAAAGTCCTAATCATACAAGAGATAAAGGATAAGAAACAAAACCACAAAAGGAGTTCCTCTCTTGAGATCATATTGATGATCCAAGTAGCCCCCATCCTTTGGAGTATGCAAGCAAAATAATAGTAAGCTCAAGCAATCAACAATCAATTTAGCTCTTGGAAAGTTCCTCAATGGCTCTTAGATCTCTCTCTCTTGGAAGCTCATGGCAATGGTTCCTCACTTAGGCTCAATGTTGGAATCCCTAGCACAAGAACACACACATTAAAAAGTTCCATCAAACAATCAAGAATGAACAAGAAGGAGTTTTAGAGATTGGTCCTTTCAAAGTTCTCTTCAACATTTATAGCATTCTAAAGGCCCAATGCCTAGTTGCTCTTTGACTTTTATAGCACTCTAAAGGCTCAATGCCTAGTTGCTCTTTGACTCCACATTTGCATAGGGAAAGTCCTAAAGTCTAAGTCCATTTTGTCCACTTCTTTGCATTTGGTCCACAACAATCAAAACAAAACACAAGGACAAAAGTATATACACAATTATGTGCTCAAGTGAGAAAAAGGCAAATTGCATTAGCATAAACATGTGCTCAAATGAGCAAAGGAAAAAGCAAATGAATAATATGTACAAGAATAGTAAATTGCATAAAAGTAAAGAGCAAGAAATAAATGTTAATAGTCAATGTTAGTAGTTAGTGTGCCATAAGGCAAATTTAGCGCTATGTTAAGCAATCGTAATTGGACTTATGTAGAAGTCACAACTATCTGAGGCCGGTCAATAATAATGTAGGCAACAACACAAGTTAGAAGTCTTGATTAGTGAACCAAGTTCCAACAACTTGCCATGCCAAAAGAAAATGAGAATGATCTTGTATTGGTTTAAGTCCTTTGCATGATTTAAGAAGCAATCTATCATTAATGCAAAGCCATTCACTTGATCATTTGATCAAGATGAATTAGATTTGAATCAAGGAAGATTAAACCTCCCTAATCAATGCTAACTTATCAACCTTTAACTCATTGATCAAAAAGAAAAGAAGAAGAAGAAGATGAAGAATTAAAGTGCATGGAATGAAATGTACCAATCTATTAAGAGTTGACCAAAGACATTGAAGGTCATGGACAAACAATCAAAAACAGAAGTGAGTTGAAGATTGGAAGTCAAGAAATAAACAAAGTATTTTTGGCATTTTTTATATTTGAAAATAAACTTGAATTAAAATATTAAAGAAAGGTCAAACTTCAAATTCACTTCAAATCAACTTTAAAAAGTCCAAGTGAATTATCCCAAGTTCAACATGGTCAAACAAAGTTTGCAAAAAATTTACGCATTTTTAAAAGTCAGAAACTATTTTTAATCAATTAAAAATGAATAAAAATAACCTAATTGAACTAAAATCTCAAATAAATCCCAAATCAATTAATAAATTGATGAGAATATTTTTCATAGATCCATCATCATTCAAATAGGTTAAGAAAATATTTTTGAATTTTTGAACATCAAAAACTATTTAAAATAAATTAAAAATAACCAGAAAAGAGAAAATTATTAAAAAATATCAAATGATAAAATAAAAAATATTAAAAATTATTTTTAGAAACTAGAAATTAAAAGAGAAATAATGCAATTGGTCCCATATTTTTTGGACCAATAATAAAAGAGATATGAATTTTTGAAATAAAATGAAATAAAAGAAATATAATGGAAATTAGAAAAATCAGAAAAAAGGAGAGGCGTTGGATCCAGTTCATTAATTGACCTGGCAGATCAGATGGATCTCAAGCGCACGCCTACCAAATGTCTTAGTCAAACGCGTCACACAATGCATTTAAAAAAGTCATAACAACCAAAGGCCATGATTCAATCTGGGAAAGAGATCAAACGGTCCACATGCAATCTGGCAATGAGACGGTGGCCAGCGCCACCGTCTTCTCCGGTGAACTCTGGCGAAGCTAAAAAAATGCAGAAATTCAAATGTTCAATAAAATGGACGATCCAGGCACCGTTCGAAAGGTGAAGTGATGTACATCACTCCTATATCACTCACTTCCACACTAGATTCCTATTAAGAGAGAAATCAGAGATGGAAGTTTGGTGATGTCTAACTGGACTTGCTCGATTTCAACAATTAAACATACAATAATGATGCCTCTATAGAGAGGACTTCAGACAACACTATATCAAATGATGAAGGTTTAGGAACTTTAGATCTGAAAATTCAACCAAATGCAATTGAATTTCAGATCTGAATTTTTGAAGAAAGATGAACTTAGTTCCTTTGGTATGGTTGGGGATTCACTCTTGCAGCATTTCAGGCGCCCTTAGGTTGGTTAATTATGAAGCATAGCACATGTATTTATAGCTGGAAATGGCTGAGTGCATGAGTTTACTCGTGTGCATGGCAAATGGATTTCTCCTTGCATGGGCTTGTGTGATCATGTGGAAGGCCCAATGAAGATTGGAATGACCTACTGAGCTCATGTGAATTGCAAATGGACATGTACAAGAAGTGTAAACAGCTCATGCATGGCAATTTGAATTGAATTTCACAAAATGCATTCAATCTTCATGCCTTTGAAAATGGTGCTTCCAAACTCCAAATGCTACCTCATGAGTAATGGTTAGAAAGCTTGTTGCATAAGGAACAAATGATATGTTGATCAAAATTTCAATTGGGCCTTGGAAATTAGTGAATTTTGAGTTTAAAGTGTAAGGTGCAAAACATGCATAAGTGAAGTTTCCAAATTTGGCCAATGTTCAAGCCCTTTTGTCTCAATGATGCAAGCTCCAAATGATAAAACCTTCAACATGAAAGTTGTAGATCTTTTCAAGTAAATCAATTTTGACTTACATTGTGCTTCATTTGGATTTTTGATGAAAAAGTTATGGGCACTTGAAGTTGGACTTTTTTCCATTTCAATGCATTTGGCCCAAAGTGACCTATAATGGTTTTCATTATCACATGTATTTATTTTGAGATTTTGAAATTTTGATCAACATGAAATTTGAAGTAGACACAATAATATTTCCAATGCATTTGGTTCCACCTCAAAATCACAAAAAATGAATGAGTTATGTTCTTGGGAAGTTGACCCAAAATTAGGGTTTCAGTCAAAATGACCTATAATTTCTTGGAATGGAAGATGACTTTACAAGCTTCAAATCAAATTTTAATGAACATGAAAGTTGTTCATACTATTCTTAAGAACATTGTTTCTCTTGGGATCATCTCCATTTGACCAACACATAAAAAGTTAGGTCTCAGTGCATTTCAAAATAGTCAGATGAATTGACTGATCAACTTCTCAAGTCCACAACTCATATCTTGATGAATTGATGATTGAGGACACTCAAATAAGTTCAAATATGCATGGAATGATGAATTGATGATTGAGGACACTCAAATAAGTTCAAATATGCATGGAATGATGAATTAAAGAACTTCCCTTGATGGTATTTTGTCATGGGTTGAGGTTGTTTCATGAGCAAGGCATTGTTGATAATCAAATGTATTAGGGTTTCCTTGGGAAACAACCTCAAACCCCTTGACTTGCTTTGACCAAAATGATGAATTGAGATACTAGGGAGGCATATTTGATGGATGAGAGCTTTGGGAACCATTGCCATGCTTGCTTTCATCTTCTCTTGACTTTATCATTGCACAAAGGATCTCTTAGAAGCTTTGGACCTTGTGACTGCTCAAGATACAAACAAGAGAGGTTAGTGACATATTTTTGTGCTTTTGGTTAGTAAAAAACGAGAAAAAGCAATGATATATAATTCAAGCATGCTTGGTGATCTCAAACCACTCATAAGAGGTCCCAACTCAATGGCAAAGGGAACCAAGATGCTTAAGATCCTTGAGGCTATGCAAATGCAATGTTATGATGGCATGAGGGATCTTAGGGTAAAAATTAGGGTCTTACAGATGCCCCTATTTAAGGTCATTCTAGCCGGAGAAGTGAAGGTTAAAATCTTCGTCTCGACGAGGTAGAATGGGCTTAAATAATAACAACGAGACGAATTTTGGTCCCTAAGAGACCTCATGATGCAAATGCATGCAAAAAGGGTAACACTTCGTGGGGATATGTGTCCACAAAGAGAAAAGAAATCAGGAGAAAATGACAATCCATATGAGTGACACACTCAATGGGACAGAGACACTGGGACTCTTATGGGGATAGAAAAGGGGATAAATTGCGTGAGCAGGGCACGACTCAAAGCTTGGGGAGCAGAATTCCAAAAGAATAAATCAATGGAGAGACCTGTGCTGACTCAAAGGTGCATGCATTAGGGAATATGCCAATACAACAAAATTATCCACCAAGGGATACTTCAGACGAAAGTTTGGGCTAAGATGGGGAGGATCCACTAGAGGATCTCGCTGGGGAACATCCAAACATGATCCCTTTGGTGGGAAGCAACAGGATGAGGTATTACCGGTTACTGGGTAATAAGCTCAAGGAGAACATGTGATCAAAACACCGGTATAAGGGTGAGAGAACAACATGCTCGGGGAGAATGACTATCTAAGACCGGTATAAGGGTGAGAGATATCAAAAATCCAAAATCATCTGAGGAAAACCTAAAGGTATATTTCAACTCAGGAAAATCTGACTCCACAGGGGGACAAAAAGTCATAATAGGGAGCAGAGAGGAAGGAACACCAGGGATACTGATTACTGGGCATATAATAGGTGACCGACCAGGGCATGAATTGGGGAATATTTCCAAGACACTCATCATCCAAAAGAGGGCTAACAGCAAACTCGACTACAAGATGGACATTCGATTCCGCAAAGGGGATACGAATCTTACTCGACTGGGGAAGATCAAAGACTTCAACCGAAGAGTGCATGAGATATATCATCCATTACCGTCAGAACGTAGATAACATAGTCGCCTGGAGGATTATCCACAACCGGCTACTGGGTTAATAAAGGATAAATCGACCGAGAAGAAAGGACATCGAGATACCGCGAACTAGGTACAAAATGATGACCGTTCAAAGGGAGAAACGATCATTACCGACAAACGGTACATGAAAGATGATTCGCTGAGGATACATTAACGGAGGTGATGATCCGGGAGATATCCTCAAAAAGGGGGTGAAGGACTATCAATACCGAATATTGGATAATGATAACCGTCAAGAAGGGGATTACACCTACCAGATATTGGGTAGGAAACCACGGAAAAGTAGCTGTCATCGGTTAGGATGAATAAAAGGCTAACCCTGTCAAGGGGATAAAAATAGGGTTTACAACTACGGGTATGAGGGTAGAAAACCAAAGAAATGGGACTTATAACTACCGGTATGAGGGTAGAAGGTCACAGACTCGACCGGGGAAAGGATGGATAATTACTGGTTAATGAGCAACTATTCATCTAAGCTACGGGGGGAGCGCGGGAAGCGGACACCAGAAGCCAATCTGGGATCAAACCAGAGAGGCATGATGAAACAAGACTTGTCCCTATGAGAATATAACTCAATGGGAAGTTCCATCCCAATATATGTGTTGGGAGGAAGACAGAAACAACCATCATCCACGGGGACATAACTCGTTGGGGAATATGGAAGAAAGGATAAACACTTTATGCTTATGGGGCTGACTCTACATGGGGAGATCAGACACAGACATTTGCTTGGGAGTATATTTCCGACTAGCAGAAGATAACAGACAAAGATATATGGCAAAGGATGCAACATGAATATCTGAATGTTAAAATTATGCATGTATGTATGGTTTATGTATAATGAATGCTGATAGAACAGACATATCTAACACAAACAAGTCCACTGATCGATTGAGTAAACATCCGGTACTACATCGCAGGAGAGAAAGCCGGGCTCAAAGGAGAACATTCTATTTGTCAAGGATCAGGAACAAAGATCTCTGCAGGGGAATAAACAACCATTCAAACTGGGAACAGGATCATGGCACAGATAAGTTCCGCTGGGAAAGCCACTCCGCCGGGGAAATTATCAAAGGGGTGATGGATCTTCGTGGGGATACAACCACCAATCAGAAGCTTCCAAGGGTCAACCGAACCAAGAGCTTACACCTGTTGAGGATGAAGGAGGCTAAAATACCTTTATCACGCACTCTGCTTGTGGGGGAAAGCCACAAAAGGTTCCAGAGGAAGAGGATATAAACATGCCAGGAATATGAACAAATGTCTTACCCTGTTGAGAATCATACCATCTTTGGGAGAGCACTGAAGACATCCCCAGTGTCCTTTCATCATTGTGAATGTTCACATCGTTTAAAAACAAGTTATGAAAAGTTTATTTATTTTAAAAAACAATGATATTCCTCAATTAAAACATGCAAAACATTTGTTGAATAGGCACAAATAAGAGTGTAAATAATTGGATAAAGGCTCGAATTTATTTGATGGAATGGTAGTCTGCAAATGGCAAGACTCCATAGATCTTTACAAATTTGAAATTGGTGATATATATTGGAGAAGGACTACATTGAACATAATAACCATTTCATCCACCAATTCTGAATCCGATGTATTTGAAGCTTCAGTTGATGATGACTGAGCAAGAATCTCAGACGGATGATAGTTTGTAGAACAGTGTCTTGTCAGGACGCAGTTACTTGCCAAATCCCTAATTTTTGCCTAGATTGCCCCAGGATGAGGTACTCAATCCAGCGGGATACATATTTATTTTTTATGTCTCTAACTTTTGCCTGGATTGCCCTTTCAGGTTTTCAATCCACCGAGACGCTCATTTTTTTCCTAAGTCGCCCTTTCGGGTTTTCAACTTAGCGAGCTATTCTGTTTTTATTTTAGGCGAAGTATTTCTTGACTGCATCTGAATTCACAGGATGAGTGAAATCCTCCCCATCCATAGTTGTAAGTATCAAAGCACCGCCTGAAAAGGCTCTCTTGACAACATATGGACCTTTATAGTTCGGAGTCCACTTGCCCCTGGAATCGGGCACGAAAGACAAGACTTTCTTGAGCACAAGGTCACCCTCTCGGAACACACGAGGCTTGAACTTCTTATCAAAGGCTTTCTTCATCCTTTGCTAATATAATTGGCCATGGCACATGGCGGTCAATCTCTTCTCTTCAATCAAGTTCAGCTGGTCATAACGACTCTGAACCCATTCAGCATCAGTCAACCTGGCCTCCATCAAGACTCTCATTGATGGGATCTCCACCTCTACTGGGAGTATAACCTCCATGCCATAAACAAGAGAGAAAAGGGTTGCCCCTGTTGAAGTGCGGACAGATGTACGATATCCATGTAAAGCAAATGGCAGCATCTCATGCCAATCTTTGTACGTAACAACCATCTTCTGGATAATCTTCTTGATATTCTTATTAGCAGCTTCAACAACCCCATTCATCTTAGGTCTATAAGGAGAAGAATTATGATGTGCTATCTTGAACTCACTACACAGCTCTTTCATCATCTTGTTGTTCAAGTTAGACCCATTATCAGTAATGATCTTATTTGGCACACCATACCGACATATGAGTTGATTCTTGATAAACTTTACAACCACCTGCTTGGTCACGTTCGCATATGACGCCGCTTCAACCCATTTGGTGAAGTAGTCAATTGCTACGAGAATGAATCTGTGACCGTTGGACGCTTTTTGCTCTATCATGTCAATCATGTCAATTCCCCACATAGAGAAAGACCATGGTGATGAAATCACATTCAGAAGTGTTGGAGGGATATGAATCTTGTCCGCATAAATCTGACACTTATGGCATTTCTTCACGTATTTGCAGCAGTCAGACTCCATTGTCAACCAATAGTAGCATGCTCTCAACATCTTTCTAGCCATGGCATGTCCATGTGAATGAGTACCAAATGAACTCTCATGGACCTCAGTCATTAACAGGTCTGCTTCGGGTCTATCCACGCATCTGAGCAGCACCATATCAAAATTTCTCTTATAAAGCACATCGCCATTGAGGTAGAAACCGCCTGACAGCCTCCTCAAAGTATTTCTATCTTTCACAGATGCCCCAGGCGGGTAAGTCTGGCTTTGAAGGAAACATTTGAGATCATGATACCATGGCTTACCATCTTTCACCTCCTCTACTGCAAATACATGGGCTGGTCTGTCCAAACGCATCACAGTGATATTGGGAACTTCATTCCAAAGTCTGACCACAATCATCGAAGCAAGTGTAGCTAGAGCGTCTGCCATCCGATTCTCATCTAGAGGAATATGATGGAAGTCAACCTTAGTAAAGAACGTTGAAATCCTCCTCGTATAATCCCTATATGGAATGAGGCCGGGCTAATTCGTTTCTCATTCACCCTTAATCTGATTAATAACGAGGGCGGAATCACCATAAACATCAAGATGCTTGATCCTTAGATCAATGCACTCTTCCAATCCCATGATACAGGCCTCGTACTCAGCCATATTGTTCGTGCATTTGAAAGTTAGCCTTGCTATAAAAGGAGAATGTGTTCCCTGAGGGGTAATAATCTTTGCCCCAATGCCATTTCCGTATTGATTTACAGCGCCATCAAATACCATACTCCATCTGGAATCAGGTTCTGGCCCTTCATCGAGCGTAGGCTCATTGCAATCTTTCATTTTTAAATACAGAATCTCCTCATTTGGGAAGTCGTACTGAACTGACTGATAATCTTCGATTGGTTGATGTGCCAAGTGGTCAGCCAAGATACTACCTTTAATAGCCTTCTGAACTCGATACTCAATATCATACTCAGATAGCAACATCTGCCAACGGGAAATCCTTCTAGTTAAAGCAGGCTTCTCAAAGATATACTTGATTGGATCCATTTTGGATATCAACCAAGTCGTATGATTCAACATATACTAGCGTAAGCGCTTAGCAGTCCAAGCCAAAGCACAACATGTCTTCTCAAGCATTGAGTATCGAGACTCACAATCAGTAAACTTCTTACTCAAGTAGTAGATAGCATATTCTTTCTTCCCAAATTCATCTTGTTGACCAAGGACACAACCCATTGAGTCTTCAAGAACTGTCAGATACATAATCAACGGTCTCCCTTCCACAGGCGGAGACAAAATCGGCGGCTCAGACAAATACTCTTTAATGCTATCAAAAGCTTTTTGGAAATCCTCGGTCCAATCATGAGATTGATCTTTCCGAAGGAGCTTGAATATTGGAGCATATGTGGAAGTCATATGAGAAATGAATCTGGAGATATAATTCAAGCGGCCAAGAAAACCTCGGACTTGTTTCTCAGTTTTGGGCGCAGGCATCTCTTGTATTGCTTTGACCTTTGCAGGATAAACCTCAATACCTCTTTCACTGACGATAAAGCCCAATAACTTGCCGGAACGGACTCCAAATGTACACTTGTTGGGATTCAGACGAAGCTTATATTTTCTCAAACGCTGAAAAAGCTTTAATAAGTGCCCTACATGTTCTACTTCCGTTCTTGACTTCGCAATCATATCATCAACATATACCTCGATCTCCTTATGCATCATATCATGAAACAATATGGTCATAGCTCGTTGATACGTGGCTCCGACGTTCTTCAAACCGAAGGGCATCACTCGATAACAGAATGTTCCCCAAGGTGTGATGAATGTTGTCTTCTCTATATCCTCGGGTGCCATTTTAATCTGATTATATCCGGAAAATCCATCCATAAATGAGAAGACATTGAATTTAGTTGTATTGTCTACCAACATATCAATGTGTGGTAGAGGGAAGTCATCTTTCGGACTAGCCTTATTCAAGTCTCTATAGTCTACACACATTCGGACTTTTCCATCTTTCTTAGGCACAGGCACAATATTGGCCACCCATTGAGGATATGTAGAAGTAACCAGAAACCCCGCATCAATTTGCTTCTGAACTTCTTCCTTGATCTTTACTGCCATGTCAGGATGAGTTCTTCTGAGCTTCTGTTTCACAGGCACGCACTCAGGCTTCAAAGGTAGGAAATGTTGCACAATATATGTATCTAGACCAGGCATGTCTTCATATAACCAGGAAAAGACGTCAACATATTCTCGTAGCAACTCAATCAACCCCTTCTTAACGGATTCTTCCAGGAGTACCCCAATCTTTACTTCTCGCACACAATCTTCAGACCCCAAGTTGACTGTTTCCAGATTCTCAAGATGCGGCTGAATGATCTTCTCTTCATGCTCAAGTAGACGGGTAATCTCGTTAGGAATCTCTTCAACATCATCTTCTTTCGCCTCAAATACAAGGAATTCAAAGTTGGGAGATGGTGTTGGATCATTATGTTCAATGGGTTTGATCAACCTGCATAATGTTTTTGGATATAAAAGAGATTTTAGAACTCAAACAAAGCAAATCATTATGCAGATGAAAAGATTGATTTTATTTTTATTTAGGGTTTTATGTGATTACCAACTTCATGAAAAAGTGAAAAGGGAAAATAATTGGAAAAACAAACATTTAACATGAATTTATTGAATGAAAATATCATTGTGTTTATGCGCCAACAATGTCATCACTTCTCCTTTTGGCATGGGAGAAGGGTTTTTAAACACAATGAACATTACTTTGACTTATGGATAACTATCGGAATATCAACAGCGACCCAATTATTGCAGATCCCTCCAGGGATGATGAAATTGCCAGAATCCTCTGCATTCTCTTCCAAAATGGCAGCAACCTCTTCTTCTCGACCGGTGTGGATAAATCCACCACTCTTGAACAAACCTTGCTTGTTGAAGACCCCAGAAGAATAGCCTATGCCAGCCCGGGATTTGTTGTCTTCCAACTTGATCATTTTCCCCAAACCAGCAGTTGCACCATGCTCAATGGCCAACTTTGCATCTTTATAGGAAGCAAATGAAGGAGTTCCCTTCTTAATAGGTTTAGCAATAGGTAAAGCTTGGAAGGGAGTTCTAACTTCATCCTCAACATCAATATAAGAGAAGAAAGACAAATGGCTTACTAGGAGAGCCTTTTCTCCCCCTACCACCACCAGCTTCTTATTCTTTACAAATTTCAATTTCGGATGTAGGGTGGATGTCACGGTGCCAGCCTCGTGAATCCATGGTCTGCCTAGGAGACAGCTATACGATGGGTGAATGTCCATAACCTGGAAGGTAATCTGGAAATCACTTGGTCCGATTTTGACTGGGAGATCAACCTCACCAATCACAGTTTTCCAAGACCCATCGAAAGCCTTCACAACTACTCCTCTTTGCCTCATGGGAGGCCCCTGATATGACAACTTCGTAAGAGTGGACTTTGGCAATACATTCAATCACGACCCAGTGTCCACCAGCTCATTGGACATGGCATCATCCTTGTAGCTCATAGATATGTGTAATGCCAAGTTGTGGTCTCTTCCCTCCTCGGGGAGATCAGCGTCACAAAAACTTAAATTGTTACAAGCGGTGATGTTTGCAACAATACTGTCAAATTGCTCTATCGTGATGTCGTGATCTACGTACGCCACATCCAACACTTTCTGCAGAGCTTCTCGGTGTGGTTCTGAATTCAATAGCAATGATAACACATATATTTTGGATGGCGTTTGTAGAAGCAGATCTACCACGTTGTACTCACTTCTCTTGATGAGCCTTAGCATCTCATCACAGTCTTCTTTCGCATTGCCACTTGGGCCAGCAGAAGCAGGAGTTCTCAATGTAGAGGTGGGTTTAACAGCAAGTGCCGGATTCGGAGCGTTCACAGAATTCCCAATCGGGCTTTCAGCATAATCAGCGTTGTCATTCCTTCGAGCGTCAGCTTGTGGTTTCGGCGGGGCCGAAAAAACACGACTGCTGCGGGTCAAGCCACTAACGTCAGCAATATTAACAACAAATGAAGAGGGCAAAGGCACCTCTTTCCCATTCTCCAATGCTACAGCATTATAGCGATAGGGGACTTCCTTCTTAGAAGAGTACGGTATAGGACCGACTGGCTTAATAGTCAGAGCAGGAGAGACCTTCTGCTTGCTACCATCATACTTGATGACCACAGGCTCAGGTATCCGGAAAACCGGAGAAATTACGTTGACTTCAACAGCATCTTCGTCGGCATTTCTTTTGTGAAGGATCTCAATGACTCCTTCATCAAGCATTTCCTGGATATCCTTGCGCACCTGGCGACAACCTCTCTGATTGACAGAACAGACTCGACATCTATTGTGATCGTGTTTATAATGGCTATAATCACACAGCAAACGATGCATCTCAACCAGAGATTGTCGGATATGACTGACGTATTTGACCTTGTACTTGCCAGGACAACCCTGGACCATTTCGATAGATTTCCCATGCTCGGGCAATGGGTTCTTCTTCACATTCGGACCTACGTCCTCGAAAAACAAAATCCCACTTTTTATAAGGTCTTGCACCTTGGTCTTCAAGGGATAAAAATTCTCCACGTCATGTCCGAGGGTACCAGAATGATATACACATAGAAGCTCAGGCTTGTACCACCACTGGGGGTTAGCAGGTACAGCGGGAGGGTCTCGCGGAGTGATTAACTTTCTATCAACCAATGATGGATAGAGTTCAGCATAAGTCATCGGAATTGGATCAAAGGTGACCCTCTTCCTCTCGTAGCTAGTGCTGGCATTGTTGTTATTTCTTCGAGGCTGGTAGGACTGTTGTTGCGGACGCTGCTGTTGTTGCTGGTATTGCTGAGATGGTTGTTGTTGATAATGTTGGGCTTCTCTGAAAACAGGTGCTATATGAGCCACCTGATGCTGGTTGTTATTGGGGCGGGTGATCTTCCTCTTCACAGAGGGTCTTCTCTTGATATTGGAGGACACAGTATGTGCCTCTCCCTTCTTCTTCTTTGCAAAGCTTCCATATCTCTTTGCTGAAGAGCCTTTATTTCTAGTTAAACGTCCTTCACGGACCCCCTCTTCCAGTCTCATTCCCATATTCACCATCTCGGTGAAATCTGAGGGAGCACTGGCTATCATTTTCTTATAGTAAAATGAACTCAAGGTCTTCAAAAAGATCTTGGTCATCTCCTTCTCCTCAAGGGGTGGCACTATCTGAGCTGCTAGCTCGTGCCATCTTTGGGCGTATTCTTTGAAGGTCTCTTTCTCTTTCTGGGACATTGCCCTCAGCTGGTTCCTATCAGGAGCCATATCCATATTATATTTATATTGCTTGACAAAGGCCTCGCCAAGATTGTTGAAAGAGCGGATGTTCGAACTTTCCAGACCCATGTACCACCGGAGAGCGGCACCGGACAGACTGTCCTGGAAATAGTGGATGAGAAATTGGTCATTATCAGTTTGCGTCGACATCTTGCGAGCATACATCCCAAGATGGCTGAGAGGGCAAGTATTTCCCTTATACTTCTCAAAGTCAGGTACTTTGAATTTAATAGGGATCTTCACGTTGGGCACAAGGCACAACTCAGCAGCACTTTTACCAAAGAGGTCTTTCCCCCTTAGAGTTTTCAGTTCCTTGCGAAGCTCAAGGAATTGGTCTTTCATGTCATCCATCTTCTCATAAACATCTGGACCTTCAGATGGTTCAGAGTGGTAGATGGTATCTTCAACTCTTGGTAATGTGTGCACAAGGGGAGGTGGCACTGAAAGGACCGGGCTAGATGCCGGCAAAGAAGCAAGAGTAGGAGCAAAACCCTCTGGCATGAAATTGGATGGCATTCCCCAAGGGAACCCGGCTGGCATAGATGGTGCAAAATGGGTTGTTGCAGTAGGCACAATAGAAGTCACGATCTCAGAAATGACCGTCCTCTAGGGAGGAGTTGCAGGTGTCGGAGAAGACTGGCTTTGGGCAGCCATGAATGACTCCATCAGGGCAGTCGGTCTGGCTACTTCTTCCTTCATCTCGCGGTTCTCTTATTCCAAATGATCCATCAGCCTCAATGAGTTAGCTTTGGTGTAGTACCGGTGAGTTAGCTTGTCTTCAAAATAAATGAAGAACATAGAGTTAGACCACAAAACGAGAAGCCTGGAGCAAAACCTGCTTATGCACATGATGCATGCAATGCTTGTGCATATGATTTGTTTTTTATTTTTCAAAGGAACTTTTAGAGTTCTATTTGCAAATTTTTGGAAATATTAAACATTTGTCACATATGGAAATACAATATCAATAATATATGGGAAATATTTTTACATCAAAGAAGTACAGCATTGGTAACTAAATAAAATACAAGAGAGAAGGAAAATGATCATCCTATGGATCCCTAGAAATAATCATCTAAAGCTCGAGAGACTGGAAGATAAGATGCACGAAGCCTCTTCACCTCCTCCTCGTAGGCTGCCTCCATATCTGCCTTCTCCTTGGCGAGTCGATCGTACTTCCTCTTCCAAAACCTGGAAGACTGAGGAAGTAGAGAAGTCCACGCATCATTAGGATCATCAATAACCTGATGCTCGAGGAACTCTATCAAATCATCCTTCTCCTTGATTTGCTGAAGCAACTCTTCTTGTTCACGGATCCAAGCACGTGAACGGTCTTCGTATCTCAATTCCTCTACTCCTTGGTCAGGGAAAGTTGAAGGCCCAACCACAACCAAAGGTGTAGGTCTCGGTTACTCGTAAGGCATGATGTATTGAGCAGCTCTCCTCCTAACCCAAGAAGTATAAGGTTCCAAAGCAATACAATTCTTTGGACCCAGCTCATTCCTTCCTTTCCTATGGATCTTGCGCCAAGTGCGGACCATCCTGCCCTTAAAGCCCTGGGGATCTTTACCCTCCTGGAAGAACACACCCTCTAACAGAATGTTATTGGGTTTATCCTTTAGGGGGAACCCAAGCTGACGACGTGTCAAAACGGGGTTGTAGCTAATCCCACCACATGTACCAAGAAGCGGCACATTGGAGAATTCACCACAAGAGTCAATAATCTGCCCACCATCATATACACGGTTGTACCAAAAGATATCATCATTAGTGAGAGACATAAGTCTCGTGGACCACCGTAGACATCTTTTGTTCTCCTTGAAGGCGACCGTCTGCGGTAAGTGAGAAATAAACCACTTATACAACAGAGGCAAACAACACACAATGGCACCACCACCCTTTGCATTCCTCATATGCAAAGAGAAATAAGTGTCACCCAACAGAGTCGGAACGGGATTAAGAGTAGAGAAAATCCTAATGGCGTTCACATCCATAAACTTATCGATGTTGGGGAACAGTACTAGCCCATAGATGAGAAGTACAAATATGGCCTCAAAGGCATCCTCACTCATGGCCTTCCCATACATGGTAGCTTGAGCAATAAGGAACTCAGAAGGGAGACCTTGAATTCCACCTTTGGTAGTCATATGAGCACCAACCAGAGATTCATCTATATGCAACATGTCTGCTATCTCTTGAGAAGTAGGAATATTCTCTAAGCCACTGAACGGCAACTGGTCTAGAATAGGTATACCCACGAGGTAGGCATACTCCTCAAGCGTGGGCAAAAGCTGGAAATCCAGAAACGTGAAGCAACGGTACAAGGGATCATCAAACTGCACCAATACACTCAACAATCCTTCGTCCACTTGAGTAGTCATAAGGGAAATAAGCTTCCCAAAACGAGCCTTGAAACCCAAGGGATCTAGTACATAGGATGTCAAATTCCTTAACTCTTTCAAGTAGGGTTGTCTGAAACTGTACTTTTTTGGATTCCTTCTTTGTCTTTCCATGTCTTAAAATTTGCAACTAGACCTCTTAAGTTCCTTGAAAACTTTCTTATTATTGTTGATATGGATGCAAATGGGTGCATGAATGCATGGATGCAACAATGACACTCAAGGATCAAGCAAAGCACACCAAACAAAGGTCATGGGATGGATCATGTTATCGTTAATATCAATCATCCATTTTGGTGGATTATGGTTTACACCTTATCAACACCCAAGTTCCATTGATATTAAGGATACATGAACGAATCAACCACGAGTCAAGGGTTTGTTGCAAGTCACGAGCATGGAATCTCGGTTAAGAACCACCCAAAGGGAGTGTACTATGGTTTAAACATGCCAAACATGTTCTACAAGAGGTTCCCATAGTCATCATCCCATCTTTCGGATATTATCGGATAAACGACTACTCGTATTCCAAAAATATTCTCAAGAGAGACTCTTATGAGTGTAGTATCGTGTAACAGTTGTATCAAATCTTACACTTGAACGACTTTCACACTACATCCTAAGAATAGGCCAAGAGGGGCTTGGTAAACTAAGGTCCTTGGCTTCTAAGGTCTATATTGGAAAGAGTAATGTCTAACCACAACTACTTGTGCGACATTATTGATCCCAACATAACCTCCACCAAGTTAATGGGCTTGCAAGTCAACTTGCTAAGGAATAACTCCACACAAGTCAACAAGACTATGCCATTCTCCTATCCTAAGTGTACTTGAGCTAAAAATGGCAGGGCTTCCAAGTGGAGCTTATAACAAGGTTTTGACCTAACTTGGAAAATTACCCCCTTCCAAAATTGAGGTCCTTAGAGGTTGAACTGATGCTTGAGCCTTGAAGAAAAGTTATAGAGGAACTCCTTAGGAACATATGACTCAAATAACCTTGGCAATTATTTTAAAATTGAAGGAGTTATGGGCTTTGGACCAAACGTGAGCCATACTTGACAATTAGGTCAACCAAACTTGTGCCCACTTGAAGAGCATCCCAAGCCAAAATAAAGACGAAATGAGCATCCCTTGAAGAGAACTTGATTAGGGATTGAATAATCTTTAGGATAGATTGAAGAAAGAGTGAAATTGTATGGAAATAAACACATGAACCACTCTTGAATAAATTAACCACACTTACATCTTCTTTGACCAAAATGACCATTGTTTAGTCTTGAATTTAGGCATGATCACCTACATGAACAAAGGAACAAACAAGTTTCAACTCTTATGATGTTTTGGTTAGTTGAAAAGTGAAACAAAGTGGGAAAAAAACCTAATGTTAGGATCAAAGCAAAGAATGTGGCCATGCTTGTGGGCCAATGACCAAATGCAATGGTCATGTTAAAGTCATGATGATGCATGATATGATGTCATGTATGCAAAATGAAACAAAGCAAAAGGTAGGAAAGGGAGGATAAATTTTGGGGTATGACAACCTTCATCGTTGACCAAATCATCTGATCTAATCACACATTATTGCAACCTTATAGGCATATATCTTGTTCTTTGAGGGCTGCTTGTGCTTGCTTGACCTCTGACTTCTTCTTGTCAAACTTCTCTTTCGACTTCATTTACTGGCTATTCCCATAATATTCTCACTTAATCCTTGTTTACATTTTCAGTTCGATCCCATTCCTTAAGCTTATCTATGATCACATCCTTGACGATCACTACTTTCTTGTTTCTTGGGTTGAACAACTTGTAACCTCCAATCAAAGGATATCCTATTAGGATCATCTGACCCGACTTGTCATCAAGTTTTCTTCTCAACTAATGTGGAACATGTCTATGTGCTATAGATCCAAATACCTTCAGATGACTTAAGCTAGGCTGGCGTAACTCCTTCTAGCTTCTTCATCGGACATATGTTTCAAATATATGTCGCTACATTGCTTTTCCCCATAATTCTTTGAGTAGATGCTTTCCTTTCAACATACTTCTCACCATGTTCATGATGGTTCTATTATTCCTTTTTTCTGATCCAGTCTGCTATGAAGTGTAGGGTGGAACCACCTCATGCACAATCCATTCTTTATCACATAAATTGTCGAAGTCTTTCGACACATACTCTCCACCACCATTCTTCCTTAGAATCTTGAGCTTTTGACCATTTTTCCTTTCGACCATAGATTTAAACGTGGGAAATACATCAACCACTTTACTTTTCTTCTTGATCAGGTAAGTCCATAGTCCTTGACTGAAATCATCTATGAATGTGACAAAGTATATGTTATCTCTAATCGAATCCACCTACATAGGACCACACACATCAGAGTATATGACTTCAAGGCTTTCCTTCAACATGCTTCTTGCATCCTTGCTAAAGTTGTTCTTGTGTTGCTTCGTCTACACACATTCTTCACACACTTCATTTGGAACGTCGATTTCTGATAACCCTAAAACCAGATTTCTTCTTTTCATATCTCTGATGTCTTTGAGATTGATATGCCCAAGTCTTTGAAATGGATACGCCATCATCAAAGATTGCTTGACTTAAGAGCATCAGGGGTTCCACCAAATTTTTCTTAACATTTGGTGATGTCTTTTATAGGCTTTGACATCTTGATCTCACAAGCATAAATAACTAAATCCTCTTGATCATAATTGTGGATCTATGTGCTTGCAGGTATGGAGCTAATGATCATGATATTGTTAACTATCCTAGTGAGAAAGTTGATGCTTGTTAAATTCGGTAGTGATATCATTCCAAATCTTTAGTGATGCCGATTAACTTGAAGATATATCGTGCCTCATAAAGTAGAATATTCAAGATTCCAATGAAGCACTTATATGATCAATGTATGTGGCAAAGGAACTTTAAAGCTTCAGAGTTGTGAAATATAGAAAGTGTAAAAGCTTGTTTGATCGAGTTTGTTTAAGTGACCACAGTCTTAAGAGAACAGGATAGTAATATGGATCTATGTGCTTAAAGGTATGAAGCTGATGGTCCTGCTGAAAACCTTTCTAAATGTTTTAATTACAACAACACCAATGATTTTTAAAGTCGCTGGTAATATCTTTCCAACTCTCTAATGCTAGTTACCAAACTTAAAGACATTTTAAGCCTGATTAAGTAGGAGACTCCATATTCCACTTAAGTGCCTATATGATCAATGTAACTATCAAAGGAACCTGAAAGTCTCAGAGTTGTGAAAGAGAGGAAGTGTGAAAGCTCGTCTGGCCGTGTGTGTCTGAGTGACCAAATTTTTTTGAATGTTGGAGCGGAACTCCTATTATACTTAAACATATACTTAGACATTGTAGCAGGGTATTCGTTACCATTAGAGATATTGAATAAATCCAAGGTAAACCATACAAGTCGAGTCGCCACCGCACTTCTATTTATCCAAAGGAATGGTTAGAAAGCGAACAAAAACCTAAAAGTTTTATCGAAGAAAAAACTAGTAAAAATGTCAGAGATCGGGGTAAAGGGGTTAGTTATGCAATGGGAAGGTTTTAAGCACCCAAAACATCCTAGGTACTCCTAGGGAGCCCTTTTCACATTTGTTGTAAGGTTGGTATTTTTGTGAAAATTGGTTTGTGCAAACATGATTGAAGAGAATATACAAGTTTATTTACATTTTTGTGTTTGGATGGATAAACCCATTGCTTACGTACCATCTTAAAAAAGATTAGGATTGAAACCACGTAGTTCGGGGTTAAAAATCTCAAAATGAGTGGGTGAATTGATTGGTCCAAAAGCCGTAAGGTCTTTTGTTATCCAAAGGAGAAAACTCAACCTAAAACCACGAATCTACCATGTGAGGATAGCTTCAACATGCTAGTTAGGGGTTAACCCTATAATAAGCATGGAAGACTCATTGTCCATCACTAAGGATATAGGTGAGCATTACATCTACCTCAAGGATAACTCTAACCTAATAGCTAAGGGTTATGAAAAATTTGATTAAGAAGGTGGGCATTGAAACCACAAAAGACATTTGAATGAGTGGTATTTACCAATGAAAAGTATTTGCAAAATATGATCAAAGTTGACTTAGAAGTTCAATTCAAAATAAGTGTTATGAAAAGAAAGTTTTAAAATCAAAAGCATAAGGCTTAGGTTTCTAATGTTTGAAAAGAATGTTAAATGTTTGCACAAAAATTTTGGCTTGGGTTAGAGTGGAGGGAAGAAGAAGAATGGCTAAAGTCCTAATCATACAAGAGATAAAGGATAAGAAACAAAACCACACAAGGAGGTCCTCTCTTGAGATCATATTGATGATCCAAGTAGCCCCCATCCTTTGGAATATGCAAGCAAAATAATACTAAGCTCAAGCAATCAATAATGAATTTAGCTCTTGGAAAGTTCCTCAATGGCTCTTAGATCTCTCTCTCTTGGAAGCTCATGGCAATGGTTCCTCACTTAGGCTCAATGTTGGAATCCCTAGCACAAGAACACACACATTAAAAAGTTCCATCAAACAATCAAGAATGAACAAGAAGGAGTTTTAGAGATTGGTCCTTTCAAAGTTCTCTTCAACATTTATAGCATTCTAAAGGCCCAATGCCTCTTTGACTTTTATAGCACTCTAAAGGCTCAATGCCTAGTTGCTCTTTGACTCCACATTTGCATAGGGAAAGTCCTAAAGTCTAAGTCCATTTTGTCCACTTCTTTGCATTTGGTCCACAACAATCAAAACAAAACAGAAGCACAAAAGTATATACATAATTATGTGCTCAAGTGAGCAAAAGGCAAATTGCATTATCATAAACATGTGCTCAAATGAGCAAAGGAAAAAGAAAATGAATAATATGTACAAGAATAGTAAATTGCATGAAAGTAAATAACAAGAATTAAATGTTAATAGTCAATGTTAGTAGTTAGTGTGCCATAAGGCAAATTTAGCGCTATGTTAAGCAATCGTAATTGGACTTATGTAGAAGTCACAACTATCTGAGGCCGGTCAATATTAATGTAGGCAACAACACAAGTTAGAATTCTTGATTAGTGAACCAAGTTTCAACAACTTGCCATGTCAAAAGAAAATGAGAATGATCTTGTATTGGTTTAAGTCCTTTGCATGATTTAAGAAGCAATCTATCATTAATGCAAAGTCATTCACTTGATCATTTGATTAAGATGAATTAGATTTGAATCAAGGAAGATTAAACCTCCCTAATCAATGCTAACTTATCAACCTTTAACTCATTGATCAAAAAGAAAAGAAGAAGAAGAAGATGAATAATGGAGATGAAGAATTAAAGTGCATGGAATGAAATGTACCAATCTATTAAGAGTTAACCAAAGACATTGAGGGTCATGGTCAAACAATCAAAAACAGAAGTGAGATGAAGATTGGAAGTCAAGAAATAAACAAAGTATTTTTGGCATTTTTTATATTTGAAAATAAACTTGATTTAAAATATTAAAGAAAGGTCAAACTTCAAATTCACTTCAAATCAACTTTAAAAAGTCCAAGTGAAGTATCCCAAGTTCAACATGGTCAAACAAAGTTTGGCAAAAAAGTTCAGCATTTTTAAAAGTCAGAAACTATTTTTAATCAATTAAAAATGAATAAAAATAACCTAATTGAACTAAAATCTCAAATAAATCTCAAATCAATTAATAAATTGATGAGAATATTTTTCATAGATCCATCATCATTCAAATAGGTTAAGAAAATATTTTTGTATTTTTTGAACATCAAAAACTATTTAAAATGAATTAAAAATAACCAGAAAAGAGAAAATTATTAAAAAATAGCAAATGATAAAATAAAAAATATTAATAATCATTTTTTAGAAACTAGAAATTAAAAGAGAAATAATGGAATTGGTCCCATTTTTTTTGGACCAATAATAAAAGAGATATGAATTTTTGAAATAAAAAGAAATAAAAGAAATAAAATGGAAATTAGAAAAATCAGAAAAAAGGAGAGGCATTGGATCCAGTTCATTACTTGACCTGGAAGATCAGATGGATCTCAAGCGCGCGCCTACCAAATGTCTTAGTCAAACGCTTCACACAATGCATTTAAAAAAGTCATAACAACCAAAGGCCATGATTCAATCTGGGAAAGAGATCAAACGGTCCACATGCAATCTGGCAATGAGACGGTGGCCAGCGGCACCGTTTTCTCCGGTGAACTCCGGCGAAGCTCAAAAAATGCAGAGATTCAAATGTTCACTAAAATGGACGATCCAGGCACCGTTCGAAAGGTGAAGTGATGTACATCACTCCTATATCACTCACTTCCACTCTAGATTCCTATTAAGAGAGAAATCAGAGATGGAAGTTTGGTGATGTCCAACTGGACTTGCTCGATTTCAACAATTAAACATACAATAATGATGCCTCTATAGAGAGGACTTCAGACAACACAATATCAAGGCCAATAGATCAAAGAACAAAGCGATTCGAATCAAAAACCAATTGATCCACACCTTTGGATTCTGAAGATTTGAGTCCCTTTCCTTGGTTCCTTTTGCAAAACAGAACTTCAATGGATCAAATGATGAAGGTTTAGGAACTTTAGATCTGAAAAATCAACCAAATGCAATTGAATTTCAGATCTGAATTTTTGAAGAAAGATGAACTTAGTTCCTTTGGTATGGTTGGGGATTCACTCTTGCAGCATTTCAGGCACCCTTAGGTTGATTAATTATGAAGCATAGCACATGTATTTATAGCTGGAAATGGCTGAGTGCATGAGTTTACTCGTGTGCATGGCAAATGGATTTCTCCTTGCATGGGCTTGTGTGATCATGTGGAAGGCCCAATGAAGATTGGAAGGACCTGCTGAGCTCATGTGAATTGCAAATGGACGTGTACAAGAAGTGTAAACAGCTAATGCTTGGCAATTTGAATTGAATTTCACAAAATGCATTCAATCTTCATCCCTTCGAAAATGGTGCTTCCAAACTCCAAATGCTACCTCATGAATAATGGTTAGAAAGATTGTTGCATAAGAACAAATGATATGTTGATCAAAATTTCAATTGGGCCTTGGAAATTAGTGAATTTTGAGTTTAAAGTGTAAGGTGCAAAACATGCATAAGTGAAGTTTCCAAATTTGGCCAATGTTCAATCCCTTTTGTCTCAATGACGCAAGCTCCAAATGATAAAACCTTCAACATGAAAGTTGTAGATCTTTTCAAGACAATCAATTTTGACTTACATTTGGCATTATTTGGAGTTTTGATGAAGACGTTATGGGCAGTTGAAGTTGGACTTTTTTCCATTTCAATGCATTTGGCCCAAAGTGACCTATAATGTTTTTCATTATCACATGTATTTATTTTGAGATTTTGAAATTTTTCTAATAATTACATTTGAAGTAGACACAATAAGCTTTCCAATTCATTTGGTTTCACCTCAAAATCACAAAAAATGAATGAGTTATGTTCTTGGGAAGTTGACCCAAAACTAGGGTTTCAGTCAAAATGACCTATAATGTCTTGGAATGGAAGATGACTTTCCAAGCTTCGAATCAAATTTTGATGAACATGAAAGTTGTTCATACTGTTCTTAAGAACATGGTTTCTCATGGGATCATCTCCATTTGACCAACACAAAAACAGTTAGGTCTCAGTGCATTTCAAAATAGTCAGATGAATTGACTGATCAACTTCTCAAGTCCACAACTCATATCTTGATGAATTGATGATTGAGGACACTCAAATAAGTTCAAATATGCATGGAATGATGAATTGATGATTGAGGACACTCAAATAAGTTCAAATATGCATGGAATGATGAATTAAAGAACTTCCCTTGATGGTATTTGGTCATGGGTTGAGGTTGCTTCATGAGCAAGGCATTGTTGATAATCAAATGTATTAGGGTTTCCTTGGGAAACAACCTCAAACCCCTTGACTTGCTTTGACCAAAATGATGAATTGAGATACTAGGTAGGCATATTTGATGGATGAGAGCTTTAGGAACCATTGCCATGCTTGCTTTCATCTTCTCTAAACTTTATCATTGCACAAAGGATCTCTTAGAAGCTTTGGACCTTGTGACTGCTCAAGATACAAACAAGAGAGGTTAGTGACATATTTTTGTGCTTTTGGTTAGTAAAAAATGAGAAAAAGCAATGATATGTAATTCAAGCATGCTTGGTGATCTCAAACCACTCACAAGAGGTCCCAACTTAATGGCAAAGGGAACCAAGATGCTTAAGATCCTTGAGGCTATGCAAATGCAATCATTCTAGCCGGATAAGTGAAGGTTAAAATCTTCATCTCGACGAGGTAGAATGGGCTTATATAATAACAAAGAGACGAATTTTGGTCCCTAAGAGACCTCAAAATCTGCATGCAAAAAAGGGTAATACTTCGTGGGGATATGTGTCCATAAAGAGAAAAGAAATCCGGAGAAAATAACAATCCATATATGTGACACACTCAATGGGACAGAGACACTGGGACTCTTATGGGGATAGAAAAGGGGATAAATTGCGTGAGCAGGGTACAACTCAAAGCTTGGGGAGCAAAATTCCAAAAGAATAAATCAATGGAGAGACCTGTGCTGACTCAAAGGTGCATGCATTGGGGAATATGCCAATACAACAGAATTATCAACCAAGGGATACTTCAGACGAAAGTTCGGGCTAAGATGGGGAGGATCCACTAAAGGATCTCGCTGGGGAACATCCAAACATGATCCCTTTGGGGGGAAGCAACAGGATGAGGTATTATCGATTACTGGGTAATAAGCTCAAGGAGAACATGTGATCAAAACACCGATATAAGGGTGAGAGAACAACATGCTCGGGGAGAATGACTATCTAAGACCGGTATAAGGGTGAGAGATATCAAAAATCCAAAATCATCTAAGGAAAACCTAAAGGTATATTTCAACTCAGGAAAATCTGACTCCACAGGGGGACAAAAAGTCATAATAGGGAGCAGAGAGGAAGGAACACCAGGGATACTGATTACTGGGCATATAATAGGTGACCGACCAGGGCGTGAATTGGGGAATATTTCCAAGACACTCATCATCCAAAAGAGGGCTAACAGCAAATTCGACTACAAGATGGACATTCAATTCCGCAAAGGGGATACGAATCTTACTCGACTTGGGAAGATCAAAGACTTCAAACGAAGAGTGCATGAGATATATCATCCATTACCGTCAGAACATAGATAACATACTCGCATGGAGGATTATCCACAACCGGCTACTGGGTTAATAAAGGATAAATCGACCGAGAAGAAAGGACATCGGGATACCGCGAACTAGGTACAAAATGATGACCGTTCAAAGGGAGAAACGATCATTACCGACAAACGGTACATGAAAGATGACTCGCGGAGGATACATTAACGAAGGTGATGATCCGGGAGATATACTCAAAAAGGGGGTGAAGGACTATCAATACCGAATATTGGATAATGATAACCGTCAAGGAGGGGATTACACCTACCAGATACTGGGTAGGAAACCACGAAAAAGTAGCCGTCCTTGGTTAGGATGAATTAAAGGCTAACCCTGTCAAAGGGATAAAAATAGGGTTTACAACTACCGATATGAGGGTAGAAAACCAAAGAAATGGGACTTATAACTACCGTTATGAGGGTAGAAGGCCACAGACTCGGCCGAGGAAAGGATGGATAATTACTGGTTAATGAGCAACTATTCATCTAAGCTACGGGGGGAGCGCGGGAAGCGGACACCAGAAGCCAATATGGGATCAAACCAGAGAGGCATGGTGAAACAAGACTTGTCCCTATGAGAACATAACTCAATGGGAAGTTCCATCCTAATATATGTGTTGGGAGGAAGACAGAAACAACCATCATCCATGAGGACATAACTCGGTGGGGAATATGGAAGAAAGGATAAACATTTTATGCTTATGGGGATGACTCTACATGGGGAGATCAGACACAGACATCTGCTTGGGAGTATATTTCCGACTTGCAGAAGATAATAGACAAAGATATATGGCAAAGGATGCAACATGAATATCTGAATGTTAAAATTATGCATGTATGTATGGTTTATGTATAATGAATGCTGACAGAACAAACATATCTAACACAAACAAGTTCACTGATCGATTGAGTAAACATCCGGTACTACATCTCAGGAGAGAAATCCAGGCTCAAAGGAGAACATTATATCTGTCAGGGATCAGGAACAAAGATCTCTGTAGGGGAATAAACAACCATTCAAACCGGGAACAGGATCATGGCACAGATAAGTTCCGCTGGGAAAGCCACTCCGCCGGGGAAATTATCAAAGGGGTGATGGATCTTCGTGGGGATACAACCACCAATCAGAAGCTTCCAAGGGTCAACCGAACCAAGAGCTTACACCTGCTGAGGAGGAAGGAGGCTAAAATACCTCTATCACGCACTCTGCTTGTGGGGGAAAGCCATAAAAGGTTCCGGAGGAAGAGGATATAAACATGCCAGGAATATGAACAAATATCTTACCCGGTTGAGAATCATACCATCTTTGGGAGAGCACTGAAGACATCCCAGTGTCCTTTCATCATTGTGAATGTTCACTTCGTTTAAAAACAAGTTATGAAAAGTTTATTTATTTTAAAAAACAATGATATTCCTCAATTAAAACATGCAAAACATTTGTTGAATAGGAAAAAATAAGAGTGTATATAATTGGATAAAGGCTCAAATTTATTTGATGGAATGGTAGTCTATAAATGGCTAGACTCCATAGATCTTTATAAATTTGAAATTGGTGATATATATTGGAGAAGGGCTACATTGACCATAATAACCATTTCATCCACCAATTCTGAATCCGATGTATTTGAAGCTTCAGTTGATGATGACTGAGCGAGAATCTCGGACGGATGATAGTTTGTAGAACAGTGTCTTGTCAGGACGCAGTTACTTGCCAAATCCCTAATTTTTGCCTAGATTGCCCCAGGATGAGGTACTCAATCCAGCGGGATACATATTTATTTTTTATGTCTCTAACTTTTTCCTGGATCGCCCTTTCAGGTTTTCAATCCACCGAGACGCTCATTTTTTGCCTAAGTCGCCCTTTCGGGTTTTCAACTTAGCGAGCTATTCTATTTTTTTATTTAGGCGAAGTATTTCTTGACTGCATCTGAATTCACAGGACGAGTGAAATCCTCCCCATCCATAGTTGTAAGTATCAAAGCACCGCCTGAAATGGCTCTCTTGACAACATATGGACATTCATAGTTCGGAGTCCACTTGCCCCTGGAATCGGGCACGAAAGATAAGACTTTCTTGAGCACAAGGTCACCCTCTCGGAACACACGAGGCTTGACCTTCTTATCAAAGGCTTTCTTCATCCTTTGCTAATATAATTGGCCATGGCACATGGCGGTCAATCTCTTCTCTTCAATCAAGTTCAACTGGTCATAATGACTCTGAACCCATTCAGCATCAGTCAACCTGGCCTCCATCAAGACTCTCATTGATGGGATCTCCACCTCTACTGGGAGTATAACCTCCATGCCATAAACAAGAGAGAAAGGGGTTGCCCCTGTTGAAGTGCGGACAGATGTACGATATCCATGTAAAGCAAATGGCAGCATCTCATGCCAATCTTTGTACGTAACAACCATCTTCTGGATAATCTTCTTGATATTCTTATTAGCAGCTTCAACAGCCCCATTCATCTTAGGTCTATAAGGAGAAGAATTATGATGTGCTATCTTGAACTTACTACACAGCTCTTTCATCATCTTGTTGTTCAAGTTAGACCCATTATCAGTAATGATCTTATTTGGCACACCATACCGGCATATAAGTTGATTCTTGATAAACTTTACAACCACCTGCTTGGTCACGTTCGCATATGACGCCGCTTCAACCCATTTGGTGAGGTAGTCAATTGCTACGAGAATGAATCTGTGACCGTTGGACGCTTTTTGCTCTATCATGTCAATCATGTCAATTCCCCACATAGAGAAAGGCCATGGTGATGAAATCACATTCAGAAGTGTTGGAGGGATATGAATCCTGTCCGCATAAATCTGACAATTATGGCATTTCTTCACGTATTTGCAGCAGTCAGACTCCATTGTCAACCAATAGTAGCCTGCTCTCAACATCTTTCTAGCCATGGCATGTCCATTGGAATGAGTACCAAATGAACCCTCATGGAACTCAGTAATTAACAGGTCTGCTTCGTGTCTGTCCACGCATCTGAGCAGCACCATATCAAAATTTCTCTTATAAAGCACATCCCCATTAAGGTAGAAACCGCCTGACAGCCTTCTCAAAGTCTTTCTATCTTTCACAGATGCCCCAGGAGGGTAAGTCTGGCTTTGAAGGAAACATTTGATATCATGATACCATGGCTTACCATCTTGCACCTCCTCTACTTTAAATACATGGGCTGATCTGTCCAAACGCATCACAGTGATATTGGGAACTTCATTCCAAAATCTGCCATCCGATTCTCATCTCGAGGAATATGATGGAAGTCAACCTCATTAAAGAACGTTGAAATCCTCCTCGCATAATCCCTATATGGAATGAGGCTGGGCTGATTCGTTTCCCATTCACCCTTAATCTGATTAATGACGAGGGCGGAATCACCATAAACATCAAGATGCTTGATCCTTAGATCAATGCACTCTTCCAATCCCATGATACAGGCCTCGTACTCAGCCATATTGTTCGTGCATTTGAAAGTTAGCCTTGCTGTAAAAGGAAAATGTGTGCCATGAGGGGTAATAATCTTTGCCCTAATGCCATTTCCGTATTGATTTACAGCGCCATCAAATACCAAACTCCATCTGGAACCAGGTTCTGGCCCTTCATCGAGCGTAGGCTCATCGAAATCTTTCATTTTCAAATACAGAATCTCCTCATCTCGGAAGTCGTACAGAACTCACTGATAATCTTCGATTGGTGGATGTGCCAAGTGGTCAGCCAAGATACTACCTTTAATAGCCTTCTGAGCTCGATACTCAATATCATACTCAGATAGCAACATCTGCCAATGGGTAATCCTTCTAGTTAAAGCAGGCTTCTTAAAGATATACTTGATTGGATCCATTTTGGATATCAACCAAGTCGTATGATTCAACATATACTGGCGTAAGCGCTTAGCAGCCCAAGCCAAAGCACAACATGTCTTCTCAAGCATCGAGTATCGAGACTCACAATCAGTAAACTTCTTACTCAAGTAGTAGATAGCATATTCTTTCTTCCCAGATTCATCTTGCTGACCAAGGACACAACCCATTGAGTCTTCAAGAACTGTCAGATACATAATCAACGGTCTCCCTTCCACAGGCGGAGACAAAATCGGAGGCTCAGACAAATACTCTTTAATGCTATCAAAAGCTTTTTGGAAATCCTCGGTCCAATCATGAGACTAATCTTTCCGGAGGAGCTTGAATATTGGATCACATGTGGCAGTCATGTGGGAAATGAATCTGGAGATATAATTCAAGCGGCAAGAAAACCTCGGACTTGTTTCTCAGTTTTGGGCGCAGGCATCTCTTGTATTGCTTTGACCTTTGCAGGATCAACCTCAATACCTCTTTCACTGACGATAAAGCCCAATAACTTGCCGGAACGGACTCCAAATGTTCACTTGTTGGGATTCAGACGAAGCTTATATTTTCTTAAACGCTGAAAAAGCTTTAATAAGTGCCCTACATGTTCTACTTCCATTCTTGACTTCGCAATCATATCATCAACATATACCTTGATCTTCTTATGCATCATATCATGAAACAATGTGGTCATAACTCGTTGATACGTGGCTCCGGCGTTCTTCAAACTGAAGGGCATCACTCGATAACAGAATGTTCCCCAATGTGTGATGAATGTTGTCTTCTCTATATCCTCGGGTGCCATTTTAATCTCATTATATCCGGAAAATCCATCTATAAATGAGAAGACATTGAATTTAGCTGTATTGTCTACCAACATATCAATGTGTGGTAGAGGAAAATCATCTTTTGGACTAGCCTTATTCAAGTCTCTATAGTCCACACACATTCGGACTTTTCCATCTTTCTTAGGCACAAGCACAATATTGGCCACACATTAAGGATATGTAGAAGTCACCAGAAACCCTGCATCAATTTGCTTTTGAACTTCTTCCTTGATCTTTACTGCCATGTCAGGATGAGTTCTTCTGAGCTTCTGCTTCACAGGCACACACTCAGGCTTCAAAGGTAGGAAATGTTGCACAATATCTGTATCTAGACCAGGCATGCCTTCATATGACCAGGCAAAGACGTCAACATATTCTCGTAGCAACTCAATCAACCCCTTCTTAACGGATTCTTCCAGGAGTGCCCCAATCTTTACTTCTCGCACACAATCTTCAGACCCCAAGTTGACTGTTTCCAGATTCTCAAGATGCGGCTGAATGATCTTCTCTTCATGCTCAAGTAGACGGGTAATCTCATCAGGAATCTCTTCAACATCATCTTCTTCCGCCTCAAATACAGGGAATTCAAAGTTGGGAGATGGTGTTGGATCATTATGTTGAATGGGTTTGATCAACCTGCATAATGTTTTTGGATATAAAAGAGATTTTAGAACTCCAACAAAGCAAATCATTATGCAGATGAAAAGATTGATTTTATTCTTATTGAGGGTTTTATGTGATCACCAACTTCATGCAAAAGTGAAAAGGGAAAATAATTGGAAAAACAAACATTTAACATGAATTTATTGAATGAAAATATCATTGTATTTATGCGCCAACAATGTCATCACTTCTCCTTTTGGCATGGGAGAAGGGTTTTTAAACACAATGAACATTACTTTGACTTATGGATCACTGTCGGAATATCAACAGCGACCCAATAATTGCAGATCCCTCCAGGGATAATGAAATTGCCAGAATCCTCTGCATTCTCTTCCAAAATGGCAGCAGCCTCTTCGTCTCGACCGGTGTGGATAAATCCACCACTCTTGAACAAACCTTGCTTGTTGAAGACCCCAGAAGAATAGCCTATGCCAGCCCGGGATTTGTTGTCTTCCAACTCGATCATTTGCCCCAAACCAGCAGTTGCACCATGCTCAATGGCCAACTTTGCATCTTTATAGGAAGCAGATGAAGGAGTTCCCTTCTTAATAGGTTCAACAATAGATAAATCTTGGAAGGGAGTTCCAATTTCATCCTCAACATCAATATAAGAGAAGGAAGACAAATGGCTTACCAGGAGAGCTTTTTCTCCCCCTACCACCACCAGCTTCTTATTCTTTACAAATTTCAATTTCTGGTGTAGGGTGGATGTCACGGTGCCAGCCTCGTGAATCCATGGTCTGCCTAGGAGACAACTATACGATGGGTGAATGTCCATAACCTGGAAGGTAATCTAGAAATCACTTGGTCCGATTTTGACTGGGAGATCAACCTCACCAATCACAGTTTTGCGAGATCCATCGAAAGCCTTCACAACTACTCCACTTTGCCTCATGGGAGGCCCCTAATATGACAACTTCGTAAGAGTGGACTTTGGCAATACATTCAATGACGACCCAGTGTCCACCAGCACATTGGACATGACATCATCCTTGCAACTCATAGATATGTGTAATGCCAAGTTGTGGTCTCTTCCCTCCTCGGGGAGATCAGCGTCACAAAAACTTAAATTGTTACTGTAAGAACAAAAATAGTTCTACAATAGATTCCATGATTTTGATGATAACAAAGGATGAAACCAAAAGTGGTACCCTAACGAAAAGTTTCTAAGTGTGCAGGGTTCTAAAGAAAGAAGAAATAAATCTGATGATGTCATCAGATGCAAAACAAGATCAGATGCAAAATCTCAAGTATCAGAAGCATCTAAAGAGGAATCTCGTTTTAAGAAGCTCTGACTCTGAACAAATGCCTTCTGTAAACTCTGAAGTTATCAGCGCTATCTGAACATTCAAGAAATAACATCAGAAGCCAATTTCTCCAGATACACAAAGACTCTAATCAGAATTGTTAATCATGATGAAGTAACGTTTAAGCCAAGTTAAAGTTCTGCAAATGGATTTCCTCAATTAGAAAGAGACGTTAATCTCCACTTCCAAGAGAAAAGATACTAATTGTGGTAAGTAGTCACTTCTAAGTGAAAAAGTCTACTGCAGAAGCTATTAATGGAATGGCGTAACTACATCTCAATATCCAATAGATTCAACGCTACTTCAACTCTACTTCAACTCCTATAAATAGCGAAGAAATCTCATTCAGAAAACACGAAGAAATCACTAGCCAAAACTATACTGAAATTATATCACGCTCAAGAAAAACATCTTTGTTCTTCAAAGATTTTCACTAAGCTGTTGCTTATCAAGTGAAAAATTTGTTCTTAAGTTTGTAATATTTGCTTTCTTAGAAGCACTCTAGATTACACATCTTGTATCTATTCTTATTTGATTTCCTCAAGTGACTTGTTGTAGTCTGTAGACTTGAGAGGACTAAGAGATTTTCTTTTCTCTTAGGGGTTGTTTGTAATCTTTCAAGATTAGTGGATTAAGTCCTTGTTGAAGGCGAAATCACCTTGGCCGGGTGGACTGGAGTAGCTTTGTGTTATAAGCGAACCAGTATAAAATCTTTGTGTGATTTTCATTTTGCAAAAGCGCTTAATTTTTCAAACAATTCAAACCCCCCTTTCTTGTTTTTCTCACCTTCAATTGGTATCAGAGCTCCGGCTCTGTTATTGATTTTCAAATCAAACACTTAACCGTGTAGAGAGATCCAGTGCGAGAAAAACAAATGGCCCACTCAAATGAGAAAGATTCTTACAATGCCAAGCCTCCTGTTTTTGATGGAGAAAAGTTTGATTACTGGAAAGATAGAATCGAAAGTTTCTTTCTTGGTTATGATGCTGACCTCTGGGACATTGTCACAGATGGATACAAACCTCCAACCTTAAATGGAGCTGAAGTTCCCAGAAGCAAAATGTCAGAAGATCAGAAACGTGAGTTCAAAAATCATCACAAGGCCAGAACAATACTTCTAAATGCCATATCATACAACGAATATGAGAAGATCACCAACAGAGAGACAGCCAAAGATATACTTGACTCTCTAAGGATGACCCATGAAGGAAACTCCCAAGTCAAGGAGACGAAGGCTCTGGCGTTGATCCAGAAATATGAAGCCTTCAAGATGGAAGATGACGAAGCTATAGAAGCTATGTTTTCCAGATTCCAAACTCTTATTGCAGGTCTTAAAGTGCTAGACAAGGGATACACAACTGCAGATCATGTTAAGAAGATTGTCAGAAGTCTGCCAAAGAAATGGAGACCTATGGTTACTGCTCTGAAGTTATCAAAGGATCTGAACAGTATCAGCCTTGAAGAACTTGTTAGTTCTCTCAGAAGCCATGAGATAGAACTAGAGGAGGATGAGCCTCAGAAAAGGAACAAGTCAGTGGCGCTGAAGTCCAGACCTGAAAGACGGAAGTCAGACAGAACCAAAGCTCTCCAGGCAGAAACTGCAGATACTGACGACTCTGAACCTGAAGACTCTGATGATGAAGAAGAACTGTCCTTACTAACCAGAAGAGTTAAGCAACTCTGGAAAAGAAGGAACAACAACAACTTCAGAAGATCAAGACCCAGAGGGGATAGATCAGAGTCAACTTCAAAAGGTAAACCTAATAAAGATATTACCTGTTTTGAATGTAAAGAAACAGGTCATTATAGAAATGAATGCCCCAAGCTGAAGAAAGATAACTCTAAGAAGGAAAGCTTCAAGAAAAATGCCTTCAGAACAAAGAAAGGATTAATGGCCACCTGGGACGATAGTGATTCAGGATCATCAGAATCTGACTCTGATGAACAAGCCAACGTAGCATTTATGGCTACCACATCCAGCAGCTCAGATGAAGAATCTGAAGAGGTATTCTCTGAACTTTCTAGATCTGACTTAGAATCATGTTTATCAGAAACTCTTACCTCTCTTCAGAAATTAAAACAAAAAGTTAAAAGCATTAAAGGTCTTCTTAAAGCAAAATCTGAAGAATGTAGTGAACTTGAGACAACAATTCTAGCACATGAAGATACAATCAAATCTTTAACGTTAGAAAGAGATGGAGCTAAAACAAAAAGCTTAAAATTAGAAGAAGTGTTGTCTCAAGCACCACAAACTTCAAATGAAATTATTTATAAGTATGAAGAAGCCTTTCAACAATTTCTGAAGAATGGGATAAATAGGAGTATTATGGCATCCATGATTTATGGAGTAGGTCAGAATAATAAAAGGGGAATTGGGTATGATTCTGATTCTGATAAAACTTCTACCAGTAACCAAATTAAATCACCTTTTTCATACCACTATACACACACACAAGAACACAAATTTAAAAATGCTAGAAGACCCAAAGTTGTAAGAAACTCTGGGAAAACTAATCTAAAAGGACCCAAGAGATTCTGGGTACCGAAAGATAAGATTATCTATGTTGCAGATATCCTATGCAGCAAAGTTCAGACACCAGTCATGGTACCTGGACTCTGGATGCTCGCGACATATGACGGGAAGAAAGTCTATGTTCCAAAGCCTGGAACTTAAAGACGCTGGCTTTGTAGGCTTCGGAGGAGATCAGAAAGGAAGGATCAGAGGCTCCGGAACTATTGGTAATGGTACTCTTCCCTCTATATCTGATGTTCTTTATGTAGAAGGATTAATGCATAACTTGTTATCCATAAGTCAATTAAGTGATAACGGTTATGATGTAATCTTTAATCAAAAAACGTGTAAAGCCATTAATCAGAACGATGGCTCTGTCCTTTTCACAGGCAAGAGGAAAAACAACATTTATAAAATAAATCTTTCTGATTTAAAAGATCAAAATGTTAAATGTTTAATGTCAGTTCACGAAGAGCAATGGGTATGGCATAGACGCTTAGGCCACATTAGCATGAGGAAACTTTCTCAGCTAACTAAACTTGAGTTAGTCAGAGGCTTACCTAAACTGAAGTTTTCTTCAGATGCTCTGTGTGAAGCTTGTCAGAAAGGAAAGTTTTCAAAAACATCTTTTAAAAAGAAAAATGTTGTTTCTACCTCCAAGCCTCTGGAGCTTCTTCACATTGACTTATTTGGTCCTGTGAAAACAGCATCAGTCAATGGAAAGAAGTATGGACTAGTAATCGTTGATGATTACAGCCGCTGGACATGGGTAAAATTCCTAAAGCACAAGAGTGAGTCTCACTCTGTATTCACCAGTTTCTGTTCTAAAGTGCAAAAAGAATTTGACTCTAAAATTATTAGAGTCAGAAGTGATCATGGTGGAGAATTTGAAAATAAAGATTTTGAAGAATTATTTGATTCTAATGGAATATCCCATGATTTCTCCTGCCCTAGAACTCCACAACAAAATGGAGTTGTAGAGAGGAAGAATAGGACACTCCAAGAAATGGCCAGAACCATGATCAATGAAACAAATGTAGCAAAGCACTTTTGGGCAGAAGCTGTAAATACAGCGTGTTACATTCAGAATAGAATCTCTATTAGACCTATTCTGGATAAGACTCCCTATGAACTGTGTAAGGGAAGAAAACCCAACATTTCTTATTTTCATCCTTTTGGATGCATTTGTTTTATATTAAATACTAAAGAACATCTGAACAAGTTTGATTCCAAAGCACAGAAAGGTATTATGTTAGGATACTCAGAACGCTCTAAAGGCTACAGAGTATACAACACAGAAACCAAAATTGTGGAGGAATCAATTCATGTTAGATTTGATGATAAGCTTGACCCTGAAAAGTCAAAGCTAGTTGAAAAGTTTGCAGATTTAGAGATCACTCTGGTAGAATCTGAGAAAACTCCAGAAGCACCTGTCACTCCAGACTCTGAAGAAATTAAATCTCCAGAAATTCCAAGGAAAGTCAAGAGTCGTAGCAACGTTTCTGAAGATTTGATTCTGGGAAACAAAGATGAACCTGTTAGAACCAGATCTACCTTCAGAACTTCTGAAGATATTCCTCTGGGACTAGTGTCTCTGATTGAGCCTACGTCCTGTGATGAAGCTCTTCAAGATAATGATTGGGTGGCAGCTATGCAAGAAGAGTTAGATCAATTCTCCAAGAATGATGTCTGGGATCTTGTTCCTAAACCCAGAGGCACTCATGTCATTGGAACCAGATGGGTGTTCAGAAACAAACTGAACGAGAAAGGAGAAGTTGTCAGAAACAAAGCACGACTGGTAGCTCAAGGTTATAGTCAACAAGAAGGTATTGATTATAATGAAACTTTTGCTCCAGTCGCAAGGTTAGAGTCTATTCGTCTTCTTGTATCATTTGCTATTAATCACTCTATAAAATTATACCAAATGGATGTCAAGAGTGCATTTCTAAATGGTTATATTTCAGAAGAAGTGTATGTTAATCAACCTCCTGGTTTTGAAAACTCAAATTTTCCAGAACATGTTTTCAAACTTAAGAAATCCTTATATGGACTTAAACAAGCTCCCAGAGCTTGGTATGAACGCTTAAGTAATTTTCTTCTGGAACAAAATTTTATCAGAGGGAAAGTTGATTCTACACTCTTCTGTAAAAATCATAAAAATGATCTCATGATATGCCAAATTTATGTTGATGACATTATTTTTGGTTCTGCTAATATCTCTGTTTGCCAAGAATTTTCTAAGTTAATGCAGGCAGAATTTGAAATGAGTCTAATGCAAGAACTAAAGTTCTTTCTGGGAATTCAAATCAATCAAACTCCAGAAGTCACGTACATTCATCAAAGCAAGTACATTAAAGACGTTCTGAAGAAGTTTGATATGTCTGAATGCAATTCTGCAAAGACTCCCATGCATCCAACTTGCATTCTGGAGAAGGAAGAGGTAAGCAACAAGGTTTGTCAGAAGCTCTATCGAGGTATGATAGGCTCTCTTCTCTATCTGACTGCTACTCGTCCTGATATTCTCTTTAGCGTCTGTCTTTGTGCCAGATTCCAATCAGATCCTAGAGAATCTCATTTAACAGCTGTTAAGAGAATTCTTAAGTATCTGAAAGGAACCCCTAACCTGGGCCTGATGTATGAGAAAACATCAGAGTATAGGCTTTCTGGTTATTGTGATGCAGATTATGCAGGAGATAGAATAGAACGTAAAAGCACATCTGGAAATTGCCAGCTTCTGGGAAACAACTTAATCTCCTGGGCTAGCAAAAGACAGTCAACAATTGCTCTATCAACTGCAGAAGCAGAATATATCTCAGCGTCACTATGCACAACTCAGATGCTCTGGATGAAACATCAGCTAGAAGATCTACAAATCTTTGAGAGTAACATTCCTATCTTTTGTGATAATACTGCTGCTATTTGTTTAAGTAAGAATCCCATTCTACATTCCAGAGCCAAACACATAGAAATTAAACATCATTTTATTAGAGACTATGTTCAGAAAGGAATAGTAACGCTGAAGTTCATTGATACAGAACATCAATGGGCAGATATCTTTACTAAGCCTCTAGCTGAAGATAGATTTCGTTTCATCTTAGAAAATCTGAACATTAAAAATTGTCCTGAGTAAAATTTGGCTCTGAACATGTAAAATGAGACTCTGATAAAAACAAATATACTTCTGCCTCTGACTCTGATACTTCTACCAAGTTAAGAAGATATCTGAGTTAGAAATCTTCAGAAATCCTTTTGTATTCCTGAAGATCAGAAACATCAACACGTGGGGAACATGCGTCTAACCCTAGAACTTCTAGACAGCTGTCAAGAGAAATCAAAGGTCAGAACGCTTGAAATCTCCTCGAGCAGTGTGCTTACTGTTGGGATTAGACATTCATTAATGAGCTGTAATCATTTTTCCCCCAAACGTGCTATTTTGGTTTTTGTGCTAACGCTGGTATGTGTGTCGTTTTGCATGTGTTTACCCTTAGGTATATAAACACTTTTCTCACATTTCACACACTTATCACTCTCACTCACTCTTAAACCCTAAACCCTCTCTCGAAGTTTTCTCTGCAACCTTCTCAGTTCATCAATCTTCTTCATCAATCTTCATCATGAATCCTCAAGAACAATCTGTTTTTGACTTCTCCCAACAAATGGAAGCTGCTTCTAACCCCCAAACCTCAAACACTCAAACACCCATGGTTGTAGATGTTACCACAACCCCAGTTTACAAAGAACCTCATATTTTGGAACGTGAACAACACATTCATCTTTCAACTCCCTTTGAAGGTTTGGATGTACTATGTGAATCGCTGGTGGATTTTGAAAATTTGAGAAGAAATGGCGTTGATTTAACTGAAGATCTTCGCAAGCAAGGTTGGGAAACCTACTTCAACAGATTGTATGGTCCAATCTATCCTCTTCTGGTGAAGGAATTCTGGAGATGTGCAGATACTGATGATGAGTTCATCGTTTCTTTTGTTCTGGGAGTGAAGATCATCATCACAGAAGCATCTATTGCCTCTTTGCTGAACATGGAGAGAACTGGAGGTAAAAGGATTTACAACATTCCTCCAAGGTCCAAGCGCATCACAGAAGTCATTAACCCTACAATCTTCAAAGCAAATGTTGAAGGAAACCCATCTAAGAACAAGGAGCTTCATCAGAACCTCCGAGTTTGGTTGAAGATTATTCTGGGAACAATCCATCATCGTCCAGCCTCCAACTCTTCAGATTATATAAATGCTGATCAGAAGTGCATCCTCTACTGTATTCAGAAGGGTATTCCAATCAACCTCCCTGTTCTTCTCTTCAGATATCTGAGGGATTCAGTCAGAGAAACAAGGAACAATATGAAGCCCAGATCCTACATCCCTCTGGGAAGATTGCTCTCTGACATCTTCATTGAGCATGGGCTGGTAGATGCTCTGGAGAAGACCAGATGTATGGATGATCTGGCAATTGACGTTGGAAAGCCTCTGAATGCCAGAAATCTGAGGAGTATGGGAATCATCAAGGACATCAGAGTCAAGCCCACTATGAATGTGACCTGGGAAGCTCTGAAGGATCAGAGGAAGATGCCTCATGGCCTTGAAAGGTTCTTCAAGAATGAACCCAGAGATGCCATTGCCATCTACCTTCAGGATCGTCTGGATGAAGGCATTGACGTTTCTGATTTCCGCCTTGAAGACTGTCTGGATTCTGTAGAAGATCTGGTCAGATACAAAAGAGGCCTTTCTGAGAAGAAGATAGCTGAGGAAGCAAGGAAGGCAAAGAAACCCAGAACTGGAGAATCCTCTGGAACCAAAGCTCCTCTGAAAGTCTCTTCTTCTTCTGGTAAGTCCATTCCTCCTGCTACTTCTGTACCTGTAATGGCTTCTTCTACTCCTCTCCCAACACCTCCCATATTCACTACCTCTGAAATACCACCCTCAACCATTAGAACCTCTCAACCTCCACCTGTTCTAAATATTGCCCGTACTTTTACAACAACCTCTGACCCTAATCTACTATATCACCACAGTTCTTCCTCATCCTCTGAGTATGAGTCACCACCTTACCTTTCCCCTTCTTCTTCTAACCAAGAGTCCTCTGATCATGAGTCTTCTGATCAAGAACACTCTGACCCAAACTCCCCAACAATAGCTGAAATTTATGCTAAAAATTTCGCCCCACAAACTCAAACACAAACTGAAGTAACCTCACCCCTCCGAACCTCACTTCCACCACAAACAACCACCACACCCTCTGAAACCCAACCACCTGTGATTCAACCATCTGAACCTTATATCACTCCACCACTTATTCCCGCTGTACCTGAACCAGACTCTGACCCCCTAGATGTAAACCCACTCTATGCTTCTTCCCCAAATTCTGAACTTCAACCAGAAGCAGAATCTGAACCCCAGCCAGAACCAGAAACTGAAACTCCCTCTCTGAATCTCAGCTCCCCAAACTCTCCAACTAATACTCCTGAACCTGAACCTGAACCTAAAATTATCACACCTACCCTTGAGGAGGCCATTATGCAGGTTGCAGAATCCTCAGTCCAGAAGATCAAGTCTCTGGCTAAAAATTCTGAAGTCAGTGATGATCCTAAATCTGTTAGGACACACTGGAACAGAGTTATTAGTTGGATGACCTCTGAGTCTTATAGGCTGAAGAGTATCTCTGAACAAGTCAGAAATGGCTACATCAGAGACTCTGAGGAAAGACTTCAAGAGAGACTGGCTAGAGAAGCTGAGGCCAAGAGATTGGAAGAAGAACGCCTGGCAAAGGAAGCAGAACTTCTGAGAATTCAGGAAGCTGAAGCCAAGGCTAAGGCAGATGCAGAAGCCCAAGCTGCTGCTGAAGCTGAAACTCAGCAGGCTCTGATTCAGGGGGAGTCTTCCTCTGCGATCCCTCTGATTCTTAACACTCTGAAGGAGATCAAGCAAGATCAGAAAGAGATCAAGCAAGATCAGAGTGAGCTCCGGGCAAGGATGGACAAACAAGACGCTCTGAATGAAAACCTCCAGAATATGTTTGCCATGCTACTACAGAGACTTCCTCCTCCTCCAAACCCTTAGGCACTTAGGATTTATTTTGGTTGCCTAGTGTTTTTGCTTCTGTCTTTTCTTTTTTAGCTCTGATATTCTCTTGAATCTGTTGTTTTTTGACTGCTGTTTGCCTTTGTGCTGTTTAATGAAGTGTTTTTCTCTCTATTATTCTCTTTATGTTTTATGCCTTTTTGATTATGCCAAAAAGGGGGAGAAATTATTAAATAGCTCTGATGAAAACTATGTCTAAAACCTTAAGCATTCTGCAACAATTGTAGAAATAGTTCTGATATAAATAGCTCTGATTAAATAATAGCTCTGATTAAATAACTCTAACTTTAAAGTTAAGCATTTGCAGAAAGTTTTCAGAAACCTAATTACTTGGAAAGCTCTGGTAAGAACTTCTGAACTCCCTAGCGCTAACTCAGGGGGAGCTTTTGTTTATCTGATCTAATATTTTTCATGTTTCATCTGATAATTTTTATTTGTTTTGTCATCATCAAAAAGGGGGAGATTGTAAGAACAAAAATAGTTCTACAATAGATTCCATGATTTTGATGATAACAAAGGATGAAACCAAAAGTGGTACCCTAACGAAAAGTTTCTAAGTGTGCAGGGTTCTAAAGAAAGAAGAAATAAATCTGATGATGTCATCAGATGCAAAACAAGATCAGATGCAAAATCTCAAGTATCAGAAGCATCTAAAGAGGAATCTCGTTTTAAGAAGCTCTGACTCTGAACAAATGCCTTCTGTAAACTCTGAAGTTATCAGCGCTATCTGAACATTCAAGAAATAACATCAGAAGCCAATTTCTCCAGATACACAAAGACTCTAATCAGAATTGTTAATCATGATGAAGTAACGTTTAAGCCAAGTTAAAGTTCTGCAAATGGATTTCCTCAATTAGAAAGAGACGTTAATCTCCACTTCCAAGAGAAAAGATACTAATTGTGGTAAGTAGTCACTTCTAAGTGAAAAAGTCTACTGCAGAAGCTATTAATGGAATGGCGTAACTACATCTCAATATCCAATAGATTCAACGCTACTTCAACTCTACTTCAACTCCTATAAATAGCGAAGAAATCTCATTCAGAAAACACGAAGAAATCACTAGCCAAAACTATACTGAAATTATATCACGCTCAAGAAAAACATCTTTGTTCTTCAAAGATTTTCACTAAGCTGTTGCTTATCAAGTGAAAAATTTGTTCTTAAGTTTGTAATATTTGCTTTCTTAGAAGCACTCTAGATTACACATCTTGTATCTATTCTTATTTGATTTCCTCAAGTGACTTGTTGTAGTCTGTAGACTTGAGAGGACTAAGAGATTTTCTTTTCTCTTAGGGGTTGTTTGTAATCTTTCAAGATTAGTGGATTAAGTCCTTGTTGAAGGCGAAATCACCTTGGCCGGGTGGACTGGAGTAGCTTTGTGTTATAAGCGAACCAGTATAAAATCTTTGTGTGATTTTCATTTTGCAAAAGCGCTTAATTTTTCAAACAATTCAAACCCCCCTTTCTTGTTTTTCTCACCTTCAGTTACAAGTGGTGATGTTTGCAACAATACTGTCAAATTGCTCTATCGTGACGTCGTGATCTACGTACGCCACATCCAACAGTTTCTGCAGAGCTTCTCGGTGTGGTTCTGAATTCAATAGCAATGATAACACATATATTTTGGATGGCATTTGTAGAAGCTGATCTACCACGTTGTACTCACTTCTCTTGATGAGCCTTAGCATCTCATCACAGTCTTCTTTCACATTGCCACTTGGGCCAGCAGAAGCAGGAGTTCTCAATGTAGAGGTGGGTTTAACAGCAAGTGCCGAATTCGGAGCGTTCAAAGCATTCCCAATCGGGCTTTCAGCATAATTAGCATTGTCATTCCTTCGAGCGTCAGCTTGTGGTTTCGGCAGGGCCGAAAAAACACGACCGTTGCGGGTCAAGCCACTAACGTCAGCAATATTAACAACAGATGAAGAGGGCAAAGGCACCTCTTTCACATTCTCCAATGCTACAGCATTGTAGCGATAGGGGACTGCCTTCTCAGCAGAGTACGGTATAAGACCGATTGGCTTAATAGTCAGAGCAGGAGAGACCTTCTGCTTGCTACCATCATACTTGATGACCACAGGCTCAGGTATCCGAAATACCGGAGAAATTACGTTGACTTCAACAGCATCTTCGTCAGCATTTCTGTTTTGAAGGATCTCAATTGACTCCTTCATCAAGCATTTCCTGGACATCCTTGCACACCTGGCGACAACCTCTCTGATTGACAGAACAGACTCGACATCTATCGTGATCGTGTTCATAATGGCTATAATCACACAGCAAACGATGCATCTCAACCAGAGATTGTCGGATATGACTGACGTATTTGACCTTGTACTTGCCAGGACAGCCCTGGACCATATTGATAGATTTCCCATGCTCGGGCAATGGGTTATTCTTCACATTCGGACCTACGTCCTCGAAAAACAAAGTCCCACTTCTCACAAGGTCTTGCACCTTGGTCTTCAAGGGATAACAATTCTTCACGTCACGTCCGGGGGCACCGGAATGATATACACAATGAAGCTCAGGCCTGTACCACCACTGGGGGTTAGCAGGTACAGCGGGAAGGTCTCGTGGAGTGATTAACTTTCTATCAAGCAATGATGGATAGAGTTCAGCATAAGTCATCGGAATTGGATCAAAGGTGACCCTCTTCCTCTCGTAGCTGGTGCTGGCATTGTTATTATTGCTTCGAGGCTGGTAGGCCTGTTGTTGCGGACGCTGCTGTTGTTGCTGGTATTGCTGAGATGGTTGTTGTTGATAATGCTGGGCTTCTTTGAAAACAGGTGCTATATGAGCCACCTGATGCTGGTTTTTATTGGGGCGGGTGATCTTCCTCTTCACAGAGGGTCTTATCTTGATATGGGAAGACACAGTATGTGCCTCTCCCTCCTTCTTCTTTGCAAAGCTTCCATATCTCTTTGCTGAAGAGCCTTCATCTCTAGTTAAACGTCCTTCACGGACCCCCTCTTCCAGTCTCATTCCCATATTCACCATCTAGGTGAAATTTGAGGGAGCACTGGCTATCATTTTCTCATAGTAAAATGAACTCAAGGTCTTCAAAAATATCTTGGTCATCTCCTTCTCCTCAAGGGGTGGCACTATCTGAGCTGCCAACTCGCGCCATTTCTGGGCGTATTCTTTTAAGGTCTCTTTCTCTTTCTCGGACATTGCCCTCAGTTGGTCCCTATCAGGAGGCCTATCCATATTATATTATATTGCTTAACGAAGCCCTCGCCAAGATCGTTGAAAGAGCGGATGTTCAAACTTTCCAGACCCATGTACCACCAGAGAGCGGCACCGGACAGACTTTCTTGGAAATGGTGGATGAGCAATTGGTCATTATCAGTTTGCGTTGACATCTTACGAGCATAGATCACAAGATGGCTGAGAGGGAAAGTATTTCCCTTATACTTCTCAAAGTCAGGTACTTTGAATTTAATAGGGATCTTCACGTTGGGCACAAGGCACAGCTCAGCAGCACTTTTACCAAAGAGGTATTTCCCCCTCAGAGTTTTCAGTTCCTTTCGAAGCTCAAGGAATTGGTCTTTCATGTCGTCCATCTTCTCATAAACATCTGGACCTTCAGATGGTTCAGAGTGGTAGATGGTATCTTCAACTCTTGGTAATGTATGCACAACGGGAGGTGGAACTGAAAGGACCGGGCTAGATGCCGGCAAAGAAGCAAGAGTAGGAGCAAAACCCTCTGGCATGAAATTGGATGGCATTCCCCAAGGGAACCCGGTTGGCATAGATGGCGCAAAATGGGTTGTTGCAGTAGGCACAGTAGAAGTCACGATCTCAGAAATGACCGTCCTCTAGGGAGGAGTTGCAGGTGTCGGAGAAGACTGGCTTTGGGCAGCCATGAATGACTCCATCAGGGCAGTCAGTCTGGCTACTTCTTCCTTCAGCTCGCGGTTCTCTTGTTCCAAATGATCCATCGGTCTCAATGAGTTGGCTCTGGTGTAGTACCGGTGAGTCAGCTTGTCTTCAAAATAAATGAAGAACACAGAGTTAGACCACAAAACGAGAAGCCTGGAGCAAAACCTGCTTATGCACATGATGCATGCAATGCTTGTGCATATGATTTGTTTTTTGTTTGTCAAAGGAACTTTTAGATTTCTATTTGCAAATTTTTGGAAATATTAAACATTTGTCACATATGGAAATACAATATCAATAATATATGGGAAATGTTTTTACATCAAAGAAGTACATCATTGGTAACTAAATAAAATACAAGAGAGAAGGAAAATGATCATCCTACGGATCCCTAGAAACAATCATCTAAAGCTCGAGAGACTGGAAGATAAGATGCACGAAGCCTCTTCACCTCCTCCTCGTAGGCTGCCTCCATATCTGCCTTCTCCTTGGCGAGTCGATCGTGCTTCCTCTTCCAAAACCGGGAAGACTGAGGTAGTAGAGAAGTCCACGCATCATTAGGATCATCAATAATCTGATGCTCGAGGAACTCTATCAAAGCATCCTTCTCCTTGATTTGCTGAAGCAACTCTTCTTGTTCACGGATCCAAGCACGTGAACGGTCTTCGTCTCTCAATTCCTCTACTCCTTGGTCAGGGAGAGTTGAAGGCCCAACCACAACCAAAGGTGTAGGTCTCGGATACTCGTAAGGCATGAAGTATTCAACATCTCTCCTCCTAACCCAAGAAGTCTAAGGTTCCAAAGCAATACAATTCTTTGGACCTAGCTCCTTCCTTCCTTTCCTATGGATCTTGCGCCAAGTGCGGACCATCCTGCCCTTAAAGCCTTGGGGATCTTTACCCTCCTGGAAGAAGACACCCTCTAACAGAATGTTATTGGGTTTATCCTTTAGGGGGAACCCAAGCCTACAACGTGCCAAAACAGGGTTGTAGCTAATCCCACCACATGTACCAAGAAGCGGCACATTGGAGAATTCACCACAAGAGTCAATAATCTGCACACCATCATATACACGGTTGTACCAAAAGATATCATCATTAGTGAGAGACAAAAGTCTCGTGGACCACCGTAGACATCTTTTGTTCTCCTTGAAGGCGACCGTCTGCGGTAAGTGAGAAATAAACCACTTATACAACAGAGGCAAACATCACACAATGGCACCACCACCCTTTGCATTCCTCATATGGAAAGAGAAATAAGTGTCACCCAACAGAGTCGGAACGGGATTAAGAGTAGAGAAAATCCTAATGGCGTTCACATCCACAAACTTGTCGATGTTGGGGAACAGTACTAGCCCATAGATGAGAAGTACAAATATGGCCTCAAAGGCATCCTCACTCATGGCATTTCCATACATGGTAGCTTGAGCAATAAGGAACTCAGAAGGGAGACCTTGAATTCCATCTTTGGTAGTCATATGAGCACCAACCAGATATTCATCTATATGCAACATGTCTGCTATCTCTTGAGAAGTAGGAACATTCTTTAAGCCACTGAACAACAACTGGTGTAAAATAGGTATACCTACGAGGTAGGCATACTCCTCAAGCGTGGGCAAAAGCTGGAAATCCAGAAACGTGAAGCAACGGTACAAGGGATCATAAAACTGCCCCAATACACTCATCAATCCTTCGTCCACTTGAGTAGTCAGAAGGGAAAGAAGCTTCCCAAAACGAGCCTTGAAACCCAAGGAATCTAGTACATAGGATGTCAAATTCCTTAACTCTTTCAAGTCGGGTTGTCTGAAACTGTACTTCTTTGTATTCCTTCTTTGTCTTTCCATGTCTGAAAATTTGCAAATAGACCTCTTAAGTTCCTTGAAAACTTTCTTATTATTGATTATATGGATGCAAATGGGTGTATGAATGCATGGATGCAACAATCACACTCAAGGATCAAGCAAAGCACACCAAACAAAGGTCATGGGATGGATCATGTTATCGTTAATATCAATCATCCATTTTGGTGGATTATGGTTTACACCTTATCAACACCCAAGTTCCATTGATATTAAGGATACATGAACGAATCAACCACGAGTCAAGGGTTTGTTGCAAGTCACGAGCATGGAGTCTCAGTTAAGAACCACCCGAAGGGAGTGTACTAGGGTTTAAACCTGCCAAACATGTTCTACAAGAGGTTCCCATAGTCATCATCCCATCTTTCGGATATTATCGGATAAACGACTACTCATATTCCAAAAATATTCTCAAGAGATACCCTTATGAGTGTAGTATCGCGTAACAGTCGTATCAAATCTTACACTTGAACGACTTTCGCACTACATCCTAAGAATAGGCCAAGAGGGGCTTGGTAAACTAAGGGCCTTGGCTTCTAAGGTCTATATTGGAAAGAGTAATGTCTAACCACAACTACTTGTGCAACATTATTGATCCCAACATGACCTCCACCAAGTGAATGGGCTTGCAAGTCAACATGCTAAGGAATAACTCCACACAAGTCAACAAGACTATGTCATTGTCCTATCCTAAGTGTACTTGAGCTAAAAATGGCATCGCTTCCAAGTGGAGCTTATAACAAGGTTTTAACCTAACTTGGAAAATTACCCCCTTCCAAAATTGAGGTCCTTAGAGGTTGAACTGATGCTTGAACCTTGAAGAAAAGTTATAGAGGAACTCCTTAGGAACGTATGACTCAAATAACCTTGGCAATTATTTTAAAATTGAAGGAGTTATGGGCTTTGGACCAAACGTGAGCCATACTTGACAATTAGGTCAATCAAACTTGTGCCCACTTGTGCAAACTGGAAGTTTTCTTGCATCCCAAGCCAAAATAAAGACGAAATGAGCATCCCTTGAAGAGAACTTGATTACGGATTGAATAATATTTAGGATAGATTGAAGAAAGAGTGAAATTGCATGGAAATAAACACATGAACCACTCTTGAATAAATTAACCACACTTACATCTTCTTTGACCAAAATGACCATTGTTTTTTAGTCTTGAATTGAGGCATGATCACCTACATGAACAAAGGAACAAACAAGTATCAACTCTTATGATGCTTTGGTTAGTTGAAAAGTGAAACAAAGTGGGAAAAAAACCTAATGTTAGGATCAAACCAAAGAATGTGGCCATGCTTGTGGGCCAATGACCAAATGCAATGGTCATGTTAAAGTCATGATGATGCATGATATGATGTCATGTATGCAAAATGAAACAAAGCAAAAGGTAGGAAAGGGAGGGTAAAGTTTGGGGTATGACAACCTTCATCGTTGACCAAATCATCTGATCTAATCACACATTATTGCAACCTTGTAGGCATATATCTTGTTCTTTGAGGGATGCTTGTGCTTTCTTAACCTCTGACTTCTTCTTGTCAAACATCTCTTTCAACTTCATTTACTGACTATTCCCATAATATTCTCACTTAATCCTTATTTACATTTTCAGTTTGATCCTATTCCTTAAGCTTATCTATGATCACATCCTTGACGATCACTACTTGCTTGTTTACTGGGTTGAACAACTTGTAACCTCCAATCAAATGATATCCTATTAGGATCATCTGACCTGACTTGTCATCAAGTTTTCTTCTCAACTAATGTGGAACATGTCTATGTGCTATAGATCCAAATACCTTCAGATGACTTAAGCTAGGCTGGCGTAACTCCTTCTGGCTTCTTCATCGGACGTATGTTCAAAATATATGTCGCTACATTGCTTTTCCCCATAATTCTTTGGGTAGATGCTTTCCTTTCAACATACTTCTCACCATGTTCATGATGGTTCTATTATTCCTTTTTTCTGATCCAGTCTTCTATGAAGTGTAGGGCGGAACCACCTCATGCATAATCCATTCTTTATCACATAAATTGTCGAAGTCTTTCGACACATACTCTCCACCACCATTCTTCCTTAGAATCTTGAGCTTTTGACCATTTTTCCTTTCGACCATAGATTTAAACGTGGGAAATACATCAACCACTTCACTTTTCTTCTTGATCAGGTAAGTCCATAGTCGTTGACTGAAATCATCTATGAATGTGACAAAGTATATGTTATCTCTAATCGAATCCACCTACATAGGACCACACACATTAGAGTATATGACTTCAAGGCTTTCCTTCAACATGCCTTTTGCATCCTTGCTGAAGTTGTTCTTGTGTTGGTTCGTCTACACACATTCTTCACACACTTCATTTGGAACGTCAATTTCTCATAACCCTAAAACCAGATTTCTTCTTTTCATATCTCTGATGTCTTTGAGATTGATATGCCCAAGTCTTTGAAATGGAGACACCATCATCAAAGATTGCTTGACTTAATAGCATCAGGGATTCCACCAAATTTTTCTTAACATTTGGTGATGTCTTTTATAGGCTTTGACATCTTGATCTCACAAGCATAAATAACTAAATCCTCTTGATCATAATTGTGGATCTATGTGCTTGCAGGTATGGAGCTAATGATCATGATATTGTTAACTATCCTAGTGAGAAAGTTGATGCTTGTTAAATTCGGTAGTGATATCATTCCAAATCTTTGGTGATGCCGATTAACTTGAAGATCTCTCGTGCCTCATAAAGTAAAATATTCAAGATTCCAATGAAGCACTTATTTGATCAATGTATGTGGAAAAGGAACTTTAAAGCTTCAGAGTTGTGAAAGATTGAAAGTGTGAAAGCTTGTTTGATCGAGTTTGTTTAAGTGACCACAATCTTATGAGAGTAGGATAGTAATATGGATCTATGTGCTTAAAGGTATGAAGCTGATGGTCCTGCTAAAAACCTTTCTAAATGTTTTGATTACAACAACACCAATGATTTTTAAAGTCACTGGTAATATCTTTCCAACTCTCTAATGCTAGTTACCAAACTTGAAGACATTTTAAGCCTGATTAAGTAGGAGACTCCATATTGCACTTAAGTTCCTATATGATCAATGTAACTATCAAAGGAACCTGAAAGTCTCAGAGTTGTGAAAGAGAGGAAGTGTGAAAGCTCGTCTGGTCGTGTCTGTCTGAGTGACCAGAATTTTTTGAATGTTGGAGCGTAACTCCTAATATACTTAAACATATACTTAGACATTGTAGCGGGGTATTCGTTACCATTAGAGATATTGACTAAATCCAAGGTAAACCATACAAGTCGAGTCACCACCGCACTTCTATTTATCCAAAGGAATGGTTAGAAAGCGAACAAAAACCTAATAGTTTTATCGAATAAAAAACTAGTAAAAATGTCAGAGATCGGGATAAGGGGGTTGATTATGCAATGGGAAGGTTTTAAGCACCCAAAACATCCTAGGTACTCCTAGGGAGCCCTTTTCACATTTGTTGTAAGGTTGGTATTTTTGTGAAAATTGGTTTGTGCAAACATGATTGAAGAGATGAGAAGAGAATATACAAGTTTATTTACATTTTTGTGTTTGGATGGATAAACCCATTGCCTACGTACCATCTTAAAAAAGATTAGGATCAAAACCTCGTAGTTCGGGGTAAAAAATCTCAAAATGAGTGGGTGAATTGATTGGTCCAAAAGCCTTAAGGTCTTTTGTCATCCAAAGGAGAAAACTCAACCTAAAACCACGAATCCACCATGTGAGGATAGCTTCAACATGCTAGTGAGGGGTTAACCCTATAATAAGCTTAGAAGACTCATTGTCCATCACTAAGGATATAGGTGAGCATTACATCTACCTCAAGGATAACTCGAACCTAATAACTAAGGGTTATAAAAAATTTGATTAAGAAGGTGGCCATTGAAACCACAAAAGACATTTGAATGAGTGGTATTTACCAATGAAAAGTATTTACAAATATGATCAAAGTTGACTTAGAAGTTCAATTCAAAATAAGTGTTATGAAAAGAAAGTTTTAAAATCAAAAGCATAAGGCTTAGGTTTCTAATGTTTGAAAAGAATGTTAAATGTTTGCACAAGAATTTTGGCTTGGGTTAGAGTGGAGGGAAGAAGAAGAATGGCTAAAGTCCTAATCATACAAGAGATAAGGGATAAGAAACAAAACCACACAAGGAGTTCCTCTCTTGAGATCATATTGATGATCCGAGTAGCCCCCATCCTTTGGAATATGCAAGCAAGATAATAGTAAGCTCAAGCAATCAACAATGAATTTAGCTCTTGGAAAGTTCCTCAATCGCTCTTAGATCTCTCTCTCTTGGAAGCTCATGGAAATGGTTCCTCACTTAGGCTCAATGTTGGAATCCATAGCACAAGAACACACACATTAAAAAGTTCCATCAAACAATCAAGAATGAACAAGAAGGAGTTTTAGAGATTGGTCCTTTCAAAGTTCTCTTCAACATTTATAGCATTCTAAAGGCCCAATGCCTCTTTGACTTTTATAGCACTCTAAAGGCTCAATGCCTAGTTGCTCTTTGACTCCACATTTGCATAGGGAAAGTCCTAAAGTCTAAGTCCATTTTGTCCACTTCTTTGCATTTGGTCCACAACAATCAAAACAAAACACAAGCACAAAAGTATATACATAATTATGTGCTCAAGTGAGCAAAAGGCAAATTGCATTATCATAAACATGTGCTCAAATGAGCAAAGGAAAAAGCAAATGAATAATATGTACAAGAATAGTAAATTGCATGAAAGTAAATAACAAGAATTAAATGTTAATAGTCAATGTTAGTAGTTAGTGTGCCATAAGGAAAATTTAGCGCTATGTTAAGCAATCGTAATTTGACTTATGTAGAAGTCACAACTATCTGAGGCCGGTCAATAATAATGTAGGCAACAACACAAGTTAGAAGTCTTGATTAGTGAACCAAGTTCCAACAACTTGCCATGCCAAAAGAAAATGAGAATGATCTTGTATTGGTTTAAGTCCTTTGCATGATTTAAGAAGCAATCTATCCTTAATGCAAAGGTATTCACTTGATCATTTGATCAGGATGAATTAAATTTGAATCAAGGAAGATTAAGCCTCCCTAATCAATGCTAACTTATCAACCTTTAACTCATTGATAAAAAAGAAAAGAAGAAGAAGAAGATGAATAATGGAGATGAAAAATTAAAGTGCCTGGAATGAAATGTACCAATCTATTAAGAGTTGACCAAAGACATTGAGGGTCATGGTCAAACAATCAAAAATAGAAGTGAGATGAAGATTGGAAGTCAAGAAATAAACAAAGTATTTTTGGCATTTTTTATATTTGAAAATAAACTTGAATTAAAATATTAAAGAAAGGTTAAACTTCAAATTCACTTCAAATTAACTTTAAAAAGTCCAAGTGAATTATCCCAAGTTTAACATGGTCAAACATAGTTTGACAAAAAATTTCAGCATTTTTAAAAGTCAGAAACTATTCTTAATCAATTAAAAATGACTAAAAATAACCTAATTGAACTAAAATCTCAAATAAATCTCAAATCAATTAATAAATTGATGAGAATATTTTTCATAGATCCATCATCATTCAAATAGGTTAAGAAAATATTTTTGTATTTTTTGAACATCAAAAACTATTTAAAATGAATTAAAAATAACCAAAAAAGAGAAAATTATTAAAAAATAGAAAATGATAAAATAAAAAATATTAAAAATCATTTTTAGAAACTAGAAATTAAAAGAGAAATAATGCAATTGGTCCCATATTTTTTGGACCAATAATAAAAGAGTTATGAATTTTTGGAATCAAATGAAATAAAAGAAATAAAATGGAAATTAGAAAAATCAGAAAAAAGGAGAGGCGTTGGATCCAGTTCATTAATTGACCTGGCAGATCATATGGATCTCAAGCGCGCGCCTACCAAATGTCTTAGTCAAACGCGTCACACAATGCATTTGAAAAAGTCACAACAACCAAAGGCCATGATTCAATCTGGGAAAGAGATCAAACGGTCCACATGCAATCTGGCAATGAGACGGTGGCCAGCGCCACCGTCTTCTCCGGTGAACTCCGGCGAAGCTCAAAAAATGCAGAGATTCAAATGTTCACTAAAATGGACGATTCAGATGTACATCACTCCTATATCACTCATTTCCACTCTAGATTCCTATTAAGAGAGAAATCAGAGATGGAAGTTAGGTGATGTCCAACTGGACTTGCTCGATTTCAACAATTAAATATACAATAATGATGCCTCTATAGAGAGGATTTCAGACAACACAATATCAAGGCCAATAGATCAAAGAACAAAGAGATTTGAAGCAAAAACCAGTTGATCAACACCTTTGGATTGTGAAGATTTGAGTCCCTTTCTTTAGTTCCTTTTGCAAAACAGAACTTCAATGGATCAAATGATGAAGGTTTAGGAACTTTAGATCTGAAAATTCAACCAAATGCAATTGAATTTCAGATCTGAATTTTTGAAGAAAGATGAACTTAGTTCCTTCGGTATGGTTGGGGATTCACTCTTGCAGCATTTCAGGTGCCCTTAGGTTGGTTAATTATGAAGCATACCACATGTATTTATAGCTTGAAATGGCTGAGTGCATGAGTTTACTCGTGCGCATGGCAAATGGATTTCTCCTTGCATGGGCTTGTGTGATCATGTGGAAGGCCCAATGAAGATTGGAATGACCTGCTGAGCTCACGTGAATTGAAAATGGACGTGTATAAGAAGTGTAAACAGCTCATGCATGGCAATTTGAATTGAATTTCACAAAATGCATTCAATCTTCATGCCTTCGAAAATGGTGCTTCCAAACTCCAAATGCTACCTCATGAGTAATGGTTAGAATGCTTGTTGCATAAGGAACAAATGATATGTTGATCAAAATTTCAATTGGGCCTTGGAAATTAGTGAATTTTGAGTTTAAAGTGTAAGGTGCAAAACATGCATAAGTGAAGTTTCCAAATTTGGCCAATGGTGAAGCCCTTCTGTCTCAATCATGCATGCTCCAAATGATAAAACCTTCAACATGAAAGTTGTATATCTTTTCAAGATAATCAATTTAGACTTAAATTTTGCATCATTTGGATTTTTGATGAAGAAGTTATGGGCACTTGAAGTTGGACTTTTTTCCATTTCAATGCATTTGGCCCAAAGTGACCTATAATGTTTTGCATTATCACATGTATTTATTTTGAGATTTTGAAATTTTACTCAACATGACATTTGAAGTAGACACAATAATCTTTCCAATTCATTTGTTTTGACCTCAAAATCACAAAAATTGAATGAGTTATGTTCTTGGGAAGTTAACCCAAAATTAGGGTTTTAGTCAAAATGACCTATAATGTCTTGGAATGGAAGATGACTTTCCAAGCTTAAAATCAAATTTTGATGAACATGAAAGTTGTTCATATTGTTCTTAAGAACATTGTTTCTCTTGGGATCATCTCCATTTGACCAACACATAAAATGTTAGGTCTCGGTGCATTTCAAAATAGTTAGATGAATTGACTGATCAACTTCTCAAGTCCACAACTCATATCTTGATGAATTGATGATTGAGGACACTCAAATAAGTTCAAATATGCATGGAATTATGAATTAAAGAACTTCCCTTGATGGTATTTGGTCATGGGTTGAGGTTGCTTCATGAGCAAGGCATTGTTGATAATCAAATGTATTAGGGTTTCCTTGGGAAACAACCTTAAACCCCATGACTTGCTTTGACCAAAATGATGAATTGAGATACTAGGGAGGCATATTTGATGGATGAGAGCTTTGGGAACCATTGCCATGCTTTCTTTCATCTTCTCTTGACTTTATCATTGCACAAAGGATCTCTTAGAAGCTTTGGACCTTGTGACTGCTCAAGCTACAAACAAGAGATGTTAGTGACATATTTTTGTGGTTTTGGTTAGTAAAAAATGAGAAAAAGCAATGATATATAATTCAAGCATGCTTGGTGATCTCAAATCACTCTAAAGAGGTCCTAACTCAAAGGCAAAGGGAACCAAGATGCTTAAGATCCTTAAGGCTATGCAAATGCATTGTTTTGATGCCATCAGGGATCTTAGGGTCAAAATTAGGGTCTTACAGACATCACACACACAGACACATACACACAAACATACACACATGCAAGAACATACATAAACACACACACACACACAAGCACACACACGCACGCACACACATGCATGCACACACACACACACACAAAGTTAAAAGCTCTTTTGAACCTCTCTTTAACTATCAAAACTTCCAAAAGTGTTTTCAAGGCTAGTCCAATTGATTAGGAAACTTTCAGCTTCATTTGAAGCAGTTTTTAACTATCCAATCAATTGGGGCCTAAAGAGAATATATTAGAAGAATAAAAATCGATAATGAAAGTATCTGAATGGTTGGGAACGACTATCTATCAAAACATTCCAAAAGTTAATGGTTAGTAAGTTAGAAGTTATTTTTGTTTTGCTTTTCATTTCAACACATTCTTTGGAGAACACTCAACCCACTTATCACAAGCATGGATCCTTGAACCAAAACATCTTAAAAAGGAAGGAAAGAAGGCCAAGTTTCCACACAATACCATGAAAGAAGGGAGACTTACAATCTCACTAACTAGAATGCTTATGCCTTTTATGTCACAAATGTAGCGCTATGTTAAGCAATCATAATTGGACTTATGTAGAAGTCACAACTATTTGAGGCGGGCAATAGACTTTTGGTGTTAATGCATGTTGGAGACCTAGTATTATGAACTATGCTCATGAAACATACCACAAAAAAAATGCAAATGGTGTGGCTTAATCTCATCCATACTCATGTCAATTTTTCAGTCAACTAGCATTAGGACTTTGAGATGTCATATGCCAAATGGAAATAAATGAATGAAGAAGAGGAATGAGATGAGGTGGGAAGGGGATGAATGAGATCACAAATTGGCCAAACGAGGACTTTTACCAAATTAATATCATTCATTCATTTTGGGAGATGGAATGTACATTCCATCAATCCCCTAAATCCAATGATATTAACTTGACAAAGTCAAATCAACCTTAATTAAAATATTGAATTTAATATGAATTACTGAAGAAAATGCAATAAAAATGAAAAGTCAGAAATTCTTAATTACGTGGACCATCAGATCTCCCTCATTAATTGAGGTGGCAGATCTGATGATCCAAAGCGCGCGTTCCACATAGACGCCAGTCAACTGCGTGGAAAATGTGGTAATCAACACCAATGCTCAGGACTAAAACGTGAGAGGAGGATCATGTGGTTCAGGGATTGGCCAAGTCATCGCCGGAGCCAGAGCTCCGGTCATCTTCTCCGGTGGACCTCACCGGACTGGTCAACATGAATCATCACCAAAAAGAAAAACAAGGACATGATCTTGAAGAAAAAATGGCACTGAGCTCGAATTTTACCTCCATTCAATCAAATTCAACTGGTCAAACCTGGTCTGACACCATTCAGCTTCAGTCAACTTGGCTTCCATGAGCACACATAATGAAGGAATCTCAACCTCTACGGGGAGTACTGCTTCCATACCATACACGAGAGAGAAAGGGGTTGCCCCTGTTGAAGTGCGGATGGATGTACGATACCCATGCAAAGCAAACGAGAGAAACTCATGCCAATCCTTATACGTGACAACCATCTTCTGGATAATCTTCTTAATATTCTTGTTCGCAACTTCAACAGCCCTATTCATCTTGGGTCTATAAGGAGAATAATTATGATGTGTAATCTTGAAGTCTTTACAAAGAGCTTCCACCATATTTTTATTCAAGTTCGATCCATTATCAGTGATCATCTTACTTGGCACACCATAACGACATATAATCTGATTCTTGATAAACCTTACAACAACATGTTTTGTCACATTTGCATATGATGCCGCTTTTACCCATTTTGTGAAGTAGTCAATTGCCACTAGAATGAAACGATGTCCATTCGAAGCTTTGGGCTCAATCATACCAATCATATCAATTCCCCACATGGAGAAGGGCCATGGGGAAGAGATGACATTCAAAAGTGTCGGAGGAACATGAATCTTATCAGCATAAATTTGACACTTGGGGCACTTCTTCACAAATTTGCAACAGTCAGATTCCATTGTCAGCCAATAGTAACTTGCTCCCAACATCTTCTTCGCCATTGCATGTCCATTGGAATGAGTACCAAAGGAACCTTCGTGCACTTCAGTCATCAACAAGTCTGCTTCGTGTCTATCCATGCATCTGAGCAAAACCATGTCGTAGTTTCTCTTGTACAGTATATCACCATTCAAGTAGAAAATACCGGCTAATCTTCTCAAAGTCTTCTTATCTTTCAAAGATGCCCCAGGCGGGTAAATCTGACTTTGGAGGAAACATTTGATGTCGTAATACCACGGATTCTCGTCTTTGATCTCTTCAATAACAAACACATGAGCTGGCCTATCAAGACACATCACAGATAAATTGGGAACTTCATTCCAATATTTCACTACGATCATTGATGCCAACGTTGCAAGAGCATCTGCCATCCGGTATTCATCTCGAGAGATATGATGAAACTCAACCTTTGTAAAGAAAGTTGAAATCCTCCTCGCATAATCTCTATATGATTTTAAACATTGTTGATTTGTCTCCCATTCTCCTTTGATCTGATTCACAACCAAAGCGGAATCACCGAAGACATCCAAATATTTGATTCTAAGATTCATGGCCTCTTCAAGCCCCACAATGCAGGCTTCATATTCTGCCATGTTGTTTGTACACTTGAAAGTCAATCTAGCTGTATATGGTAGATGCGTGCCCCGAGGAGTAATAATCACTGCCCCAATGCCATTTCGATATTGATTAACAACTCCATTAAATACCATGCCCCAACGGGAACTAGGTTTTGGCCCTTCTTCAAGCAATGGTTCATCATAATCTTTCATTTTTAAGTACAAAATCTCTTCATCTGGAAAATCATACTACATTGACTTGTAATCTTCAATTGGTTGGTGAGCCAAATGGTCAGCAAAGATACTACCTTTGATCGCTTTGTGAGACCGGTATTCAATATCATACTCTGATAACAACATCTGCCAAAGGGAAATTCTCCCAGTTAAAGCAGGCTTCTCAAATATATACTTGATTGGATCCATTTTGAATATCAACCAAGTGGTATGATTCAACATATACTGACGCAGACGCTTAGCAGCCCAAGCCAATGCGCAACAAGTCTTCTCAAGCATAGAATACCTAGTCTCACAGTCGGTGAACGTCTTATTGAGGTAGTAGATTGCAAACTCTTTCTTTCCAGTCTCATCTTGCTGACCAAGAACACAACCCATACTATCTTCAAGCACAGTCAGATACATGATCAACGGTCTTCCTTCAACAGGTGGAGACAAAATCGGAGGTTCAAGCAAATATTACTTGATACTATCAAATGCTTTCTGGAAATATTCGGTCCAATCACAAGACTGATCTTTCCGAAGAAGCTTGAATATAGGCACACATGTGGCAGTCATGTCGGAAATCTAGAAATATAATTCAAGCGGCCGAGAAAACCTCGTACTTGCTTCTCAACTTTGGGCACAGGAATCTCTTAAATTTATTTGACCTTGGCAGGATCAACCTCAATACCCTTCTCACTGACAATAAAGCCCAACAACTTACCAGAACGAACACCAAAAGTACACTTATTGGGATTCAAGCAGAGTTTATATTTCCTCAAATGCTGGAATAGCTTCAACAAATGCTCAACATGTTCCTCTTCATTAATTGATTTAGCAATCATGTCATCGACATAAACTTCAATCTCTTTATGCATCATATCATGAAAAAGAGTAGTCATTGCTCTCTGGTAGGTTGCACCAGCATTCTTTAGACCGAAAGGCATCAAAAGAATCTGGTCTTCTCCATATCCTCGAGTGCCATCTTGATTTGATTATATCCAGAAAATCCATCTATAAACAAAAAGCCTTTTAATTTAGCAGTATTGTATACCAACATATCAATGTGTGGTAGAGGGAAATCATCTTTCGGACATGCTTTATTCAAATCTCTATAATCAACACACATGCATACTTTTCCATCTTTCTTCGGCACATGCACAATATTGGCCACCCATTGCGGATACTCAGCAGTCACAAGGAAACCGGTGTCAATATGCTTCTGCATTTCTTCTTTGATTTTCATAGCCATATCATCACGCGTTCTTCTCAATTTCTGCTTGACTGGCGAGCATTCTGGCTTCAATAGCAATATATGCTCCACAATATCAGAATCTAATCGTGGCATGTCTTGATAGGACCAAGCAAATACATCTGAATACTCTCGAAGAAGATCAATCAACCCCTTCTTAGCATCTGGACACAATCAAGACCCAATCTTGACTTCCTTCACATCATCCTCGAAACCCAAGTTGACTAGCTCAATTTGCTCTTCGAACGGCTGAATAACCTTCTCATCTTGCTCAAGAAGATGAGACAATTCCTACTTACTTCTACATCACTTTACTCCTCGGCCACAAACACCGGGAATTCAAAATTTGGAGTAGAAGAAGGATCATTGTATTCAATGGGGTTAGGAACCAACCTGCATAGTGATTTGATATTTTGATTTTAGAGAAGTGAATTTGTGACCAAATATTATGCAGATGGATAATTATATTGTTTATTTATGTTTTTTTGGTGATTACCATTTTCAAAATAAAGCGAAAAGTAAAAATAAACATCATCGATATGGATGAATATAATTAATTTTATTGATGATCAATTTAAAATACCCAAACAATGTTCACTTCTCCCTCAGGCATATGAGAAGGATTTTAAAATATAAAAATAGTTACTTAGATCGATGCAAAATAATAGGAATATCAACAGAAGTCCAATTGTTGCATGTCTTTCCAAGCGTTACAAAGTTGGTGCAGTCTTCCTCTTTGTTATCCTCAACCATATCAGCTAAGTGTTGTTCATTCCCATGAATGAACCCTCTGCTATGGAAACTGAGTTGCACATATTCAAATGTAACAGTTGACGAGCCTTTCTGGAACACCAAACCAGTTCTTCCTTTGTTTTCGGAGACCTCTACCATGCGCCCCCACTGATCAACAAGACCTTCTTCAACAATCTTCTGACAATATTTCAGCGACGACATAGGTGCCCCAACCCTCTTCTTAGCAGTAATAGATAAGGCTTGGAACGAAGTTCCAACCTCATCCTCAGCTTCCACATACGAGAAAGATGACAGATAGCTAACCAACAACACTTTCTCTCCTCCCACAATCACTAGCTTGCCATTCTTGACAAATTTGAGCTTCTGGTGCAGAGTGGAGGTAACAGCCCCTGCCTCGTGAATCCATGGCCTTCCCAATAAACAACTGTAGGCCGGGTGGATATCCATTACTTGGAAAGTAGTCTAAAAACCACTCGGACCTCTTTTTACCGGAAGGTCCACTTCACCAATCACCGTTTTGCGCGAGCCATCGAAGGCTTTAACAATTACTCCACTATACCTCATGGGCGCTCCTTGATAAGATAACTTTGACAAAGTTGACTTCGGAAGCATATTTAGTGACGAACCGGTGTCAACAAGCACATCTGGCAAAGCATCTTCTTTGCAATTCATCGATATGTACAAAGCCAAATATGGTTCCTTCCCTCCTCATGGAGTTCTTCATCACAGAAGCTAAGATTTTTGCATGAAGTGATGTTAGCCACAATGTGATCAAATTGATCCACAGTAACATCCTGCTCCACATATGCATGTTCAAGAACTCTCTGCAGTGCTTCTCTATGCGCTTTGGAATTCATCAGCAGAGATAACACTGATATTTTTGAGGGTGTCTGGAGAAGCTGCTCAACCACATTAAACTCACTCCTTTTAATCAATCGGAGTACCTCATCATCATCGTTGGCTTTCAAGTTCTTGGATTCACCAGACTTATCTTTTGAACAACCAATTGGATCTACAATAGGCACCTCCACCTTCTTACCAACACTTGTTTCTTCTTTATTCTACGGGAACACCGGTCCAAATACTCGACCACTGAAGGTCACCTTCGTTACATCGGCAATGCTCACCACTGAACTGGTCGTAGGTAAAGGGACCTCTTGACCATTCTCTATCATCGTAGCATTGTATTGGTACGGTACAACCTTATCAGATGAATACGGGACAGGGCCCACTAACCGTATTACCAACGGTGATATCCATCTTTGACTAACATTATTATTGCTGCTGCTATCATACTGAATTACCAAACGCTCTTACTGCTTGAAAACGGGCACTATGACATTGACATCGTCATCTACATGACAAGATTGAACAATCTAGATCATGCCTTCGTCCATCAGACACAGGATGTCCCTTTTCACTATACCACACTCTCTTGGGTTCACGCTACACACAACACAACCATCATGGTCATGTTCACAGTCACTCACCAAGCAAATATCTTTATGCATCTGCACCAAAGATATTCGGATAAACCAGACATCAAAAACCTTGAATTCACCAGGACAGTCGTCCACCATATTCACTGAGGAGTTCCCAGGAGCAGGCAAAGGGTTAGCTTTCACATTTGGCGTGCGGTCCTCAAAGGACACCATACCATTCTTCATAAGCTTTTTACTGAAATGTTGTTGATATTCCTTTTACTTGCTTTGGAAAGAATTCTTGCTTTTATATATTAAAGAAAACTTGATTTTGATTTAAAAGTTTAATTTCAAAATGATCATATTAAAATTTAAAACTATTGGCTGAAGTAAATAAGAGCAGAATCAATTGGATAAAAGATCAACTTTATTTAATAGAATTGTAGTCTGTAAATGACAAGACTCCATAGATTTTACAAAGTCGAAAATGGTATGTTACATGGAAAAGGGTTACATTGAATACAAATGATCCTTAACCCCTCTACCAAATCTTGATATCCACTGTGCTCTTGACCGCTGTTGGAGATGAACTAATGTCAACCCTTGTGCTCAAACAAGTCTTCAAAATCACTGAAGATCAGCAGAATCCAGTTACTTGCCATAATCCCTAAATTTTGCATAAGTTTCCCCAAGGCGGGGTACTCAACTTATCGGGAGATTCTTTCAGTTTTATGTCTCTAATTTTTTCCTGGATCGCCCTTTCGGGTTTTCAATCCACCGAGACGCTCATTTTTGCTTAAGCCGCCCTTTCGGGTTTTCAACTTAGCGAGTTATTCTTTTATTTTTTAGGCGAAGTATTTCTTGAATGCATCTGTGTTCAGAGGACGAGTGAACTCTTCACCATCCATAGTTGTAAGAATCAAAGAACCACCTAAAGAGGCTCTCTTAACAACATATGGGCCTTCATAATTGGGAGTCCATTTTCCTCTGAAATCTGGCTTGAACATTAAAATCTTTTTGAGGACAAGGTCACCTTCCCTGAACACTCGAGGTTTGACCTTCTTATCAAAAGCTTTCTTCATTCTTTGCTGATATAACTGACCATGACACATGGCAGTCAATCTCCTCTCTTCAATCAAATTCAACTGGTCAAACCTGGTCTGACACCATTCAGCTTCAGTCAACTTGGCTTCCATGAGCACACATAATGAAGGAATCTCAACCTCTACGAGGAGTACTGCTTCCATACCATACACGAGAGAGAAAGGGGTTGCCCCTGTTGAAGTGCGGATGGATGTACGATACCCATGCAAAGCAAACGAGAGAAACTCATGCCAATCCTTATACGTGACAACCATCTTCTGGATAATCTTCTTAATGTTCTTGTTCGCAGCTTCAACAGCCCCATTCATCTTGGGTCTATAAGGAGAATAATTATGATGTGTAATCTTGAAGTCTTTACAAAGAGCTTCCACCATATTGTTATTCAAGTTTGATCCATTATCAGTGATGATCTTACTTGGCACACCATAACGACATATAATCTGATTCTTGATAAACCTTACAACAACATGTTTTGTCACATTTGCATATGATGTCGCTTTTACCCATTTTGTGAAGTAGTCAATTGCCACTAGAATGAAACGATGTCCATTCGAAGCTTTGGGCTCAATCATCCCAATCATATGAATTCCCCACATGGAGAAGGGCCATGGGGAAGAGATGACATTCAAAAGTGTCGGAGGAACATGAATCTTATCAGCATAAATTTGACACTTGGGGCACTTCTTCACAAATTTGCAACAGTCAGATTCCATTGTCAGCCAATAGTAACTTGCTCCCAACATCTTCTTCTCCATTGCATGTCCATTGGAATGAGTACCAAAGGAACCTTCGTGCACTTCAGTCATCGACAAGTCTGCTTCGTGTCTATCCATGCATCTGAGCAAAACCATGTCGTAGTTTCTCTTGTACAGTATATCACCATTCAAGTAGAAAATACCGGCTAATCTTCTCAAAGTCTTCTTATCTTTCAAAGATGCCCCAAGCGGGTAAATCTGACTTTGGAGGAAAAATTTGATGTCGTAATACCACAGATTCTCGTCTTTGATCTCTTCAATAACAAACACATGAGCTGGCCTATCAAGACACATCACAGATAAATTGGGAACTTTATTCCAATATTTCACTATGATCATTGATGCCAACGTTGCAAGAGCATCTGCCATCCGGTTTTCATCTCGAGGGATATGATAAAACTCAACCTTTGTAAAGAAAGTTGAAATACTCCTCGCATAATCTCTATATGGTATTAAACCGGGCTGATTTGTCTCCCATTCTCCTTTGATCTGATTCACAACCAAAGCAGAATCACCGAAGACATCCAAATATTTGATTCTAAGATTCATGGCCTCTTCAAGCCCCACAATGCAGGCTTCATATTCTGCCATGTTGTTTGTACACTTGAAAGTCAATCTAGCTGTAAATGGTAGATGCGTGCCCCGAGGAGTAATAATCACTGCCCCAATGCCATTTCCATATTGATTAACAACTCCATTAAATACCATGACCCAACGGGAACTAGGTTTTGGCCCTTCTTCAAGCAATGGTTCATCATAATCTTTCATTTTTAAGTACAAAATCTCTTCATCTGGAAAATCATACTACATTGACTTGTAATCTTCAATTGGTTGGTGAGCCAAATGGTCAGCAAAGATACTACCTTTGATCGCTTTGTGAGACCGGTATTCAATATCATACTCTGATAACAACATCTGCCAAAGGGAAATTCTCCCAGTTAAAGCAGGCTTCTCAAATATATACTTGATTGGATCCATTTTGAATATCAACCAAGTGGTATGATTCAACATATACTGACGCAGACGCTTAGCAGCCCAAGCCAATGCGCAACAAGTCTTCTCAAGCATAGAATACCTAGTCTCACAGTCGGTGAACGTCTTATTGAGGTAGTAGATTGCAAACTCTTTCTTTCCAGTCTCATCTTGCTGACCAAGAACACAACCCATACTATCTTCAAGCACAGTCAGATACATGATCAACGGTCTTCCTTCAACAGGTGGAGACAAAATCGGAGGTTCAAGCAAATATTACTTGATACTATCAAATGCTTTCTGGAAATATTTGGTCCAATCACAAGACTGATCTTTCCGAAGAAGCTTGAATATAGGCACACATGTGGCAGTCATGTCGGAAATCTAGAAATATAATTCAAGCGGCCGAGAAAACCTCGTACTTGCTTCTCAACTTTGGGCACAGGAATCTCTTAAATTTCTTTGACCTTGGCAGGATCAACCTCAATACCCTTCTCACTGACAATAAAGCCCAACAACTTACCAGAACGAACACCAAAAGTACACTTATTGGGATTCAAGTCTCTATAATCAACACACATGCAGACTTTTCCATCTTTCTTCGGCACATGCACAATATTGGCCACCCATTGCGGATACTCAGCAGTCACAAGGAAACCGGTGTCAATCTGCTTCTGCATTTCTTCTTTGATTTTCACAGCCATATCATGATGCGTTCTTCTCAATTTCTGCTTGACTGGCGAGCATTCTGGCTTCAACAACAATATATGCTCCACAATATCAGAATCTAATCCAGGCATGTCTTGATAGGACCAAGAAAATACATCTGAATACTCTCGAAGAAGATCAATCAACCCCTTCTTAGCATCTGGACACAATCAAGACCCAATCTTGACTTCCTTCACATCATCCTCGGAACCCAAGTTGACTAGCTCAATTTGCTCTTCGAACAGCTGAATAACCTTCTCATCTTGCTCAAGAAGATGAGACAATTCCTACTTACTTCTACATCACTTTCCTCCTCGGCCACAAACATCGGGAATTCAAAATTTGGAGTAGAAGAAGGATCATTGTATTCAATGGGGTTAGGAACCAACCTGCATAATGATTTGATATTTTGATTTTAGAGAAGTGAATTTGTGACCAAATATTATGCAGATGGATAATTATATTATTTATTTATGTTTTTTTGGTGATTACCATTTTCAAAATAAAGAAAAAAGTAAAAATAGACATCAACGATATGGATGAATATAATTAATTTTATTGATGATCAATTTAAAATGCCCAAACAATCTTCACTTCTCCCTTAGGCATATGAGAAGGATTTTAAAATATAAAAACAATTACTTAGATCGATGCAAAATAATAGGAATATCAACAGCAGTCCAATTGTTGCATGTCTTTCCATGCGTTACAAAGTTGGTGCAGTCTTCCTCTTTGCTATCCTCAACCATATCAGCTAAGTGTTGTTCATTCCCATGAATGAACCCTCCGCTATGGAAACTGAGTTGCACATATTCAAATATAACAGTTAACGAGCCTTTCTGGAACCCCAAACTAGTTCTTCCTTTGTTTTCGGAGACCTCTACCATGCGCCCCCACTGATCAACAGGACCTTCTTCAACAATCTTCTGAGCATATTTCAGCGACGACATAGGTGCCCCAACCCTCTTCTTAGCAGTAATAGATAAGGCTTGGAACGAAGTTCCAACCTCATCCTCAGCTTCCACATACGAGAAAGATGACAGATGGCTAACCAACATCGCTTTCTCTCCTCCCACAATCACTAGCTTGCCATTCTTGACAAATTTGAGCTTCTGGTGCAGAGTGGAGGTAACAGCCCCTGCCTCGTGAATCCATGGCCTTCCCAATAAACAACTGTAGGCCGGGTGGATATCCATTACTTGGAAAGTAGTCTAAAAACCACTCGGACCTCTTTTGACCGGAAGGTCCACTTCACCAATCACCGTTTTGCGCGAGCCATCGAAGGCTTTAACAATTACTCCACTATACCTCATGGGCGCTCCTTGATAAGATAACTTTGACAAAGTTGACTTCGGAAGCATATTTAGTGACGAACCGGTGTCAACAAGCATGTTTGGCAAAGCATCTTCTTTGCAATTCATCGATATGTACAAAGCCAAACTATGGTTCCTTCCCTCCTCATGGAGTTCTTCATCAGAGAAGCTAAGATTTTTGCATGAAGTGATGTTAGCCACAATGTGATCAAATTGATCCAGAGTAACATCCTGCTCCACATATGCATGTTCAAGAACTCTCTGCAGTGCTTCTCTGTGCGCTTCGGAATTCATCGGCAGAGATAACACTGATATTTTTGAGGGTGTCTGGAGAAGCTGCTCAACCACATTAAACTCACTCCTTTTAATCAATCGGAGTACCTCATCATCATCGTTGGCTTTCAAGTTCTTGGATTCACCAGACTTATCTTTTGAACAACCAATTGGATCTACAATAGGCACCTCCACCTTCTTACCAACACTTGTTTCTTCTTTATTCTACGGGAACACCAGTCCAAATACTCGACCATTGAAGTTCACCTTTGTTACATCGGCAATGCTCACCACTAAACTGGTCGTAGGTAAAGGGACCTCTTGACCATTCTCTATCATCGTAGCATTGTATTGGTACGGTACAACCTTATCAGATAAATACAGGACAGGGCCCGCTAACCGCATTACCAACGGTGATATCCATCTTTGACTAACATTATTATTGCTGCTGCTATCATACTGAATTACCAAACGCTCTTGCTACTTGAAAACGGGCACTATGACATTGACATCGTCATCTACATGACAAGATTGAACAATCTGGATCATGCCTTCATCCATCAGACACATGATGTCCCTTTTCACTATACCATACTCTCTTGGGTTCACGCTACACACAACACAACCATCATGGTCATGTTCACAGTCACTCACCAAACAAATATCTTTATGCATCTGCACCAAAGATCTTCAGATAAACCAGACATCAAAAACCTTGAATTCACCAGGACAGTCGTCCACCATATTCACTGAGGAGTTCCCATGAGCGGGCAAAGGGTTAGCTTTCACATTTGGCGCGCGGTCCTCAAAGGACACCATACCATTCTTCATAAGCTTTTGCACCTCATACTTCAATGGATAGCAGTTTTCAATATCGTGCCCAGGTGCATCCTGATGAAAAGAACAACGAAGCTCAGGTTTATACCACCAAGGAAGTGGTTCTGGGATCTGCGGTGGATTCCTCGGTTGAATCAAGGTTTTGAGGACCAGGGACGGATACAACTCTGCATACGATATAGGAATTGGGTCAAAAGAGACATTCTTCCTCTCAAAGTTCCGCTGTTGATGATTGTTGTTGGTATTGTTGTTGTTGTTGTAGGTGTTTATTCTTTGTTGCGGTTGTTGTTAACGTTGATGTTGTTGTTTTTGGATTAGTGTTGTTTGCTGATTAGAAAATATCGGAATTATTGACGATACTTGATGGCGATGATGTTGACAGGGTAGTTCATTTCTTCTGATCTGAGGCCTCATCTACCTTCCACTAGAAATTGCATTTGTTTCACTGTCATTTTTCTTACCAAAATTACTACCATACCTCTTGCTCGTTGACGCCTCATATTTTGACAAGCGTCCTTCACGGACCCCCTCTTCAAGTCTCATCCCCATATTTACCATTTCGGTGAAATCACTGGGGGCACTGGCGATCATGCGTTCATAATAAAATGAACTCAGGGTTTTCAGGAAGATCTTTGTCATCTCTTTCTCCTCCAAAGGAGGAGTGATCTGGGAAGCCAACTCCCTCCATCATTGCGCATCCTCCTTGAATGGCTCTTTATCTTTTTGAGACAAGGACCTCAACTGGTCTCTATCCGGCGCCATATCTATATTGTACTTATATTGCTTCACAAAAGCCTCTCCTAAGTCGTTGAAAGTGTGGATGCTTGCACTATCCAACCCCATATACCAACGGAGTGCAGCACCTGTCAGGCTATCCTGGAAGTAGTGAATAAGCAATTGGTCATTATCTGTTTGAGTCGACATCTTGCGGGCATACATCACAAGATGACTGACCCTATATTTTTCAAAGTCAGGCACTTTGAATTTCACCGGGATTTTGACATTTGAAGTTAGCGGAAATATACCCGAAGGTATCGCACGCTCTAACATACAACAGAGTCGCCATCGAACTTTATTTATCCCCAGTGGGAAGGGAAAACATCGATAAAACCTGGGGGAAAGAGATATAATGGGTAAGGAAGTCGGTTATGCAAGGGGAAGGTATTAGCACCCCAAACATCCATGGTACTCCATGGGAACCGTTTTGATTGTTCTCCCTTGAATAGGTGTGCTATCTAAGATTACTCGTAAAAGAATGGGGAAAGGAAGAGAAATAGATAAAGTGCTCGGTGAGGATTAGGGCCCTCATGCCTACGTATCCTCATAGTGCAATGAGGAATTCAGAGCTCCGTAGTTCAGAGAACTAATGGTGGGAGATGAAAATAAGTGTGATCAAAGGTACGGTCTGAACCAAAGAATAGTGTTTTGAACTCTAACAAAGGGTGAAAATGTTAACCCAAGAGTAAAACTGGTATGAACGAACACGTGAGAGCCTACAACATCGTATTGGAATAACCGAAAAGAAAGGGTTGCCTAAATGCGGCTGCAAAGTAAGTAAGGAGATGTTTGTCGAAGCTACAAGGTATGACAAGACAAACAAGTCGGCTCTTGGTTCACAAAAAGGGTACAATATGGAGCACAAAGGTATAATGTATTTGGCTCAGAGAATAAGGTGTATCACATGAAGTAAATTAAGGTAGATTATGAAGGTATCATGGAAATGAATGGCGTGAAGTGACTGAAGCCACAAAATATAGTATCTGGTGATAAGTGACTGAAAAAGGCATTATTTGAAATCGAAAGCCAAAGTATCTTGGAATCCATAGGAGAAATAGAATTTGTACCATAGAGGGAAAGGTGGCATGAACCATAAGTGAGGGGTCTAAGACATGGTATCACTATGATGGTTGGCCGAAAAAGACGGAATTAAGTGTTCGATTGCATAGCGCAAACAACTCTTGGTGCCAAAGAGGACTATTCATTAGGCATCCTAAAAGGGTATATATGGAATTCCAAAGAGAGTGTATCTCGATATCAAAGAGACGGATATGTCACTGGGTGAACGATTTTATGATCGAGGGTAGATAATGGATAGTGAAAGATATGAATAATGCCCTAAGGCGAAGGAGGAATAATTAGAAGTATGCTCGCCAAGGATTCGCATCCTCGTGCCTACGTATTCTCATTATGCAATGAGAAAATCAGAGCGATCGTAGTTCAGAACTACGAAAAGAGAGAAAGGGAGATATACAATGATGAAGATTATAACTTGCACCAACAAAATGGTATCGAGGGAGCTCACGAAGATAACTGACTTCGAAATCAAGAGTAAAACTGGTATGAACCAACACGTGAGGGCTTACAGCATCGTGTTGGAACAACCAAAAAAAGAATGAATTAAGTGTTCGAATGCATAGCGCGAACAACTCTTTGTTCACAAGGAGGACTGTTCATTAAGCATCGTAAAAGGATGTGAATGAGACCCACAAGAAATCGTTAGATTCGAACTGCACTAAAGTATATGAATGGAGGTAAATACAATGAGCGCTGGGCCATACGTCCCATACCCAAATATACTCAGAATGGGGGTAGGAATACTCCAGTCCCATTCCTTCTCCATTACTTAAGGCTCGTATCGTACAACTTGATTCATGATCAATAAGTTGTTGACGTTGTCCTTGCTTTTGTTGTTTTTTCTTTTGTAGATAGACTTGTTAATCGTATAATTAGAATTGTGATAAAGTCTATGAATAGAGGTGAATATGATGAGCGTTGGATCATACGTCCCATACCCAAAGATACTCAGAATGGGGGTAGGAATACTCCAGTCCCACCCTTCTCTATTACTTAAGGCTCGTGTCGCACTCTTCTAACTTTGATTTAACAAGTGTTGAAGACACCACCTTTGATGTGCTTGAATAATCCGTTGCTTGGTATGACTGAGGATGCCTTGATTGAGGATCTTGTCTTGAGGCCTTGAGCTCCACAGCGTGAAAGAAAAGTCCTACTAAGTGACCAAGGAGGTCACTCAATTAGACTGTGGGATTATACAAGTTCAAAGGATTTAATTAATCAAAATTGCTTTTGATCAATTTAATCGGGGGTTTTGTTTTAGTTTTGTGGGGAACTAAGTTTTGGATCTAATTGAAGTTAGTAATTGTTAGAACTAACTTAAGGGATCATGCATTAGAAGTTGGTTGAATATTCTAAGTTAGATTAGAAATCCTAAGGGAGCATGTCAACATATTGATTAAAATCATGATTAAAATTCTATGTTAAATCCTATAATTAATTGCATTCTAATCCTAAGGGGAACATGCAATTCTAACACAAAAATACCAAAATTAGGCCCATAAGGGCAAAATGGCCATTTATGAAATATGTCAAAATTTATGGTCTAAGGTTGATTAAATTCTAATGTCAAAAGAGTCTAATTAGAACTTAATTCAATTCCTAATTAAAACCTAATTAAAGTCCTAATGTGTGAGTTAAGCCTAATGAATCCTAATTACATTCTAAAAATGGGAATTAATCCTAATTATTCTAAAAGGAATTAATTTTATAATTATTCTAATAGGAATTAATTTTCGAATTATTCTAATAGGAACTAATCCTAATTATTCTAAAACTGTCCTAATTAATCAAGACAATAAGAGAATCAGTGGGCTGCAAGACGAGCCCAAAACAATTTTTTGGTATAAGAATCCAGGTTCAATAAAATGGTATCTAGAACAAAAACAGGCATGGGCCGCGTCTGGGCCCAATGCTAACTCAACCATTTCCAAGGGGGGCATATGTGAAAAACGTGTGGTGAATCAGCAAATGGGCTTAATGAAGCCCAAACTCCTTTACTTCACTAAACAGGGGGTGCATCAGTAAGAATTAGTGTGTAAATAGTGAATTGCCATGGCCCTGGATGGTAACGCACAAACACCTTTGTTGACTTGTCCAAGTCAACAGAGTCAAACCACTCTTCAAGCGCGCGCAACCTAGCCAAACTATCTCACTGTTCCCTGCCTTGGCTCAACGCACCGGCGGCCATCGCCGACGCCGGTGTCAGTTTCCACTTAATCAGCACTACCAATCTAATCCTAATAACACACTGGACACACTCATCTTACTGAAATCAAGAAACAGTCAAAGGATTCATGGAATCGCTCCTAACAAAGGAGGAACCCTAACCTATTCAAAGTTCAATTAAACAACTCTCACCGAAGATTAATGCCTAATACCATGGGGTTTTCACTCCTCAACCAAAACGCTTCGTGTTGGTACACTCAGAGTAAGAAAGTGATAAGGAAACGTAATTGACATATCAGAGAAGATGATCGGAGAATTCGTCGGTGATTTTCTGACCTTAATTCTTCCTTCTTCCTCTTTTTTTCGTCTCATTCTTCTTCTGAAACTTGATAACAGAGTGTGAAGTGGCTTAGCTCAAGCTGAATCCAAGCTTCAATGGCTTTTCTTGTGAGAGAGAGTGAGAGCTTTGGTGAGGGTGAGAGAGGTTGCATAGAAATTGCTCAGAATTCGCAGGGTTTTTCAAAGTGATGAAACTGATAGTGATGAAATGTTTATATAGAGTCTAGGTTTGGGATTATTTTTGGATTGGAATTAGGATTGGAGACAGTTATTTAGGCTTGGAGTTAGTTGCATTCAACTCACTGAGTTCATGGTGAAACTCGGTTAGTTAGAATCAACTCAGTTGGTTAAAATTAGTTAATGAGTGAATGAATTAGACTGGCTATTGTAGGTTATTTTAAGTGGAAATGAACTAAAAAGCATGAGAAACTGGTTGAACAGGTCTTCTCCAAATGTGAGCTTGAGCTTTGTGTGCAAATTAGGATGAGATTGAATTGTTTCTAGTGACCTGCTATCCCTGTTGCAACTTATGATTAATTGCTTCACTTTTTCTTTTGCATTGTGGATGTTGGTAACATAGGTTTGGTTCAGTGTTTCACAAGTCTTTCCATTTCTTTTGTTGCAGCAAGCATGCCTAGATTTGGCTCATCATCACAAATCAAAGCTTAAACATGGTTGACTTAACAAGCTTAAGGTATGTTTAGCCTACTGTTTCCATAACTGGTTTTTGGTAGTGCACATGGAAGAACTCTGTGGAAACCTTCTTCCACCTCAGCATAGGGTAAGTTGCTATGTTTGATTTTGCACAGGTTGGCACTAATTGGTTTTGTCTAGTCTGTGAACTCATGTTGTGCCCTTTGCCCAGAGCATTGGTGTGGCTCCAGTTAGCTTTGCTTAAGACCAACTGTTTATAGGTTTTGCCATGTGGTTTGGTGATCCTAATAGCAGCTTGATACAGGTCCCATGGTTGTGGTCAGCAGGTTCCCTTTGGCCTTGACAAGGTTTTTTAGAAGGGTGTGGATTTTAGTTTAAGCCCTGTTAAATGTTGAGCATTATTGCAGGTTGAAAGATGAATTGATTTTACTTTGGTTAGAAATGATGTGTAGTGGGGTGGATTGCTGCAAGGTTTAAAAGTGTGTATGATGCTTGGTTGGTTCAAGGCTACACATGTTTGTTTCTAGTACTTGTTTTGCTTCTTATGTCCACATTGATTCTGCTGCAGGAAATTCACTAAGCCAATGGCCATGGTTTGGCTTTCAACACACTTGAATTGGCTTCGCCTTGATGCTTGTTGGCTCTCCATACCTAGTGACAGGTTCAGTCTGATAACTCACAAGGAAGGCAAGATAAGATGGTTGCATTCATGCTGCAAGCCAAGGTAAGATTATCACTCATGCCAGACTATTACACTGAATATCACTGATGCTTGGGATGTTGATTCCTTAACTTGAGTGCATTACAAACTTTATGGCTGAATATTTCTGTCTTGGTTTTGCAGCAGGATAATTTGCTTGGTTCAACTTGTATGCACCCTGGCATCATGGTTAATATGGATTGGTGCTTCAATGTGTAAAGTTGTTCTTGTGTTACAGGTTCACATTGTTGCTGATCCCAAGTGCATTTCATGTTATGAAGCAAAGTGTTGGCCAAACTTTGAGTGTGCTGCAGGACTGTACACTGCTAGCAAGATTTAGTTCAATCCCATAAAATGGACATGGTACAATGATGCCTCAACTGCAGCAAGCATGGTGGCTTGGTTTGTGGACTGTTTTTGTGATTCTTATTTGGTCCTGTTAGATTATTTCTACGGGAGTTTCTTCTATGAGCCATTACGAGCACAACTGCAAGTGTGAGCAACTGGATGTGTGGTTATGGCATGTGTGATGTTTAAGTGTTGTGACATGACTTTAGTTAATTATTTTGGCTTGACCCTTCCACTGTATGCTTTTTCATTGCACTGTTTTAGGATTGTTGAGCAGGATGCTAGTATGTTCGGAGCAGGTGTGCTGCAGGTCAGGGCTTTATGTTAGGCTTGGTGCAGCAGGGTGATTGAGGTCTGCAATTGGCCTTGGGCTAGTATGAAGTTTATTGAGGTTAGTCATGCTGTGACAGGTTTTGGTATTCCATTGTGGTACCAAGCAATGAACATGGTTGCAAGTTAACCTAGGCTTATTTGTATTTTTGCAGCCTGATATGAATGGTATGCTAATCCATGGCCATTTGTGACAAAAGATATGTTGTAGTAGGCCTGCATGATGATGATGGTGTGATGCTGTTACAAACAGGATGTGACACTAGTTATGGTAGCAGCATTGGCTAAACCATCTGCATCCATGGATTTGTTGCACAATGGTTAAACTGTTAGGGGATTCCTTGGTCAATGGTAAGGGCATGCAAATGGATAATGGTTCAAAATGTCAAGACCACATGGTTTGCACAATGGAAGGAACCAAGAAAAATCAACAACAAAAAATGAAGATGGGGTGATGTATCGAAGAAGAAGGGCCAGGCCAAGTTTAATGGGCAAGAGCAAGTGAAAGTTGACTTTGGTCAAAGTTGACCAAAGTCAACAAATGCTCAAAATGTATTTTCTTTGTGATTTATTTGTTAATGGATATTCAATGGACAATTATGGGTGAATTTAGGGTTTAATGGATTTGGGTTGACTTTGGTCAAAAGTTGACGAAAAAGTCATCTATTGACCAAAGTCAACAGTTGGTCAAAAATGTCAAATTTGTACTTTCTTGTATGGAATCATATGTAATGGTTTAAAATGACATGAAATGGTTTTGAAAAATGATTGGAATTGGTTTCACAAGTGGCTTGAATGTTTGACTTTTGAAAAGAAAATAACTTGACTGATAATATATATGAACAAGACCATGACATGAGACCATAAGGTTAAGGTTTTGATATAACATCCATGAACCAATGGCATGACCAACAAGTGGCTTAAAACATAGGGGTTTGATTATTCTGATGACCCAAGATGTGTCCACAACCTAATGAATAACACCAAGACTTTGAACTAAAACCAAGACTCCAAGCTAGGTCAAGCAACTTGATAATGAATACACAATCAAGCCACCAAGTTCCTTTGATTATACTCTAATGATTAGGGATTTGGAGGAGAATATGAGGCCTAGGGAAGCTCCAAGAGATCCTGCCTTGAGAAATTAGGGTTTTGAATGCCCTAGATGTCTAGTCACAACTTTGTTGAAGTCAAACCTTCACCACCATCATTAGGGTTTCACATGATGTGCTGATGATGTGACCAACCCATGCCTTTGGATCCTTGATACCTATGTGAAACCTGGTTTCCTGGGCCCAAGTTTCTTTGAATCCATGGGGAATGATGCATGTGGATGATTTATGGATGTATGCAAGTCATCTCTTGATCAAGTGATTAGATACATAGATGAGAAATGGGAGGGAAAATTTAGGGGTACAAGTGCTGCCCCTATTTAATCTTCTTGGACTTGAATACAAGAATTGCGGAAGCTTTTCGGGTATTCAAGGTAAAAGAGGATTAAATACCTATGTGCCCGAAATTTTTCGGACCCAATGATTGGCTTTACTACCAGTGGAGGATATGTTTTATGCAATGCATGGGGTATGCTTATTTTTTATGATGCATGCTTTTGTAGGGGTGAGTCTTTATTATGGTCGGGATTTCGACTCGTCATCCAGAATTAGAACATGATAGCCGAGGAGTTTCAATTGGTGCCAATGCTGCCATCATGGAATCCCCCTGCTTGTTAAGGAACACTGGAAGGCTGGAGTCCCCCAGAGTGCCCCAGTCAATTGAATGTCACAGGAATCCAAGCAACACTACTGTTGAGTCACCAACCACCAATCAAGTTTATCGGATTCTAACGGTAATGCAAATTGTTTCTCTTTTAATGTAGCTTTTTTATTATTCCCCGGAATTTTAAAGCATTATGTGAGTAAGACAAGTCAGTTATTTTGCATACAAAACATAGAGAAACACAATGGATAGATTAAATTGAATTTTATTGATATGGAATCTGTACATATGTTGACTATAAGGATGCAAACGCCCTTAATGAGGACGTTGCAAAAATTGAAAAATAATTGAAATGGCAATGGGAAATATTTTTATATGATTACAATATTGGCCTTAATCTACCATATAATCTGAATCCCAAGGCCTTGCTTCGGCTAAAAGTGACTGGATTGGTCCTTGACCCCCTGATATCTAGCTTGTAGCATGTAGACTCAAGAATCATAGTCAATGCCTTTACCCCTAACTTTTTCCTGGATCTTTCAATTCTTTTTGTCCACCGGGATTCTCCTTTTTGCCTAAGCCGCCCTTTCAGGTTTTCGACTTATCGAGCTTCATATATATTCCCTAACTTTTGCATGGACAAATCATTTTTTGGTCCATCGGGATAGCCATTTTTTCCTAGATTCACCTTGTGGAAGTCAACCTAGCGAGCTTTTCATCATTTCTTTTTAGGCATAATATTTTTTGACTATGTCTGCATTCACTAGCGAGGGCAAATCTTCCCCATCCATTGTTGTGAGGATTAGAGACCCACCTGAGAAGGCCTTTTTGACTACGAAAGGTCCCTCATATTTGGGAGTCCATTTTCCTCGCGGGTCTGAATGAATGGCAGAATATCTTTTGAGCACGAGGTCTCCAGCGTGGTACGACTGAGGAAGAACCTTCTTATCAAAAGCTTGCTTGAGACGCCTTTGGTACAACTGACCATGATAGACGGCTGTCAAATGCTTCTCTTCAATTAGATTCAGTTGGTCATACCGAGATTGAACCCATTCAGCTTTATCAAGATTTTCTTCCATGATGATCCTGAGTGAAGGAATCTCAACTTCGATTGGTAGGACATCCTCCATCCCATAAACCAAAGAACACGGAGTTGCCCCAGTGGATGTGTGGACTGAAGTTCTGTTACCATGCGAAGCGAAAGGTAACATCTCATGCCAGTCCTTATATGTCTTGACCATCTTCTGGACGATTCTCTTGATATTCCTGTTAGCTACTTCTACGGAGCCATTCATCTTGGGCTGGTATGGTGAAGAGTTGTGGTGCTCGATCTTAAATTCTTTGCACAACTCCCTCATCATAATGTTGTTGAGATTACTGGCGTTATTAGTGATGATCTTGCTAGGTACCCCATAGCGGCAGATTATCTCTTTCTTGATAAACCAGGTAACCACTTGTCGAGTGACATTAGCATATGAAGCAGCCTCGACCTATTTCGTGAAGTAGTCAATAGCGACTAGAATGAACCAATGTCCATTGGAAGCTTTGGGTTCGATCATGCATATTACATTGATGCCCCACATAGAAATGGGCCATGGAGAAGTTAGAACATTCAACGGAGTTGGTGGTACAAAGATCTTATCACCATATATCTGGCACTTATGGCATCTTTTCACAAAGTTGTAGCAGTCAACCTCCATTTTCGTCCAATAATAACCAGCCCGGAGAATCTTCTTAGCCATAGCAGGACCTTTCGCATGTACACCCTCGCAGCCTTCGTGTATGGACCTTATGATTGTACTAGCTTCGTGTCTATCCATGCATCTGAGTAGTACAGAATCACAATTCCTCTTATACAACACATCACCGTTTAGGAAGAACTTAGAAGATAATCGTCTTAGAGCCTTCTTATCGGTAATGGATATACCCTCAGGATACTGTTGTTTCTCCAGAAATGTCTTTATGTCATAGAAGCAAGGCTTATCGTCAGGATGGTCCTCAATTGCTAGACAATGTGCTGGTTCATCTAAGTGGTCAATCTGGATGGATGGTGCCTCATTCTTCCATTTGACTTTGAACATAGATGCCAGCGTAGCTAGAGCGTTTGCTAACTGATTTTCTTCCCTAGAAATATGATGAAAGGAGATCTCATCAAAATAGAGGATCAATTTTATTGTATGCTCTTTGTAGGGTATCAACTTGCTATCTCGAGTCTCCCAGCCGCCTTTCACTTGACTGATTACCAGAGCTGAATCCCAGAATACCTCGAGGGTTTTGATTCTGAGGTCGATTGCCGCCTCTAAACCGTAGATACATGCTTCATATTCTTCCATATTATTGGTGCAGTCAAAACATTATCTAGCGGTGAAGGGGATGTGGAAACCAGTTGGAGAAGTGATAACAACACCTATACCATGAGCTCGGGCATTGGAAGCACCTCCGAACACGAGCGTCCATCGCGATCCTGGTTCGGGGCCTTCCTCAGGGCTTACCTCGAAGCCTGACATAGTAAAATCTCTAATAAACATGATGTCTTCATCTGGAAAGTTAAACTTTAATTATTGGTAGCCTTCAACAGGAAGGTGAGCTAGATAGTCAGACAGAATACTCCCTTTAATTGCTTTCTGGGTCACCTACTATATATCATACTCGGTGAGCAGTATATGCCACCGGGAAATTCTACCAGTAACAGCAGGCTTTTCAAATATGTACTTTATTGGATCCATCTTGGATATCAATAAAGTAGTGTGGCAAATCATATACTATCTCAAGCATCGAGCAACCCAAGTCAAGGCACAGCAAGTCTTCTCCAAAAGTGAGTATCGGGTCTCACATTCAATGAATTTCTTGCTGAGATCGTAGATAGCGTGTTCTTTCTTGCCTGTGTCGTCATGTTGACCCAAAACACACCCCATGGATTCATCCAACATTGTCAGATACATAATGAGTGGTCTACTAGGAAACGGTGGTACCAGGATTGGTGGTTCTTCCAAGTACTTTTTTATTTTATCGAATGCCCCTTGGAAATCTTCGTTCCACACCATCGATTGATTCTTTCTCAATAACTTGAAAATCGGTTCGCAGGTAGCTATCAGGTGAGATATGAATTTGGAGATGTAATTAAGTCACCCAAGGAATCCTCAGACTTCTTTTTCTGTTCGGGGAGCTGGCATATCTTGGATGGCTCAAACTTTTCGGGATCAACCTTAATACCCTTCTGACTGATTATGAAACCCAAAAGTTTACCTGATCAGACTCTAAAGGTACATTTGGCTGGATTCATACACAGTTTAAACTTTCGGAGTCTGACAAACAATTTTCTCAAATTAACTAAGTCATCTTCCTCAATTCTGGATTTGGAAATCATGTCGTCCACATAAACCTCAATCTCCCCATGAATCATGCCCTGAAAGAGTGTTACCATGGTGCGTTGATATGTTGCCCCTGCATTCTTCAAGCCGAATGGCATGACTTTGTAGTAGTAAGTTCCCCAAGGTGTGATAAAGGTTGTCTTCTCCATATCATTTGGTGACATCTTTATCTGATTGTACCCGGAGAACCCATCCATGAAAGAAAAGATCGAGAATTGAGCTGTGTTGTCGACCAAAACATCAATATGAGGCAAAGGGAAGTCATCCTTTGGACTGGCTCTATTGAGGTCTCGATAGTCTACACACATTCTGACTTTACCATCTTTCTAAGGAACTGGAACAATATTAGCAACCCATTACGGATACTCAAAAATGGCTAAGAAGCCAGCATCTAACTGCTTTTTAACCTCTTCCTTGATCTTGAGTGCCATATCGGGGTCTGGTCCTTTTGAGCTTCTGCTTAACTGGAGGACATTCAGGCTTGAGCGGTAGATGATGTTCAACAATGCTGGTGTCTAACCCTGGCATATCTTGATACAATCAGGCGAAGACGTCCACATATTCACGTAACAGATCTACCACCTCGGAGTGTACATGCTTGGCGAGGGATGCCCCAACTTTCACGTCTTTTTTATAAGTTTCAGAACCCAAATTAATGACATCCACTAGTTCTTTGTATGGTTGAATCTCTTTCTCTTCGTGCTCAAGGAGTCGGGCTAATTCAGCTGGTAATTCACAATCTTCCTCACTGTCATCTTTAGCTTGGTTGATTGGAAGTCCAGATTCACGGTTGATTTTAGCCATGTTGTAATCGGTGATTTTATTTGCTCTGCATATGATGAGCTTATTTTAGTATGCTTTTTTTTAGAGAAAGTGGAAAAAAGTAAAAGAAATCTTTTTCCATTTCGTTGTTTTTAGTGAAAACGAAAAATAACTGAAAGAAAGGGGACACGAGTTTTGCATGAAAAAAAGTAATTTTATTTATTCACATAATTCTTTTAAACATGGGGGCCCTTACAAGCTATCCTCTCGTCTTGGGCAGGGACGAGGGACGGAGAAATCGAAATGCATTACGTTTTTTCCGAGTACACCATAGGTATCACGGTGGCCGTTCATTTGGGAAGCTTGAATCCTGAAGGACATCTGCGAACAAGGCTAGGTGCCCCTGGGTTGTTACCACTGGACTCTCCGATGACTGCTACGGTATGCTCATATTGATAGTCGACGCTGCTGAACTTAACCGGGTTGAATTGCTTTTTCTTTGGACTCACCTTGTGTGTTGTTGGGTGATAACCGATACCAAACCTGTCGCGCTTTTCTGCCATATTGACGACCTTACCCCAACCGGGAAGCGGGCCTTTCTCCAATGTCTGCTTGGCACTCTTCACTGAGGATAGGATGGTAGCGGATGATTGATTGTTGTTGGCGGATGCGGAACTGACATTTTAAAACTCTAGACAGTGGAGCGGAACCTCGACGATCCCGTCATCTGTTTCGACATATATGAAGGAGGAGAGTTCACTGACCAACAAATCCTCTTCCCCACACACAATTACCAGCTTGTCATCTATCAAGTACTTTAACTTCTGGTGCAATGTAGAAGTGACTGCCCCAGTGGCATGAATTCATGGTCGGCCTAACAAACAAATGTAGGTTGGGTTGATGTCAATGACTTGAAAAGTGATATCGAACTGGTGTGGTCCAAAACAAATCGGCAAATCGACCTCCCCAATTACCTGCCTTCGGGAACCATCGAAAGTTCTGATAATCAATGTACTGGTTCTCATCTCGGGGCCCTTAAACTGTAACTGACTTAATGTAGATTTTGGCAGTACATTAGGCGAGGATCCAGTATCAACGAGGACTCGGGATAAGAGAGAGTCAGTACATGTGACCAAAATATGTAGTGCTTTGTTGTGGGCCTTTCCCTCGGGAGGTAACTCTGCTTCATTAAATCCCAGATACCTACTGGCGATGATGTTGGCAACCACGTCGTCAAATTGATCGACCATGATATCTTGCATCACGTGAGCGACATTTAGAACTTTCAGCAATGCTTTGCGGTGAGCCTCAGAACTCAACAGCAAAGACAAAATTGATATTTTGGAAGGCGTCTGATTCAACTGTTCAACAATCTTGAAGTCACTTTTTCTGATCAGTTTGAGGAATTCCTGACTTTCCTCAAAGGTGATACTTTTCTTGTGATCATCAGACTGTTCTTTTTCAACCATCGACCCTTTACCTTTGGAGACCTCGGCATCTGCATCTTTGTCATTGTCAATAACTCTCGTCACTACTAGAGTAGTCGTCACGGTCCGAGTGGCGAGTACAATTGTCTTTGACTGCGGAGTCGGTGTAGGAGTTGCCTTCTGTTTAGGTGAGACAACTGTGGGTGCTGGAGACACCCTAGGAGTGTATTTAGGGGAGAACACATGACCACTTTGAGTCAAGCCTCCCGCTCCAGCGATGTTGATGATCATTGTATCAGGAAGGCAAATTTCTTTCCCTCCCAAATACGCTGTGGTCTCATAATTCCAAGGCATTGCCTTGGTATTCTGATACGGAAACGGAGTTGGAACACAGAAATGGATCGGCTGAATCGTCTTGGGAAGATCTTCAACCTTCTTCTTCCTGTATACAATAGTTATTGGTTTGATTATCGCTACCTCTTCTGCTGTTTTAGACTTAGAGAACTGTACTAACCCTTGATTCATCAATTCTTGCACACATTCTGTCAATTACTCACAACCATCTGGATCAGACTCACATACTGAGCAATCATTATGTACTCCTTCTATAAATCCAAACTCTTCAAGTTTTCTCAACACAATAGAGAATAGAGTTTTCACCTCATCGACCCACTTCATAGGCTCTGCGGGTTCTTCCTCAATGATGACACTAACTGAAGGACCATCATGATTTGGTAGGAGATTTGTCTTTACGTTTGGCTTTTCCTCCGAGAAGGTCAAGATTTTCCTATCAATCAAGTCTTGTACTTTATTTTTTAATGGCCAGCAATCTTCGATGGAATGTCCCACATGACCAGCGTGGTAGGCGCATGAGGCGTTGGGGTTATGTTTATAATGGTAAGGCGGCATAGCCTAAGGGATTTATTTAGGCATAATGGCCCCCACATGGATCAAATACAGTAACAAGTCAGTATAAGGTACTGGGATCTTGTCATACTGAGTGTGCTTGCAAGAGTTTCCTCTGTTACTCTGCCCTTGATTCTGCCCTCTATTGTCACAGTTGTATTGTCGATTCTGATCTTTCTGAGTAGGAGCTAATTGTTGATTGCTTCTTTGTGGTTGATATTGGAAAGGCGGTTGTTGGTAGTGAGCTACGGTGACATGCGGATAAGGATATTACGTCATAGGGGCCATCGGAACTCGATATCGGGGGCGAGCCATCGCCATTACAACGTTTGCTTCCCCCTCCCTCTTCTTCGTGAAGCCCCCATGCGGTCTCTTGTTGACTGACTGCGGCGCGGTCGTGTCTGTTATCTTCCTTGACTTCAGCCCACTCTTAACACGTTCCCCAATTGTGACCATATCAGCGAAGTTTGTTGATGAACTACCAATCATTTTCTCAAAATACAGCCCATGCAGCGTGCCCATGAAGATGTCAACCAACTTATTATCAGATAGTGCTAGTTGAACCCTAGACGCCATTTCGCACCACCATTGAGCATACTCTTTGAAGGTTTCATTAGACCTTTGCGACTGGTTCAATATTTGAAGCCTTGTTGGAGCCATGTCAAGGTTGTATTTGTATTGTTTCAAAAATGCCTCGGAGAGGTCTCTCCATGATCGGATCTTCAAGCGCTCCAAACTCATATACCGATCCAAGGAAGCCCCGGTCAGGCTATCTTGGAAGCAATGAATTAGGAGGTTGTCGTTATCAATATGCGAAGCCATCTTCCTGCAGTACATAGTGAGATGACTGCGGGGACAACTAAGACCTTTATACTTGGGGAGATCAGGCACTTTGAATTTCTGAGGCAATACCACTTTCGGGACCAAGCAGAGGTCTCGAGCGTCTATTCCAGAAGAAGAGAAGCCGTCAATGGCCCTTATTCTGTCGTTCAGGAGTTGGTAATCCACCGGTTTGGCCGAATCAACAATGGGTGGAGCGACCTGACTGGCCGGTCGAGAGGCTTCATAAGCGATTGGCGTTGGCATGCTCGGGTTAAACCACATGGGCGGGTAAGAGAAGCCTGGTGGCAGAGTCTGAGTAGTAGTGGGAGGTTGAAAGTACTGCATCCCAGATTGAGCATTGGGAGCCTGAGGTGCCCCTCCTTGCACGTACTCGGATGTAGGGTTCATCATCATGGGCACAGATCCTGCCCCTAGGTAGCCAAAAGGGACGGGGATCTGGCCGGTGTGAGCATTTTGTTTTCTGACAGCTTCTGACAAGTATATGCAATGATGCATGTATGCATGCAAAAATACTTGATGTGTGCATTTAATATTACTATTTTTTTTATAAAGACAAAAATTCCAAGGAATCCGCGAGTCTATTTAACACAAGCAATTATGAAGCGAATAAAGAGAGACAGTTTATGAAGCCAATAATTGAGAAACTCTTTTTATTCTGAAATTCTGGTATCAGATATGGGATGTCGAAGAAAATGTCACGACACTAATATCTGAATAATGCAAACAGAATAAAGATAGAGAATAATAATGCAAGATACACAAGCAATTGTTAACCCAGTTCGGTCCAACTCACCTACATCTGGGGGCTACCAAGCCAGGAAGGAAATTCACTAAAATAGAATTAGTTCAAAGACTCTCCGTACACTTCAACAAGTTACAGTCTTTCTCACCTAATCTCTACCCGTGCAATTTCTACCTAGGCACTCTTAAATATGAGAACCCACTCACTTCCCTACAATCACACCTGTGATTTTAAACAACAATCCGTTGAGACAAGAAAATACTTTTCAATAACACACTCTTGATTTTCCTTCACAGTTTCAATCAAGAAGACACACTCTTGATCGTGCTTCACAGCTTTGATCAAGAAGACACACACTTGATCTTGCTTCACAGCTTTGATCAAGTAGACACACACTCTTGCTTAACAGCTTTAGAGTGAAAAATTAAGACCACAAATTAGTTTAATTCAATCATCAAAAGATGACTTGAATGGGTTACAAGTCTTACGGCTAAACAGACACAAACCCTAGCTCTCTCTCTATATTTCGCTCAGTATTGGTTGTGTTGTAAAACAGATTTTCTAAGTCCCTTTTTATAGAAGCTTTCAGCTGGGCTTGGACATCTTGAAAACCCTAATTCTATTTTCCAATCAAATATTTTTATAACAGTTGGTGAGATCTCCTTGGAAAATAAGTAAATCAAGCTGTAATCCATGATTGAATGCGCCAACTAATCAGATCTTCAATCATACATAGATTTCAATTAATTGTGCAATCACAAAACACCAGACATTCACACTGAATGTTCTGTGTACAGGATGTCATGACATCGGGTCTGACATCCTGGAAAAATCCTGCATAATCCAATAATTCCTTTTATAACTTCCAGTAGGTACAACCATATCAGATGCCATGACCTTGTGTATGTCATCTGAAACAATCCTGCTTGAACATGTCTTTCATTTAAGCTCCAGCAGGTACATCCAATATCAGAAGCCATGGCATTGTATGTGGCATTCTGAAAAAATCTTGCATGAACATGTTCTTGAACTCCAACAGGTACATAGGATATCTCATGTTAAGACATCACACATAACATCTTGTGAACACACTTTGTTTTACCAAAATTGCTGCCAACACTTAGAATCAACAAACTCCCCCTTTGGCAAATTTTGGCTAAAACATATATATTTGTCCTTTTTGTTCACAAGGTAAACTATCAGCAGTTAAACAACATAACAGTAGTTTAAACAGCAGCAGAAGCAAATAATTACTAGATATAGCTACTAGTAATGCACACATGCACAAGGGTACTTCTCCTCCTAAATCTGTGCACACATCAAATAATAGCTACTGTAACTCCAGCACCTGTACCAGCCAGAATGTCATTCTGACATCTTCTTCAACATCAACACCTGTGCACTATATCAAACATCCTCTTTGACATCTGTAAACAGAACAACATTCTGTTTTAACACCTGTGCACTTCCTTCAATCACAGTTGTCCTTCAATTCAGCTACATCTCACAATTTCCATAACAGCTTCCACATCAACACTTCTCCCCCTTTTTAGTCAAAATTAACCAAAGGTGATCAATCATACAAAATAAATGTCTATTAGCCTAGCAGAGAATGTTAGATCAGATGTTATAACATTGAACATGTTAAAACATAATAGTTAAGCAGTATAAACCATCATTATACACAACTGTGATGGCTGGGATAATGAACAAATTCAATGAACTCATTAAGAGCCCAAAATATTACAAACAGACATCAATGAGGACTGCCACAAATTACACATTTTTCAAAAAAACAATAAAACTTCAGTCTTCCAAATAGCAGCACCAAAACAGCAACAGTCACACCAACCACACAACACCCCTCACACAATCTTCAGTCGTCCACACAAAAGAGGGGGGGAACCATCAATCAGAAGAAGAAGTATTACCTTCACCTTCACCTACACCTTTAGAGCCTTCAGAGCTTTCAGAGTTGCCACTGGATTGGGCTTTTGCATCTGAATTCTTAGCAGCCTTCTCCATTTCTTCCTTTTCCAGGCTACAAATAAGAACTTCCAAAGCTTCTTTTCTTGCCTTTGCCACCCTTATACCATTATCCAATTCCTTGCAGGTTTCTTTTAGTTGATCAATCAAGCTCCCTTGAGATGCAGGCTCCCTTCTGGCAGATGCCATGACAAATCATTGACATGGCTTCCCTAAAAAAGCTTATAGTGAATTGATAGAGGGGACTTTCTCCTGCTTGGAATGTCACTTGTACTCAGGATGCCTGGTTCTTGGCTCAGGATAATGCCATAAATAATGGATGGGAAGGCAATGGGCAGCTTCACAACATTTGTGGAGGCATGTCTGATGGTTTGGTCAAACAAAAACTTTCCAAAATCATAGTTTATCTTAGTTCCAATTGCATGAATGATTCTTCCAAGAACAATGGAGATGGTAGAGATATGATTAGTAGGCACCCAATTAGATGAACCAATCTTGTGTGTAAGATGGCATACTTGATAGTTAGTTTACTAGCTGATAGGTGGTTCCTACTAGGCCATTCCTTAACTTGGCCAGCTGTAATAATCCTATAGACCTCATTGTCTATGGTCTCTAGATCTACTCCTCCATCAGTTCCTCTCCCTAGGAACTTGTTGATGATGGTTGGTGAAAATCTCACACACTTACTGTTGGTGTAAGTCCTAGAGGCCAATACTTTTGGTACTTGTATCGAATTATTTATTAATAATAAAAGGCATTTTCTTTATTATGGTTGATTAATAAAGTCCCTAGAATAGATAGTCTGTTTAATGTATTAAGTGTGACTTAATCATGAGAACACATTAAACATAAGGGCACTATTCTTAAAGTATCCGTAGCCGAGCTTTAGTGTGAAGTGGGATAACATTAAAGCATTAAGACTATTATGTTTGTAGACTGATGATCACATCTCATGGATCATGGATAGAGTTATCAAGTCTTAAACATAGGTATGAATATTAGGAGTAATATTTATACCGGATTGACCCGCTATGAGAATACTATATAGAAAGTTATGCAAAGTGTCATAAGTTATTCTCATGGTGATAATAGTGTATACCACTCTTCGACCTGAAACCACTATGGATCCTAGATGTAGAGTCGAGTGCTTTGTTGCTGATCCAACGTTGTCCGTAACTGGATAACCATAAAGACAGTCGATGGGTACTCCACAAAGCATGCTGAGGGACATGAGTGTCCTAGATGGAATTTGCCAATCCTGCGTAACAGGATAAATGTATATGGGCCCAATATTGAACTGGACAAGGGTGACACGGTCTATACCTTGTGTTCAATATAGACATAAGGGCAAAGGGGTAATTATACACATAATTATTATCACAGGAGGTTTTGTCAGATCACATGACATTTTCGTGACTTGGGTAGCAGTGATGTGTTGCTAGATACCGCTCACTGTTTATTATGTTAAATGCGTGATTTAATGTAATTGCCAACGCCGCGAAAACCTATAGGGTCACACACAAAGGACGGATTGATAAGAGATAGAGTAACTAAGGAACACCGTAAGGTACGGTGCACTTAAGTGGGAGACGAAATATGGTAAGGTACCAAATACTTAAGTGATTTTGGGCATATTATAAGATATGGGCCAAAATACACTTAAGTGGGCTTTTTAGCTTGAAGCCCACACAAGTGGTTCTATAAATAGAACCCCTTGGGTAGAAGCATAGTCACTCCAACCCACTCAGACAGAAATTCAAGTAGAGACTTGGAATTTTGTTTCCCTCTTTCTCTCACTCAAAGCCTTCATTCATAACAGCTAGCACTACGATTGAAGGAATCTGTTCGTGTGGACTGAGTAGAGACGTTGTAATCGTTCAACGTTCGTGATCGCCCCGTGGATTTGTATCAAAGGTTTTGATCATTATCAGAGATCTGCACCAAAGGTTTGAATCGCCACAAGAGGTAACGATTCTATCACTGATCATGCCCATTCGTAAGGATCACTAAATGGAGAAATTTTTATATTCCGCTGCGCCTTGGATGGCAATTCTCCAACACTTACCCCTTACAAAACCTTTGCAGAACTCCATGCTGCTCCTTTCATAAATCTCCTCAGGGATGTTCATAATGAATTCTTTTACTAACCCCTTATAGTACTGGGGCAGAGCAGTCACAGTTTTCATAAGACCAGCTGCCTTAATTAACTCCATGACTTCCTTTACTTCAACAGCCTGTTTTCCCAATTCTCTTTCAACAGCTACCCTTCTCTGAATCACAAACTTCCATTTTGCAGCACCATCTTCTACGTGAAAAGAGATATTGTCTAGATGCACAACAACCACTTTGTTTGGAGACTTCTTTACAGCCTACCTTTTAGCAGGGGAGATGTCTGGGACATCGTCTTCGACATCCTCATCAGATTCAGAGCTCTCACTTTCTTTCCTCTTCCTGACCTCTACTTTACTCCAAGACTTGGAGGGACCTATACCAGCAACCTTTTTCTCTCTTCTAGTTGTCCTTATCTCAGCCATACTCTTCCTTTTTCTCAGTTTCTTAGCTACACTTGCTTTCACAAGATTGACCAAAGTGTCATCTTCTTCCTCATAACTTTTTTCCTCCAAATCAATACTATCCTCAGCAGTATCAAGAGACATACTAGCTGGTTTCTTGCTAGGTAAATTTTTTCCAAGAGAACATAGTCCCTCAGCAGCTATTTCCTTTTCTGTCTTAGATGAGTCATCATCTTTCTCAGTTTGGGTTTCCACCTCAGGAGAGGGGTCCCTTTTGGACAGAGGGGTAAAAATATCCTTGACTCCATGTTCTTCATTCAGGATCCTAGTAACTAGGTTTCTTATGGTGCGATCAGTAAAGTGCATGTCCTCTTTATCAGGAGATTTTTCAGGAATGTTACCTTTCTTAGTTCCAGCCATGAAAGATGGGCCTGGGACGTCACCTGGTATCATATGTAGAGGAGTCACGTCCATCAAATCTTCATCTAGAAACTCCATGGAGGGAGTTCTTGTATGAAGGGGTTTTGAGCTAGATGATGATGGATGTTGAGACATGTTGTTGAACTTTTGAGGAGAATTTCTTTGCCCTAGCAGAGGTTCTCTGAGTAGTTTGATGAATATGGAAAGAGTTGTGTTCAGGCAGAGCGTGCAAATGAAATAGATACTATTTCCAATACTAGGTGATGATTCATTATTAATGTGGCTTTTTCTTTTCATTGGGCAGACAATATTTTTGTTAACTTTTCCACTCCCCATTAATTGCCATATTTTTTCAAGAAACCAAGTCCCTAATTTCCCCTTTTCATATTCAAGTTGGACAACATATAAATCCCTTGCAGCCTTGTCAGTTAGTTGCATTTCATGCTTTAGAATTATGAATTTATTTTCCACATATTTTCTAATTGAGTGATGACAGCAAATAATATACTTGGTCCAGCTGTGCTGAATATGATTTTTGGACATAGTTGCACCATACAAGTTGTCATAAAACAATGTCATGACATCGTGTGTGACATTGTATACAATTATTAGTATTTTCATCCAACCTAGTTGAGAACTGCTGCTTTCATCACCATATTTGTCTTTCACATGTGTAGAATCAGGAGACCTATCACTCTTCATCTCAATCTTCCCCACACTGTTCTTGGCACATATAGCTCCTTGTGGTTCAGTTCCAACAAAGTTCTCTCCAATATCAGACTGCATATAACTAGTCACATATCCACCTATTTGATCTAACCTCTCAGCCATTTGGGCCATCATGACCTTTTCTTCCTTGAGAGTGAGGTTAAGTCTGAGCTTCTGGTGTGACATCCTTGTTTGACATTTCCCACATGCTTGGCTTTCATTACTCTTGAGGGTTCGTCTAGCAGCTGTACTTATCTTAACCCCCTCCTTTTTGTCATAGGTACACTTTGATGAATGATCCAATTTAGAGATCCACATGTAACAATTGTCTTTGGTCCTGATTCCTTTCATGCTCACTTCACTATCTTTGTTAGAAATTAGGCATTCAGTTTTGGTGAAGTTAACATTCAGACCTTGATCACATAGTTGACTGATGCTTATTACATTTGCAGTCAAGCCCTTAACAAGTAGAACCTTGTCAAGTTCAGGGACTCCAAGACAATCAAGCTTGCCTATCCCCTTTATTACGCCCTTTGTTCCATCACCAAAAGTTACATGGCTTATGATATGAGGGTGAAGATCAATTATCAGGTCTATGTTTCCAGTCATGTGTCTAGAACATCCACTATCAAGATACCGCTCTTCTTTTGCTAAGATTCCAGAGGGAATGTGAGCTATTAGACTTGCAACATTAGTCTTAGGAACCCATTGCTTCTTGTTGATAGGCCTGTGCTGTTGATGAACAGGGATAGGGTAACCATATAGCTTATAGCAGAAAGGCTTTAAGTGACCAAATTTCCCACAGTAATGGCATCTCCATATTTGGTGTTTCCTTTTCTACTGTCTTTTCTTCTGATGTTGTGACATCTCAGGACTGTTCTTACTATTGTTGTATTTGGGTTTGGCTTGAGGTTTATACCTAGAGTAATTGATATCAGCCTTGGATTTTTTATATCCTATTCCAGATTTGTCTCCTGTGATTAGTCCAGTTTGGAGAATCTTGTCTAAGGAGTCAGATCCATTATATAACATCCTTACATACCTGGTCATCTCTTCTAGTTTTGAGTTTAAGAACAAAGCTTCTGTTTTTAACTTGGAGATGGTTTCCACATGTTCAACCTTTTCTTTCTCAAGTTGTACTATCTTCTGGCTTTCAACTTGTTGACTTTCATCTAGCTTGACCTTCAGAGCCACTGCTTCTGTTTTTAATTTGGAGATGGTTTCCAAATGTTCTACCTTCTCTTTCTCAAGTTGAGTTATCCCCTTCTTTTGGTTTTCCACCTGTTTACACAACTCTACACTTTTGTGGTACAACTTTCTGTAGGTAGAGCCCAACTCTTCAAGGGTTACTTCTTCATCACTTGAGTCTCCATCAGAACCCTATTTTCCTGTCAGTTCAGTCACCAGATTTGCAACCTCCTCGGTATCACTCTCATCAGACCAAGTGGCAGCAAGACTCATCTTCTACTTCTTGAGATATGTTCCACATTCAGTTCTAATGTGTCCATACCCATCACATTCATATCACTTTACTTCTTTTCCTTCTTTGGGCTTTACATCTGGTCTTGCCCTTCTTTCATTGCTGATGTCAGATGTGATGTTCTTGACATTTGCCTTGGATCTTACATCCATCTTTTTTATCAATCTGTTGAACTGTCTCCCCAGCATTGCAACTTCATTGGTCAAATCTTCATCAACATCCTGACTATTTTCCTCTTCTGTGTTTGATATGAAGGCAATGCTTTTGGTTTTCCTCTCAGAACCATCATTTAATCCCATCTCAAATGTTTGGAGGGAACCAGTTAGCTCATCAACCCTCATGTTGGAAATGTCTTGAGACTCTTCTATGGCAGTCACCTTCATAGCAAAACTCTTAGGGAGTGACCTGAATATTTTTCTTACCAGTTTTTCATCTGTCATCTTTTCTCCTAGGGCTCCTGAGGCATTAGCAATTTCAAGAATACTCATGTGAAATTCATGAATGTTTTCATCCTCTTTCATCCTTAAATTTTTAAACTTGGAGGTGAGCAACTGAACTCTGGACATCTTTACCCTAGAGGTGCCTTCATGAGTGGTCTTGAGAATGTCCCAAGCATCTTTGGCTACTTCACAATTATTTACCAACCTGAAAATATTCTTGTCTACCCCATTGAATATTGCATTCAATGCTTTAGAATTTCCAAGGGCTAGATCATCCTCCTCCTTGGACCATTGTTCTTCAGGCTTTTTGTCAGTTGTGGCTGCTCCTTCCTTAGTAATTACTGGATGAACCCATCCTGTTAACACAACCTTCCAAGCCTTATTATCCAAAGATTTTAAGAAGGCTACCATTCGAGGTTTCCAATAGTCATAGTTAGATCCATCCAAAATTAGTGTCCTGTGAACAAATCCTCCATCTCTCTCCATTGTACCAGAAAGTATTGCCCCTAGATCTCACCCAGAACCAGAGCAGGATGCCTGCTCTGATACCAATTAAAATTCTGGTATCAGATATGGGATGTCGAAGATAATGTCACGACACTAATATCTGAATAATGCAAACAGAATAAAGATAGAGAATAGTAATGCAAGATACAGAAGCAATTGTTAACCCAGTTCGGTCCAACTCACCTACATCTGGGGGCTACCAAGCTAGGAAGGAAATTCACTAAAATAGAATCAGTTCAAAGACTCTTCCCACACTTTAACAAGTTACAGTCTTTCTCACCTAATCTCTACCCGTGCAATTTCTACCTAAGCACTCTTAGATATGAGAACCCACTCACTTCCCTACAATCACACCTGTGATTTTAAACAACAATCCCTTGAGAAAAGAAAATACTTTTCAATAACACACTCTTGATTTTACTTCACAGTTTCAATCAAGAAGACACACTATTAATCTTGCTTCACAACTTTGATCATGAAGACACACACTTGATCTTGCTTCACAACTTTAATCAAGTAGACACACACTCTTGCTTAACAACTTTAGAGTGACAAATTACAACCACAAACCAGTCCAATCCAATCATCAAAAGATGACTTGAATGGCTTACAAATCTTACGACTAAACAGACACAAACCCTAGCTCTCTATCTATATTTCGCTCAGTATTGGTTGTGTTGTAAAACAGGTTTTCGAAGTCCCTTTTTATAGAAGCTTTCAGCTAGGCTTGGATATCTTGAAAACACCAAATCTATTTTCCAATCAAATCTTTTTATAACAGCTGGTTAGATCTCTTTAGAAAATAAGTAAATCAGGCTGTAATCCATGATTGAATGTGCCAGCTAATCAGATCTTCAATCATACATAGATTTCCATTAATTGTGCAATCACAAAACACCAGACATTCACACTGAATGTTCTGTGTACAGGATGTCATGACATCGGGTCTGACATCCTGGAAAAATCCTGCATAATCCAATAATTCCTTTTATAACTTCCAGTAGGTACAACCATATCAGATGCCATGACCTTGTGTATGTCATCTGAAACAATCCTGCTTGAACATGTCTTTCATTTAAGCTCCAGCAGGTACATCCAATATTAGAAGCCATGGCATTGTATGTGGCATTCTGAAACAATCTTGCATGAACATGTTCTTGAACTCCAGCAGGTACATAGGATATCTCATGTTAAGACATTACACATAACATCTTGTGAACACTCTTTGTTTTACCAAAATTGCTGCCAACACTTAGAATCAACAAACTCCCCCTTTGGAAAATTTTGGCTAAAACATATATCTGTCCTTTTTGTTCACAAGGTAAACTATCAGCAGTTAAACAACATAGCAGTAGTTTAAACAGCAGCAGAAGCAAATAATTACTAGATATAGCTACTATTAATGCACACATGCACAAGGGTACTTCTCCTCCCCCTAAATCTGTGCAACAAAAACAGAATTACTAGTTATGGATGCAACTAGTAAGACACATAAATGCACAAGGGTACTCCTTCTCCCCCTAAATCTGTGCACATATTAAATAACAGCTACTGTAACTCCAACACCTGTACCAGCCAGAATGTCATTCTGACATCTGCTTCAACATCAACACCTGTGCACTATATCATACATCCTCTTTGACATCTGTAAACAGAACAACATTCTGTTTTAACACCTGTGCACTTCCTTCAATCATAGTTGTCCTTGAATTCAGCTACATCTCAAAATTTCCACAACAACTTCCACATCAGCATTTCTCCCCCTTTTTAGTCAAACTTGACCAAAGGTGACCAATAAGACAAAATAAATGTCTATTAGCCTAGCAGAGAATGTTAGATCAGATCTTGGCGTTACAATTCTTCTTACCCATCTTTGCTCTTCCTTGAGGACAAATCGACCCCCAAGCCTTGACAATCTTCTTAATCAACTTTGGCTCTTCGACTCCTTCGTACAAAACAAAACCTTCTACTCTTTCGAGATCAGGTTTGTCCACCATAGGATTTCCAAGTTGTCATAATGCTAAGCTCGGGTTGTAGTTGATTCCTCCTTTTTTTACCAAGAAGAGGCACATTAGGAAAATCCCCACAATTGAGGATGAGCTTGACACCATCATACACTCGAAAGTACCAAGGAATGTCTTCGGATTTTAAGGATATGATCCTCTAGGACCACTTTAGAATATCTTTTTTGTCAATGAAAGGACCTTCACTTGGTAGATGTGAAAAGCTAGATGGGCGTTGAAGGCCGTCCAACTTCCAGCTTCAGCGAAAGTGATAGCTTTGTCTACGAGAAACTTAGAGGTGAAGCCATGGATTCCTCCTTTTGGTTTCAGGTTCAATTCTATCTCTTTCTTTCCTATATGTGGAGTTTCAATTCTATCTCTTTCTTTATCCTGATACCCAAAATATGAGAATACTCTTCCAATGTTGGCGCTAGTTGATAGTCTTGGAAAGTAAAGCAGCTTAGTGGTGGATCGTAGAATTGTACCAAGGTGTGCACAACGGTGATGTTGACCTTGGTGTTCAGAATACCCAACAGGTTACCATACGTTTCCTTGAAGGGGTCTTTGTGAGTAAGGTCTAAACGCGCCTCAAGCCCTCTCAACATAGCCAATGGAGGTTCCACAAACTTGTAATTGTGGATGCTCTTCCTCTCAGGATTAATGCTTCACTTCAATTGCTTGGTGAATAGGCTGGACTCTTGGATTCTTGGAAAACATGCATATGCAAAAATTTGGTCATGATGAATGATAATGCAATGATGATATGATAATAATTCATATGGGGTCGGAACCCAGGAAGTTCTGGACAATCTGTAGGTGCCATATGTTGCAAGTTCAAAAATTCGACGTACATGAGTATCAGGGTAGGTAGAGTCCATGGTTTCTTGCAATGAAAACCCATATCCCCCTCACAGGTGTGGACTATGATCCAAGGTGGTCCCTAGAAGGTCTCCCAGAGTCATCGGCTCGAAATGAAAATACCCTGCCATAGTGAATAGTCACACGACAAAAGTACTTCCAAGTGAATCTAGTCTGGGTGTGGTTCTTGTGACCCCCAACGTGTGAAACGCAGGAGTACACGACTATCCACGAGTCTAACCTATGTGTATACTAAGCTCGAGTATAGAGCTTTCCTCTAATGTAATCTAAACCATCCCAACAACAATGTACCAGATATATCCATAATATAAAGCGAATAAGAAACGTGATAAAAGCGATTAAATTTATAAGGTAAACACCTAAACTAGAGAGAGAACAACCTAAACTAGGCTCGACTCCTTTTAGAGACTAGGAAATACTCCCAATAGAGAAGTATCCCCAGCAGAGTCGCCAGCTGAAGCTAGCGGAAATATACCCGAACGTATCGCACGCTTGAACATAGAACAGAGTCGCCATCGAACTTTATTTATCCCCGGAGGGAAGGGAAAACATCGATAAAACCCGGGGGGTAGAGATATACTGGGTAAGGAAGTCGGTTATGTAAGGGGAAGGTATTAGCACCCCAAACATTCATGGTACTCCATGGGAACCGTTTTGATTATTCTCGCTTGAATAAGTGTGATATCTAAGATTACTCACAAAAGAATGGGGAAAAGAAGAGAAATAGATAAAGTGCTCGGTGAGGATTAGGGCCCTCATGCCTACGTATCCTCATAGTGCAATGAGGAATTCAGAGCTCCGTAGTTCAGAGAACTAATGGTGGGAGATGAAAACAAGTGTGATTAAAGGTATGGTCTGAACCAAATAATAGTGTTTTGAACTCCAACAAAGGGTGAAAACGTGACCTCAAGAGTAAAACTTGTATGAACCAACACGTGAGGGCCTACAACATCGTATTGGAATAACCCAAAAAGAAAGGGTTGCCTAAATGCGGCTGCAAAGTAAGTAAGGAGATGTTTGTCTAAGCTACAACGTCTGACAAGACATACAAGTCGACTCTTGGTTCACAAAAAGGGTACAAGATGGAGCACAAAGGTATAATGTATTTGGCTCAGAGAATAAAGTATATCACATGAAGTGAATGAAGGTAGGTTATGAAGGTATCATGGAAATGAATGGAGTGAAGTGACCGAAGCCACAAAATATAGTATATGGTGATAAGTGACTGAAGAATGCATTGTTTGAAATCGAAAGTCAAAGTACCTTGGAATCCATAGGAGAAATATAATTTGTACCATAGAGGGAAAGGTGGCATGAACCACAAGTGAGGGGTCTAAGACATGGTATCACTATGATGGTTGGTCGAAACAGAAGGAATTAAGTGTTCGATTGCATAGCACGCACAACTCTTGGTGCCAAAGTGGACTATTCATTAGACGTCCTAAAAAGGTATATATGGAATTCCAAAGAGAGTGTATCTCGATGTCAAAGAGATTGATATGTCACTCGGTGAACGGTTTTATGATCGGGGGTAGATAATGGATAGTGAAAGATATAAATAATGCCCTAAGGGGAAGGAGGAATAATTAGAAGTATGCTCGCCAAGGATTTGCATCCTCGTGCCTATGTATTCTCATTCTACATTGAGAAAATTAGAGCAATTGTAGTTCGGAACTAAGAAAAGAGACAAAAGGAGATATACAGTGATGAAGATTATAACTTGCACCAACAGAATGGTATCGAGGGAGCTCACGAAGATAACTGACTTTGAACTCAAGAGTAAAACTGGTATGAACCAACACGTGAGGGCTTACAGCATCGTGTTGGAACAACCAAAAAAAGAATGAATTAAGTGTTCGAATGCATAGCGCGAACAACTCTTTGTTCACAAGGAGGACTGTTCATTAAGCATCGTAAAAGGATGTGAATGAGACCCACAAGAAAGTATTATTGGGTGCAAGGGAGAATGTATCACTTGCTGGGGAACAAAAAATTTGAGATCAAAGAGAAGGATTATCTTGAATCCATGAAGGAATAAACCCCGAACCGAAGAGTAAAGGTAAACCAATAAATGAGGGGCCCAAGGCATCATATCATTGTAGTGGAATAACCAAAAAAGAATGAATTAAGTGTTTGTTACATAGTACAAACAACTCTTTATTCACTAGACGGACTGTTCATTAAGCGTCCTAAAAGGATGTGAATGGAAACCAAGAAACAATGATATTTGATCTCAAAAAGATGGTATTGATTGTTGAATGAGGAATGATTGATTAATAAATAGGGTAGCCCGCGAAGAAACTGGGTTCTCTTGCCTATGTATCCTTATGGTGCCATAAGGAAATCAGAGCTTTCGTAGTTTAGCCCACTGGGCTGAAAAGAAATTGATTGGAGGCAAGAAGAAAAGATGATTGAGATTGAAATGATTTGAATTGAAATGATTGAGAATTGAATAGAGTGACTTGATAGTTACTGGATGATGAGAAGCACACTAACTTTCAAGTGGAGGGAGAGGTGTCTTTGTAGTTGTTTCTTGCATGGAAGATGAAAACCTTATCGATCGTTAGATTCGAATTGCACTAAAGTCTATGAATGGAGGTGAATACAATGAGTGTTGGGTCATACATCCCATACCCAAAGATACTCAGAATAGGGGTAGGAATACTCCAGTCTCATTCCTTCTCCATTACTTAAGGCTCGTATCGTACAACTTTATTCATGATCAATAAGTTGTTGACGTTGTCCTTTCTTTTGTTGTTTTTGCTTTTGTAGATAGACTTATCAATCGTATGATTAGAATTGTGCTAAAGTCTATGAATAAAGGTGAATACGATGAGCGTTGGGTCATACGTCCCATACCCAAAGATACTCAGAATGGGGGTAGGAATACTCAAGTCCCACTCCTTCTCTATTGCTTAAGGCTCGTGTCACACTCTTCTAACTTTGATTTAATAAGTGTTGAAGACACCACCTTTGATGTGCTTGAATAATCCGCTGCTTGGTATGACTGAGGATGCCTTGATTGAAGATCTTGTCTTGAGGTCTTGAGCACCATAGCGTGAAAGAAAAGTCCTACTAAGTGACCAAGGTGGTCACTCAATTAGACTGTTGGATTATACAAGTTCAAAGGATTTAATTAATCAAATTTTCTTTTGATCAATTTAATCGGGGGTTTTATTTTAGTTTTATGGGGAACTAAGTTTTGGATCTAATTGAAGTTAGTAAATGTTAGAACTAACCTAAGGGATCATGCATTAGAAGTTGGTTGAATATTCTAAGTTAGATTAGAAATCCTAAGGGAGCATGTCAACATATTGATTAAAATCATGATTAAAATTCTATGTTAAATCCTACAATTAATTTCACTCTAATCCTAAGGAGAACATGCAATTCTAACATAAAAATTTCAAAATTAGGCCCATAAGGGCAAAATGGCCATTTATGAAATATGTCAAAATTTATGGTCTAAGGTTGATTAAATTCTAGTGTCAAAAGAGTCTAATTAGAACTTAATTCAATTCCTAATTAAAACGTAATTAAAGTCCTAATGTGTGAGTTAAGCCTAATTAATCCTAATTACATTCTAAAGATGGGAATTAATCCTAATTATTCTAAAAGGAATTAATTTTCCAATTATTCTAATAGGAATTAATTTTATAATTACTCTAATAGGAACTAATCCTAATTATTCTAAAACTGTCCTAATTAATCAAGACAATAAGAAAATCAGTGGGGTGGAAACAACAATTGTTAGTGGGCTGCAAGACGATCCCAAAATAGTTTTTTGGTGCAAGAAGTCAGGTTCAGTAAAATGGTATCTAGCACAAAAACAAGCATGGGCCGCATCTGGGCTCAATGCTAACTCAACCATTTCCAAGGGGGGCGTATGTGAAAAACGTGTGGTGAATCAATAAATGGGCTTAATGAAGCCCAAACTCCTTTACTTCACTAAACAGGGGGTGCATCTGTAAGAATTAGTGTGTAAATAGTGAATTGCAATGCCCTGACTGGTAAAGCCCAAACACCTTTGTTGACTTGTCCAAGTCAACAGAGTCAAACCACTCTTCAAGCGCGCGCAACCTAGCCAAACTATCTCACCGTTCCCTGCCTTGGCTCAACGCACCAGCGACCGTCACCGGCGTCGGTGTCAGTTTCCACCTAATCAGCATCACCAATCTAATCCTAATAACACACTGGACACGCTCATGTTACTAAAATCAAGTAAAAGTCAAGGATTCATGGAATCGCTCCTAACAAAGGAGGAACCCTAACCTATTCAAAGTTCAATTAAACAACTCTCACCGAAGATCAATGCCTAATATCATGGGGTTTTCACTCCTCAACCTAAACGCTTCATGTCGGTACACTCAGAGCAAGAAAGCGATAAGGAAATATAATTGACATATCGGAGAAGATCATCGGAGAATTCGCCGGTGAGTTTTCTGACCTTAATTCTTCCTTCTTTCTCTTCTTTTCGTCTTCTTCTTCTTCTGAAACTTGATAATAGAATGTGAAGTGGCTTAGCTCAAGCTGAATCTAAGCTTCAATGTGAAGCTTCAATGACTTTTCTTGTGAGAGAGAGTAAGAGCTTTGGTGAGGGTGAGATATGTTGCAGAGAAATTGCTCGGAATTCGCAGGGTTTTTTAAGGTGATGAAACTGAGAGTGATGAAATGTTTATATAGAGTCTAGGTTTGGGATTACTTTTGGATTAGAATTAGGATTGGAGATAGTTATTTAGGCTTGGAGTTAGTTGCATTCAACTCACTGAGTTCATGGTGAAACTCAGTTAGTTAGAATCAACTCAATTGGTTAAAATTAGTTAATGAGTGAATGAATTAGACTGGCTATTGTAGGTTAGTTTAAGTGGAAATGAACTAAAAAGCTTGAGCAACTGGTTGAACAGGTCACCTCCAAATGTGAGCTTGGACTTTGTCTGCAAATTAGGATGAGATTGAATAGTTTCTAGTGACTTGCTATCCCTGTTGCAAGTTATGATTAATTGCTTCACTTTTTCTTTTGCATTATAGATGTTGGTAACATAGGTTTAGTTCAGTGTTTCACAAGTCTTTCCATTTCTTTTGTTGCAGCAAGCATGCCTAGATTTGGCTCATCATCACAACTCAAAGCTTAAATATGGTTGACTTAAAAAGCTTAAGGTATGTTTAGCCTACTGTATCCATAACTGGTTTTTGGTAGTGCACATGGATGAACTCTGTGGAAACCTTCTTCCACCTCAGCATAGGGTAAGTTGTTATGTTTGATTTTGCACAGGTTGGCACTAATTGGTTTTGTCTAGTCTGTGAACTCATGTTGTGCCCTCTGCCCAGAGTGTTGGTGTGGCTCCAGTTGGCTTTGCTTAAGACCAACTGTTTATAGGTTTGGCCCTGTGGTTTGGTGATCCTGATAGCAGCTTCAAACAGGTTCCATGTTGAGCATTGTTGCATGTTGAAAGATAAACTGACTTTACTTTGGTTAGAAATGATGTGTAGTGGGGTAGACTGTTGGAAGGTTTAAAAGTGTGTAGGATGCTTGGTTGGTTCAAGGCTACGCATGTTTGTTTCCAGTACTTGTTTTGCTTCTTATGTCCACATTGTTTGGCTTTCAACACACTTGAATCTGCTTTGCCTTGATGCTTCTTGGCTCTCCATACCTAGTGACAGGTTCAGTCTGATAACTCAAAAGGAAGGCAAGATAAGATGGTTGCATTCATGCTGCAGGCCAAGGTAAGATTATCTCTCATGCCAGACTGTTACACTGAATATCACTACTGATTGGGATGTTGATGCCTTAACTTGAGTGCATTGAAAACTTCATGGCTGATTATTTCTGTCTTAGTTTTGCAGCAGGATAATTTGCTTGGTTCAACTTGTATGCACCCTGGCGTCATGGTTAATTTGGATTGATGCTTCAATGTGTATGTAACACCCCAAAATTTGCCCTCCTCATTCATGCATTCATTTAGCAATTCATATTACATTGCATCATGTCAATCAGAATTAGCTCCAAGAAGCTTGAGCATCATCCAGGACACTTTGTGGGTTTTATTCAAATGATCAGTCAACACAAGGAAAAGACTTGAGGTACTACCAACAGGGTCAGATGGGGCCTATTCACCGAGCCAATCGCCAGGCTGGAGGAAGCAAGAATCTGCTGCTGAGTTGTCATGCTCTCTAGGCGAGCAGATGCTTCGCCTAGCGAAGAGCACTGTCATGCTCGCTAGGCGAGCAGATCCTTCGCTAGGCGAAGGGTGCGTATTGCAGAAAATATCAGAAAGATTTTGGGCTTGAGCTGTCCTCATTCAAAGCCCACAAGCTGCAAAATTTGGCCTATAAGTACCAGAGTGGTCAATGAAATAAACCGTGGACACTACTGAACACTGGCTGAACAGAAGAGACCAGAGACTGGAGAAAGAGACCTAGGAACTACTCTGTAGCAACCTTCAGGAAGCTCTGAGAAGTTCACTCCGCCTCACACAAACCCTAGTATTACTTTGCAGATCCAGCCGTACTATTCAATCTTAATCAGCCTCTCTCATCAGGTATGCCTTTGTTCCTATTACTCTACGCCTTGAATTTGAATATTATGAATGTATGAGGTAATAACAGGTTTTGCCCACGGGTTCGAATAGGCATGAATGTGTAACAATACCTTGAATGTTTTAATCGTTTTCGTTTATGAGATGGATACCAAAGGGTTTCGGATCATAGAGATCGAACTGTTATCAAGGAGGAATCCGAAACCCGCAGGCCTTCGCTAGCCGCTTCGCTAGGCGAGCCTGTAGCGAAGCTTCGCTAAGCCTTCGCTAGGCGAAGCAGTCGCGAACGTGACAGTATTTGCTTTTTGTTCTGTTTTGTTCTAACCTGTCGTGTGTTTCCATGGCATTGTTTTCTCTTGTTTTCATCCTGTTACTCTAACCCTTTTGTCAAGTTTTTGTGAGGACTCACATACTCTTGCAGGGATACCATGCGGAGGTTTATTCTGATTACTCGTATTGACTGATTTTCTTTGATGATCTAGCTGGAGAGATCTAAGGGTTGCTAATCCTTTAACTGCTGTAACTTCGGATCTTTATCCGTGTGGTAATTTTTTCCCTTTCTCGTACTTTATCGCTTTCTTAGCTGGAAGACCTCGATAGGAGGCAATGTTTGAGCCCCTTGGTGGTATTTTACTTTAAGATACATGTTTTGTGTGGTGATCGTTTCCCCATAGGATGCGAGGCTTCGTATAGTCTCCCATTTTGCATGCCAAATAAGGTAGCGCGGTTCCTTCGCCTAGGACTGCCTTTTTGCCCTTGAGCATCCCAAACCCTAAAACCCAAAGCAACATGTTATCTCCTTCTACTACAGGCGAGTAAGTCTCCAAAGGTCGAGCATCCGGTAGATTGCGTAGTGACGTTGTTCGCCCAAAACCCAATCCGTAACCCCGTAGTTAGTCAAACTACGACTTGCTCTGATTCTCATTCCAGATGAGATACGTAGGCATAAGATGCAATGTCTTAGCGAGCACACATCCCCCAACCCATAGGTCAGCCGAGCTACGAAGACTCTGATTCTCATATTCAGATGAGATACGTATGCAGTGGATGCGACATCCGCGCGAGTCATTTCTCTTAACCTTTTTAGTAAATAAACACATTAGGTAAACCCACACCCTTTAGACAAGAACCACAAAAGTGGATCCCGTAGAGTACTATGGATGCGTAGGGGTGCTAATACCTTCCCTTTGCATAACCGACTCCCGAACCCAAGATTTGGTTGCGAGACCCCGTCTTGTCCTTTCCTTTTTCAGGTTTACTTCGAGCGTTTCCTTTCCCTCCTTTGGGATGAATAACGCACGGTGGCGACTCTTCTGTCTTTTTCTTTCGCCGGTTGTTTTTTTTGCGCACTGTATTTTTCAAGTTGCGACAGTGTAAAGTTTTTCTTGTGTTACAGGTCACATTGTTGCTGATCCCAAGTGCATTTCAAGTTCTGAAGCAAAGTGTTGGACCAACTTTGAGTGTGTCGCAGGACTGTACACTGCTAGCAGGATATATTCAATCCTACAAAATGGACATGGTACAATGATGCCTCAACTGCAGCAAGCATGATGGCTTGGTCTGTGGACTGTTTTTGTGATTCTTATTTGGTCCTGTTGGATTATTTATGCAGGAGTTTCTTCTATGAGCCATTACCAGCACAACTGCAAGTGTGAGCAACTGGATGTGTGGTTATGGCATGTGTGATGTTTAAGTGTTGTGACAAGACTTTGGTTAATTATTTTGGCTTGACCCTTCCACTGTATGCTTTTTCATTGCACTGTTTTTGGATTGTTGGGCAGGATGCTAGTATGTTTGGAGCAGGTGTGCTACAGGTCAGGGCTTGATGTTAGGCTTGGTGCAGCAGGGTGATTGAGGTCTGCAATTGGCCTTGGGCTAGTATGAAGTTTATTAAGGTTAGTCATGCTGTGACAGGTTTTGGTATTCCATTGTGGTACCAAGCAATGAACATGGCTACAAGTTAACCTAGGCTTATTTGTATTTTTGCAGCCTGATATGAATGGTATGCTAATCCATGGCCATTTGTGGCAAAAGATATGTTGTAGCGGGCCTACATGATGATGATGGTGTGATGTTGTTACAAAGCAGGATGTGACATGAGCTACGGAAGCAACATTGGCTAAACCATCTACATCCATGGAATTTTTGCACAATGGATAAACTGTTAGGGGATTCCTTGGTCAATGGTTAGGGCAAACAAATGGTTAATGGTTCAAAATGTCAAGACCAGATGGTTTGTACAATGGGACTTGCTTGCAATGGAAGAAACCAAGAAAAATCAACAACATAAAATGAATATTGGGTGATGTATCGAAGAAGGAGGGCCAGGCCAAGTTGAATGGGCAAGAGCAAGTGAAAGATGACTTTGGTCAAAGTTGACAAAAAGTCAACTGTTGACCAAAGTTAACAAATGGTCAAAATGTATTTTCTTTGTGATTTCTTTGTAAATGGATATTCAATGGACAATTATGGGTGAATTTAGGGTTTAATGGATTTGGGTTGACTTTGGTCAAAGTTGACCAAAAAGTCAAATGTTGACCAAAGTCAATAGTTGGTCAAAAATGTCAAATTTGTATTTTCTTATATGGAATCATATGTAATGGTTTAAAATGACATGAAATGGATTGAAATGGTTTTGAAAAATGATTGGAATTGGTTTCACAAGTGGCTTGAATGTTTGACTTTTGAAAAGAAAATAACTTGACTGATAATATATATGAACAAGACCTTGAAATGAGACCATAAGGTTAAGGTTTTGATATAACATCCATGAACCAATGGCATGACCAACAAGTGGCTTAAAACACAGGGGTTTGATTGTTATGATGACCCAAGATGTGTCCACAACCCAATGAATAACACCAAAGACTTTGAACTAAGACCAAGACTCCAAGCTAGGTCAAGAAACTTGACAATGAATACACAATCAAGCCACCAAGTTCCTTTGATTACCATCTCCTGATTAGGGCTTTGGAGGCAATGATGAGGCCTAAGGAAGCTCCAAAAGATCCTGCCTTGAGAAATTAGGGTTTTGAATGCCCCAGTTGTCTGGTCACAACTTTGTTGAAGTCAAACCTTCACCACCATCATTATGGTTTCACATGTTGTGCTGATGATGTGACCAACCCATGCCTTTGGATCCTTGATACCTATGTGAAACCTGGCTTCATGGGCCCAAGTTTCTTTTGAATCCATGGGGAATGATGCATGTGGATGATTTATGGATGTATGCAAGTCATCTTTTTATCAGGTGATTAGATTCATAGATGAGAAAGGGGAGGGCAAATTTAGGGGTACAACAACATTGGGTACCAAATACAATTTAACAACACTCTTCCCAAACAGATCCTTACCTCTCAGTGTCTTCAATTCCTTGTGCGGCTCAAGAAATTGGTCTTTCATTTCGTCCATCTTCTCATAGACATCTGGACCCTCAAACGGCTCGGACTGATAGATGGTATCCTTCACGCGAGGCAAAAGTGTGCGCAACTGGAGGTGGCACGGACATGACCGAGCTAAATGCCGGCATGGAAGCAAAGGTAGACGCAAAGACTTCAGGCACAAAGTTGGGCGGCATTCCCCATGGGAATTCGGCAGGCAAGTTCGGTGCGAAGTGGGCGGCAACAGCAGGCACGGTAGAGGTAATCACTTCTGAGATGACAGTCCTCGCCGGAGGAGTTGCAGGTGTTGGAGAAACCTGGCATTAAGCAGCAAGAACTGACTCCATCATGGCAGTTAGTCGGGCGATCTCGTGCTTCAGCTCTCTGTTCTCTTACTCTAGGTGCTCAATAATTCTCAGATGATTGACCCTGGTGTTGTACCGGTGAGTCAGCTTGTCTAAAGCACAGAAGAACACCAATCAGATACTTGGCAAAAACCTGCTTATGCAAATGATGCATTAAATGCAGTGCTTGATTATTTTTTATTTCCAAGGAACTTACTTTATCATTTGCAAATATATAATATTTAAATGGCAATTGCAACAATTTGATATGACCAAAATCTCTTTTTATTTATATAAATTGGAAGGATTACACTGAGTACAATTTCAGGATCCAAAATAAAAAGATACAAGAGAAAAGGAGACTAGTCATCCTAAGGATCCCTAACAACAGTGTCAGAAGATCTGGCGGTAGGCGCGTACTTCCTTCGAATGCAACGAATCTCGGTCTCAAAAGAAGCCTTCATATGAGTCTTATCTAGGATAAGCTGGTCAACAATCTTCTTCCAAGAAACGAAAGACTGAGGCATGCTAGAATATGAAACCTCTGGCTCTCTCTGTCTCTTTGTCACTCGGTCTTCAAGTAGCTCGATCAGTGCATCTTTGTCCTTAGACTCCAACTACAACTATTCATGCTTCTTGCTCAAAGCACGGAAACGCTCTTCCCACATATCCTTCTCTTGCTTCATCTTGATGAGCGTGTCTTCCAACTCCTCTACATCTTGGTTAGGGAGAGTTAATGGCTCACCCATAACCATAAACATAGGTCTTTCACAAGGATAAGGCATCTTCAACTCCATAGCTCTCTTCTTCACCCGAAGAGTGTAAGCTTCCAAAGCTACACAATTGCACGAACCAAGCTCGGATCTTCCTTTCCTATCCACATTATTCCCAGCATGCACAATCTTCTGCTTCAAATGATGGGGATCTTTACCCTCTTGATAGAAAAAGACCTTCTAACAAAGTGTTATTAGGTTTGTCTCTCAAGGGGAACCCGAGTTGGCGACGAGTCAAAGCAGGGTTGTAGTTAATTCCATAACTATCAATAATCTCGAAACTGCTCAAAGATGGATCATACCAAACAATATCATCATTAGTGAGAGACACAAGTGTCTGAGACCACCTTAGACATTGTTTGTTCTCCACAAAAGCAGGCGTCTGAGGCAAGTGCGAAATAAACCACTTGTACAGAAGAGGAGTGCAACAGACAATCGTTCCACCACCCTTAGAGTTCCTTAGATGCAAAGAGAAATACATATCACCCAACAAAGTAGGCACATGATTCCCAATCAAGAAAATTCTAATGGAGTTAACGTCAAAAAAACCGTCAATGTTAGGGAACAAAGTTAATCAATAGATGAGTAACACAAAGATAGCTTCAAAAGCATCGATACTACCAGCTTGAGCAAAAGTGGTAGCTTCCTTGGTGAGAAACACAGATGGCAACCCAAATAACCCTCCTTTCTTCCGCCAATCAGCCTCTATCTCAGACTTCTTCATGTGAAGAGCTTCAACAATAATACTAGATCGGGGAATCTCCCCCAATCCACTAAAAGGAACTATACTAGAAATAGGTATCCCCAAAAGATGAGAATACTCCTCCAAGATAGGCACAAGCTGAAAATCTGGGAAAGTGAAACCATGGTAGAGAGGATCATAGAACTGCACTAGCACACTCAAGAGTCCTTCAACCACATTAGTAGACAAGATGGACAGAAGCTTCCTGTGACGTTGTTTGAAGTCCAAGGGATCTAATACAAAAGATGATAGCTTCCTTAACTCTTTCAAGTCAGGACATCTGAAATTGTACTTCTTAGTGTTCCTTCGTCCATAATCCATGGTATGAAAATATTTGCAAATGATACCTTAGTTCCTTGAAATTTTCATGTGATGAATGTTATGATGCACATGAATGCATGAATGCAACAATCACAAGTAATGGATCACACACAAGGCAAACAAAGGTCAAGGGATGAATCAAGTCATTGTCAAGATCAATCATCTATTTTGGTGGATTATGGTTTACACCTTATCAACATCCAAGTTCCATTGATATTGACAAGACTTGATTGTATGAACCAATAATCAAGGGTTTGTTGTAAGTCACGAGCATGGAGTCTGGGTAACAACCATCCCAAAGGAGTGAACTAAGGATAAAAACCTGTAGATCATGTTCTAAAAAGTTCCCAGAGTCTTAATTTCATCTATTGGATATTAAGGTTAAGATGACTGACTCATCGACCCATAATATTCTCAAGAGAAACTCGTCTGAGTGTAGTATCGCGTAACAACTATTATCAAGTCTACACCTGAACAGTTTCTGCACTACGTCCTAAATAGGCCAAGATGGGTTAAATGTTCTAAGGTTCCTAGCTTCTCAGACCCAATTAGAAATAGTAATTCCTAACCATGAATACTTGTGTGACATTTCCAAATCCAAAGGAGTCTCCACTGAGCAGATGGGTCTCAAGCCAACTTGTTAAGGACTACTCCACACAAGTCGAACATGACTATACCATCCTCATATCTTAATTGCACTCAAGTTCAGGTTAAAACTTATCTCACCACTCAGAGATCACCAAGCACAACAAGCAAATTATATCACACATACATATATACAAACATCACATACATACAAATATATTCACACAAAAAGTAGGCTAAACCCACTGGAGACTACTCCCCAACAGAGTCGCCACTTAATTTCTGTAGCGAGAAATTCATGATCATCAAGCTATTGAAAAGCTAGAGATCAATTAACAAGAGTCACCACTGCGCTTTTATTGTTTCCAAGGGAAAAGGGAAAAAGTACGAACAAAACCCAAAAGGTAAGAAGTTTTCAAATAAAAACTAATAAAAGTCAGAGATCACATGTAAGGGGGTTGGTTACACAGAAGGAAGGTGTTAGCACCCAAAGTGTCCTAGGTACTCCTAGGGAGCCCTTTTTGTGTGCATATGTATTTTGTACGAAGTGATGTTTACAAACAAATAGAATGGGGGGATGAGAAAAGAATTCATTAATTATATTTTTATGTTTGACAAGACCTTCGGTCTTGTGCCTACGTACCAATATAAAAATGAGGGATCAAAACTTCGTAGTTCGTGCTACAAATTTCAAAATGAGGGCCTAAAATGGTTTGAATGAGTTAGTTCTTTTTGGCTTTTTGAAAGTTTAAGTCAAGCATAGTCAAGTTTATTTACAAGTTTGATTTAAGAAAATAAGTTTGAAAATACAATGGCATAAGGCCAAAGTTTCTATCTTTTTGAAAAAGTGGTCAAAGTTTAGAACAAAAGTAGTTCACACAAAAAAGTTTTTGAAAATGGGGGGAGAGATTTTGAAATTAAAGAAATGGGGAGAAGATGAAGAGACTATCCTATGCACAAAAATTAAAAGTTTAGAGTCGAAAAGATTTGACCAAATGGGTAGCAATCCAATAGACAAGTACGTCAATAGAAACCCATAATTCCCTTGGACTTTTACAATCAGACAACACACAAATGCAAAATTATATTATCTTGAAGAGCAAAAGGAATCAAATAAATATGGCCTCATCCAAGCTTATCCACTGCATGATCTTCTTCAAAATAGCCCATGTAATATATGAATTCCACAAGTCATAGGTTCAGAATAACAACTACACAATAATCATGTCGCAAATGAACTGGAGAGATCTTGAATGATGTATTAGATGAATTTCAAATTGTAAGCACTTGGATCTTGTACAAGTTGGCATTGGCCAAGTCCATTAGCATAGGAATGTTGCCTAAGTTCTAAGTCCATTTGTCTAAGATCAAACCAACAGTCCACACAAAAGTTTTTTAGGGTTTTTGTTGTTATTATGTACATTAATGGTCAAAGACCACACAAACAAGCAAATCATACACAAACAAAATATATCACACAATATGGTCCAAATGGACAAAGTGAAAATTACATTAACATACACAATTAGAATGATATATATAATGGCAAATGAAATAAGGTGCTAAAAGTAAATTTCATTAGAGTAAAAGCTTGAAAATAAAAGTTAATGGTTAGTAAGTTAGAAGTTAGTTTTGTTTTGCTTTTCATTTCAAGACATTCTTTGGAGAACACTCAACCCACTTATCACAAGCATGGATCCTTGAACCAAAACATCTTCCAAAGGAAGGAAAGAAGGCCAAGTTTCAACACAATACCATGAAAGAGGGGGGACTTACAATCACACTAAATTGAATGCGTATGCCTTTTATGTCACAAATTTAGCGATATGTTAAGCAATCGTAATTGGACTTATGTAGAAGACATAACTATTTGAGGTCGGACAATAGACTTTTGGTGTTAATGCATGTTGTAGACATAGTATTATGAACTATGTTCATGAAACATACCACACAAAAAATATGCAAATGGCGTGGCCTAACCACATCCATACTCATGTCAATTTTTCAATCAACTAGCATTAGGACTTTGAGATGTCATAGGCCAAATGGATATGAATGAATGAATAAGAGGAATGAGATGAAGTGGGAAGGGGATGAATGAGATCACAAATTGGTTAAAGGAGAACTTTTATCAAATTAATATCATTCATTCATTTTGGGAGATGGAATGTACATTCCATCAATCCCCTAAATCCAATGATATTAACTTGACAAAGTCAAATCAACCTTAACCAAGGCCCAACAACAAACAAGTAAACTCAAACAAGTCAATACAAGTGGTCAACGAAATTTAAATGGCATTTATTCAATTAAAAATAATGAAATAGTGCATTAAAATCAAATATGTTTTGTCCAATTCCTAAAATCTCATCAAATCACTAAAGAAATGGCCATGAGATTTATCATAGGTCAAACAAGGTCAAAGGACCTTGGAGAAAAAATTTCATAATTTTTTGACATTGAAAAATATTTTTAAACAATTAAAAACAAATGCAAAATCAATTAATTCATGAAAAATATTAATATTGATCCAAAAAATAATTTTAATTCAGAATATGAAAGGGAAAAATATTTGAAATTTTATGGTGAAAGTCCCATATTTTTTGGATCAATATTGAATTTAATATGAATTATTGAAGAAAATGCAATAAAAATGAAAATTAAGAAATTCTAAATTACGTGGACCATCAGATCTCCCTCATTAATTGAGGTGGCAGATCTGATGACCCAAAGCGCGTGTTCCACATAGACGTGAGTCAACTGAGTGGCGAATGTGGTAATCAACACCAACGCTCAGGATTAAAACGTGAGAGGAGGATCATGTGGTTCAAAGATTGGCCAAGTCATCGCCGGAGCCAGAACTCCGGTCATCTTCTCTGGTGGACCTCACCGGACTGGTCAATATGAATCATCACCAAAAAGAAAAACAAGGACATGATCTTCAAGAAAGAATAACACTGAGCTCGAATCTGACCTCCATTCATTCCAATTCCAAATATATTAAGACATATGTGGAATTGAAATTTGAGGTTCATGAACTGAGTTGCTTCGATTTGGCCTCAAAGCAACTCAATCTTCTTGCCTACATTGATAGGACTTCAGACAACCAAAGAATTAATAGAATTGAGCAAGAATTTGAGAGAATCAAAGAGTTTAAATTTCTGAAAATTACCTTAGATGGAGGTCTGAACTTGATAGATCTTGATCTTTCTTGTACTTGGACTCACTCAACTTGCTTGTAGGAGAAGGATTAAGTGGTTTAGAATCAATGGATTCCTGGAGAATTGAATTCCAAAAAAGTGGAGATTCAAGCTCAAATTCAAATGAATTTATCAGGCTTATCCTACGAGAACGAAGGGTTTTCAATGGGGGATCAAAGCTGGCACAATTGTGTTCTCATTTCTGAGCAATTGAAGCTCTATTTATAGTTGAATCATGTGATATTTGCACACTCACTTTAACTTTCCAAAATTGGCAAATGATGATGTGATGGTGCATGGGTGTGCATAGGCCCATGAAATGATAGCTGGAGGTCCAAATTTGAAGATCATATGCTTTGAAGTTAGCTTATATTGCAAGGCACATGTGCATTGATGAATGAAGTTTGGTCCATGCCAAATCATATCAGCCTATTTAAGCCATGCGCAGCCTATGCATTTCTCATCCAAAATGAATGAACTTGAGCTCTTTGGAAAGGTGAGATCAAGAGGAACAAGTTTGATGTTGAACAATTTTTCATTTGGAGCTTGGAACTTGGAGAAATTTGAGGTGGAAGTTTGGAAAAGTTTGACATATCAAACATTTTCTAAGTGTCAAGCCATACGTCTCAATATTCCACCTTGCTTAACTTTTTATAGGAGCTTCAAATGAGAAACGTGTCTTCATAAAAGTTGTAGATCTCTCAAACACCTTCAAAATGGTCACACATTTCATGTCATTTGGATTTGAAATGATATAGTTATGCATTTTTGAATTTCGGAAAAATTACTTGTTCAATGGTATAGGTCAAAAGTGACCTATAATGTAACCTCATATCACATGCTCAAAAAAGTTGAATTATCTCCCACTCCAAACATAAAAGTTGAGGTAGACACATTGAATTTGATTATGGAACTTGGAAATATTTCATCTCATAAAAATTGAACAAGTTATGGCCTTGGAAAGTTGACTTTCAAATTAGGGTTTAGACAAAATGACCTATAATGTTTCAACATAGAAAATGTTTTCCAAGAAAAACTAGCTCTAGGTCTCAAAATGAAAGTTGTTTTTAATGTCATTTAGAGCAAGTTTGATATTGGAATCATTTTCATATGGTGAAAATTGTAGGAGATAGGGTCTAGGGAGTCCCAGTTTTGATCAGATGAATCCATCTGGCCAACCACCATCAACCAACTTGCTAACTTTCATTTCTCTTGACTTTCTTGGCTCATGGTAGATCATATATGCATAAGATGATGAAATTTAAAGTTTCCCTTGAGAAATTTGATTAATTGGTGAGATATCTTGTTGGAGAAGTTACTTAAGATACCTAGTAAAACTAGGGTTTCCAAGGCAAATCACCCTCAAAATCTTGAAGAAAACTTAATCAATATAACATGTAGAGAACATTGCGACTCATATATGATATACATAACCATTATTGAATCAATTCTTTGTTGTGCTCTTTGTTCATGAGGGTCTCAAACCCTAGATGTGAACTTGATGAATCAATGAGATCAAGCCTTTCTTACAAAAGAGTTAGGCAAATACAAAGACATATTTTTGGTATTTTGGTTAGTGAAATGATAAAATACAAATATGATATAATCACAAAGTGCTTGGTGATCCCTCCCAAAACAAACCCAATGAAAGTAGTGTAAGGAGGATTCCAAGGCATGATCCCAATGCTAATGTTTATGATGAGATTGCATGAGGGATCTTAGGGTTAAAATTTGGGGTCTTACAAGGAGGAAATTGTATTGGTGTCCCGGTGTTGTCATTACTCTCAAGAGTTAAATATTCTTGATAAGTTGAGTTTGATTCTTAAGATTAACGAGTCTTAAAACCTCTATTTAGTTCTAGACAATATCTAACCGGATCATTAGCTAAGCATGGGTAAAATCTTTCTTTTGGTTGGGAATAAGCGATCGTAAAATATCTAGATCTGCTTGTATCATGTTTCATAGGCATAACTTATAAAATCTTAATTTTATAGTTAAAATATCAAGAAGAGTACGGCAAAGTTCCGCCGAACTTGGATAAATCAATGGTGATATCTATTTAAACCTTTATCTCTTACTTTCTTCTATTTATTTTATTGTTTTTACTTTCCGTTGTGTGTTTTACTTTAGTCTTAAAAATACTAACACAATTCCCTTTTTAAGTAACAATACAATAAATTTAATCGTGAATTTTAAATAACATAATTCACTTCTCTCCCTCTTGTGCTTGAAATGACTTGTCTAACAAGTAATTACCAAGATACTAATGTAAATCAAACACACACACACACACCTAAAATATTTTTAAGGCCTCTCTTTATTTTCTAAGATCACATAAAAATCTTTTTAAGGCCTAGCTAAATGATTATAGGAGTGTCTGATTGATTGAAAGACTTTTTCCAACTAAATAATCGATTAGACCTAATTACCTAATTGGATATTTTTTCTTGGTTAAGGATAAACTCGATTGGGGAAGTCTCTTAATGATTGACAATGGCTAAATATCAAAATCTTCCATTTGTTGCTTGAAAAATCATATATTTGGGGCAAATATGTTATTGGCCTAATTCATTATTCAATTAATTCGGCATATGGATTGTTTCCTTTTTTTGCCTCATTTTCACCTATATGAAGGAGGTCTCTCCTTATTTTAAAATAATAGGAATTCAAAGTTTTCCTATTTCTTAATATTTTATTAATCTCCTCCTCTCTCTTTGATAGTTTTTTCACCAAAATTGTCTTAATGTCGTGTGAGTGAAAACTAATTGTGAGGAAAGTATTGTACTAGTGTCGTGCCATTCTTTATTTCAAGAATGAGGTTCTATTAAAGGTTTTGTTTGGTTGTTGAGATAAACATGTGGAAATCTTTGTTTGGATCTAGATTCTAGTTAGTAAAAGTTTTTTTTTGGTTATAGATATTAGTCGGTAAAATCTCTACTTAGTTTGTGACCCAGGCTGTCTAAAAGCTTATGTTTATTTGAGGGGATAAGCCATTGTAAAATGTCTCAATTTTCTTGAAACGAATATTTTGTGGGTATAACCTATAAAAGATAAAATTATTAAAACTCTCAAGATGTTCTATTGGGAACAATAATAGGCTAAGATTTGTTGTACCTGTATAAATCTCATCGCCATCTATCTAAGTCCATCTCTTTAAATTATGGAAATTACTTTATTGTTTGAAATTCGTTCATCTTCTTTTATCTATGTCTTTGAACTAATAAAAAATGTTTTTTTAAGTAAGAAATTTTTTAAGTCAATCACGAATTTTAAATACCACAATTCACCCCCCTCCCGTGTTTGAAGTCACTTTTCCAACAAGTGGAATCAGAGTCTAACTCTTGTTAATGACTAACTGTTCTAGGAGGAAACAAATTTGACCTATTCACTAAACAAGCCCCCGTACTTTAATGGAGAAGGGTATGGTTTATGGAAAGAGAAGGTGAATTTATTTAAAAAAGATATGATCGTGGCACTTGGAAGGCTGTGAAGGAAGGTCCGTTTATTCCTGCACATGAAGTTGATGGGGTTTTTGTGAATAAAATTGAAAAGGATTGGATCAAAGGTGGTAAAGAAAATATAAAGCATATTTTGAAGGAAAAAATTGGCATCACAAACACTCTCAGTCTTGATGACTTTATGCAAGTTTATCATTGCGAGAATGCAAAAGATATGTAGGGCATCCTTCAAATTACCCATGAAAGAACTACTAAGGTAAATAAGGAAAGGTTGAGAACATTAACTCATGAGTATGAACTTTTCAAAATGAAACCTAAAGAGAATATAAACCAAATGAAAACATAGTTTACCCATATCGTGAGTCATACGAGAACTCTAGTGAAAAACATTTCCAAATGAGGAATTAGTTGTGATAATTCTTAGATACCTAAACCATAGTTGGCAACCTAAAGTCACCATAATTTATGACTCTAGGGTTTTAGAAACCATGGACACGCACACACACACTATTTTTGATAAGTTAGTGGAACATGATATGGAGCTAAAAAGGATTTCCATGGATGAGGAAGACAAGAATAAGAGGAAAAGTATAGGTTTTAAAGCTAGAGATTCTGAATCTGATAGTGACATGTCACTCATGGTGTGAAACTTCATAAAGTTCTTGAAGCATTAGAAACATAAAGAAAAAGAGAAAGATACAAGTGAAGAAAATACTTCATTTATTTCTACATGCTATAAATATGGAAAGAAATGGCATATCAGACCAAACTTCCTTTTAGGAAAAAAGGAAAATCAGAATCAGAAGAAATCTAAGAAACTTAAGAAAAAGGTCAAAAATGCTTACATACGTGTGAGGAAAATGACACGGAGTCCTCTAAGATGAAGAATATATCATCTATTTTATAAAAAATCACCAAAATCATGAGGTAACCTCTTACTTCTCTTATCGAGATCTATTCCACATTTGTAAGAATCCAACAAAAAACATTATCTTTACTTTTGAGGACATTGTTTCTTCACTTGAATCTAAAAATAAAATCATGTTGGAATAAATAGAAAGTCTTAGGGTGAGACAATATGATCTAGCCCAAAAGTATTCTCCTTCTAACGAAGAAGTGTATGAACTTTCCAAGTGCGATGAGTCTAATAATTTAAAAAATGAAATTTATGATCTCCCAAAAACACTTGGAAAATTTACTAAAGGAAGAGATAACTTGAATCTTTTGTTCGGAAACCAAAGAGATTCCTATAATAAATTGGTTTTAACAATAAACCTAAGAACAATAGTTATAACTTAATAATATTTGTAATAAATATGGTCACATCACTATGTTTTGTTTCATTAAAAAGATGCTTGAAAGAAAACAAGGACATCATTCGTCATACTTTTATATAATGCATTGTGAGTGCAAAAGGAAAAACATATCTACCTCTTCACATCCTTATGTTTTTTATATAAAATATAGTGGTGAAAATATTTATAGGACTAATAGTATAGGATCCAAAATAGTATGGGTACCCAAATTTAAGACTTGAATTTTTATTCCAAGGATGTTTTGCAGTGTCGAGTGCTAAATGGTACCTTTATAGATGTCTTCAAAGCATATGACTGGTGATGGAACTTTATTCTCCATATTCACTCCTAAGAAGGGAGGATTTGTCTCTTATGGTAATAATAGTAAGGGAAAGAGTTTAGGTTTTGGTATCGTCGATAAGTCCCTAAGTCCAATGCTTATGGAAGTTCGGTTGGTTGAAGGGTCAAAGAATCATTTACTTAATATAAGTCAATTAATGACAAAGATAACAATGTAACCTTTGATTCTTTTAGATGTAGGGTCATAAAGTCTAAATCAAATGAAACTCTATTAACGAGTTCAAGAAGTTGAAATATCTACATGATGAATTTAAGTAAAATTCCTTCAAATTATGTATGTATCTTGAGTAACGAGGATGAATCTTTGATATGGTATAGGGGGATAACTCACGTACACATGGACCACTTATACAAGTTTGCTAGAAGGATCTCGTAGTGGGTCTACTAGACTTACATTTTGAAAATAACAAATTATTTGATGTAGGAAAAAAAGAGTAACCAAGTAAGGGTCTCTTTTAAAGAAGAAAATATTGTTTCCAAATATCGCCCCTTACAATTGCTCCACATGGATCTCTTTGGCCCATCTAGAACTATACGTTTTTATGGTAATTTCTTTGCCCTTGTAGTCATGGATGACTACTCTCGCTACACCTAGACATTATTATTATCTTAGAAAATAGAATCATTTGATAACTTTCGAAAACTAGCCAAGCTTATCCATAACGAGAATGGATTAAGAATTGCATCTATCAGAAGCTACTACGACGGAGAATTCCAAAATGACTAATTTTAATGTTTTGCAATGAGAATGATATTATGCATAATTTTTCCAAACCATAAACTCCTCAATAAAATAGGGTAATAGAGATGAAAAAAACTCTCTATAAGAGCTTGCAAGGACGATGTTCAATGAGACAAATAACCCAAATTACTTTTGGGGTAATGCGGTAAGCATTACTTTCTATGTTATGTATAGAGTCTTGATAAGACAATTCTAAAGTAGACACTTATTGAGTTATATAGATGATGAAATCTGAATATTTCTAATTTACATATTTTCGGATGCAAATGCATTGTCCTTAATATTGGGAAGGATAACCTCATAAAATTTTACCTGAAATTATGCTCTTCGCAGGACAGACGTTGGACATAATGTTAGAGACAATGTGTACAACGTGCTTATATCATATTAAAATAATGCGGTAAATAAATCATAAAGCAATAAATAACATAAATGATTCTTAATCTATTTCAATTATACATCACCTACATTTGGGGGGCTTTCAACATATGGAAGGAAATAAACTTGCAATAGTATAAGTAAGAATAGTCCTAGATCAACAACCCTTGTTCAATACCTTTACTCCTAATATTGAATGTGTCTTTCTATTTTGGAATCCCCTTAAATATAAGAATCTCTCTCACATTATCTTAATCAATAACCCTAGTGATCGATGCATACAACAGGTTTAAAGAATGTAGAAGTAGTACACATATCAAATAACATGAAAGGTGGTTTCTACACCTTAAGATATCTCAAATCAAGCACCAGACAAGAGCTCACCCAAACAGGAGCTTACAATCCACACAAGCAGGAACACAAGCATACATGTATACACACAATATTACTCCCCCTTTTTTCAATATGGCAAAGGTATGGAAAGTATTACCATAGTAACAATCATAACTATATAGTAGCTGGAATCCTTGTTATAATGAAGAAATCATTATCAAAGGATCATTACAGAACAAGTAATAAAAACCAACATGCCTATATACAAGGGTAAAAAAACTTGATAAAAAAAATGATGTAATCAACAACAACCATTCACAACATAAGCCAAAAGACTTCAGTTTTTAGAGCTTTCCTCCTCATCCTCACTTGCAGTTTCTTCATCTTCCTCACTACCAGCTTCTTCCTCTTCCTCAGCTTCCTTATCCATATTTTTATTCTTAATGGTACTTGTAGCAATTGTTTCTTGAAGAGCCTTTGAAACTTCCATGATCTCAAGAAACACATACATTTTAGTAGGTTTGGATAAAGGAGGAGAGTTCCCAATATCATATTGGTCTTGGTTCTTTGACACCACGATGTCTAAAACATAAACAACCTATAACCAAGAATTAGTGGCATTGCCTTTTTTTTAAGTTTCATCAGGATACAAAACCTCAGTGTGTTAGTTCAAGATAATATCATTTAATAAAAAATGAAATGTTATGGTAGCTTAACAACAAAGGAATCAACATGCTTCATTGTTTGCTCAAACACATATTCTCCAAAATTCATCTTCACATTGATTCCTATTTGGTAGATAAGTTTGGACAAAGCACTATTTATGCTTTAACTATGATTTGTAGGTGCCCAATTTGTTGCACTAATCCTATTCAAAACATCATACTTGACACTCATTCTTCCACAAGAGAGTAAACCTTTCTTGGGCCATTGCTTCACTTGCCCACCAGTTATATCCTAGGAAATCTTGTTAATGGAGGGAACCTTATTAGACCCCACAGACTTGCTTTTTCCCAAATAATCATTAATAATTGGAGGTGAAAACCTCACACACTTCCCTCTTACATACACCTTTTTGTACTCTTTGCTTCCTTCAACATTGCATTCATTAAAGATGTTAACAATAAACTCCATGACTATCTTTTCATAGCAATGACCAATATTAGAGTCAATTCTCATTAAACCAATAACTTTCATCATCTTAAAGATTTCTTTACATTCAAGAGCTTCTTTGCCAAGCTCTCTCTAAGTAATAATCGGTATTTAGAACTCCAATTTTCACTTCTGAACACTTGTTTCAGAATGGAATACGACATTATCCATGAGAGTACCAGGAACATTCACATATATTATCTTCCCACCAACCTTTTTCATTACAGTATGCATAATGTCTAAGACATCTTCTTCATCATTTGTCTCAAAGTCACTTGTTTAAACATGCTTTCGCTTTCGATATTTCTTTGAAGCGATTTTATCTTCAAACTTTCTCTTCTTCCTCACAAACTTATCTTGAGGAGTTTTCTCCTTCACAACTTTAGTATTCTTCAGAGAGAATTTAGGGGTTACACCTTTCTACTTCTTCTTCTCTTTTACCTATCAGCAACATACCTAACTATACTCGTCATCATAGTAACAACGGGTTTTTAATCAATTTCGGTATTTTCATCCACTTCCACTACTTCTTTATCCTTTTCTTGAGTATCTTTTTCTTGAGACTTGGTTACATTCTTAATGATTCTTTTCATTATGTTAGAAATGGGAATGTCATCATCCTTATAAGCTTCCATATTCTTTTTACCTTAAACCTCAACCTCTGTATTTTGTGGGTCTTCTCCCTTCAACTCTTAAGTAGAATCATCTTCATCCAAGATATTATTCAGATATGTCTCAAATGCAGGAATTCCAATAGTTTGTCCAATAGTGGGTTTAGTAGGAGTTTCAAAAAGAGGTTCATCATAACGTTTATCAAATGTTTCACTAGGTGGTTCAACATGTGGCCCAACAGGTGGTTCCCCATATGGTTCAACATTTGGCTCAACATGGGAATCAATGGTGGTTTCAGCAACTTCAACAATATTACCAATGGTATTGGATTTATTGTCCACAAAATCAATATAATTGTGAACATACACATAAGTATCTTTATCAGAGGGACTCACCTTTGCTTTATTCTTCTTAGAGTCAACCTTCTTTGTTATTTCCTCTAAAATGTCAACATGGAGAATCATATGAAGTGAAACAACATCCTTTACCATATTTTGTTCATCAAGATTTCTACTTGACTCATGAACCCTATTTTTCTTTGATGTTCCTTCCCCCCCCCCCCCCCCCCCCCCCATCTTTACACTTAGCATTTTGACCCCATACAAATTGGTAACCGATTTGGGTAAAGAAGATTTAACTTTATTAGAGTTTTGACTATTTTTGAACTGGTTTAAGAAACTTGAGAGAGATAAGGATGAACAGATGTGGTAAAATAGTAGAGAGAGAGAGAGAGAGAGAGAGAACGTAAGGTTGTTTTTGCGTGTGAGGAAGGAGTATTTATGAGAAAATTTTGAATGAGGAGTGATTTCCCTTATTTTTTATGCTGCAATAATCCTAAGAGAGAGAAACTTTCCTTGTATTCTTGTACGCCTCCCTTGCATTAGTTGCTAGAAGTTTTCGCACATGAAAATACTAATATCACCCCTTATCTTTTCAAATTGAGCAACATCTGAGGCTTTAGAGAAAATTTATCCTAGTTTCTTTTCAGTGGCTACATGCTCAAGGTTTACCATTTTATCTTCCATAAGTTCCCTGAGGAAATGATGACGAATTTTAGTATGTGTGGTTCGATTATGTTGAACAATATTCTTTGAAATACTAATAACACTTAAATTATCACAGTATTATGTCATGACATTGTATTCTACATTGTACTCCCTCAACAATTGTTTCATCCATCACAATTGGGTGCAAATGCTCCTCGTAACAATGTACTCAACTTCTGTAGTAGAAAGAGAGACATAATTCTGCTCCATGTTAAACCAAGAGATTAGGTTGTTTCCAAGAAAGAACCAAATGTGTTTTTTCTATCATCATCACTCCTAGCCTAATCAACATCATAATACCCTACTAGTATTGAGTTAGTATCATGAGAATAAAGACTACCATAGTCACAAGTTCCACTTATATATTTCATGATTCTCTTCACTTGAGTGAGATTACTAGCCTTGGGCTTAGCTTGGTTTCTAGCACAAATACCTAAAAATTTGATGTTAAGTCTTCTTGCTTTTAGATATAGCATACTACCAATCATGCTTCTATATAGACTTTTCACAACATCAACACCATTATCATCTATGGATAATTTCACATGTTTTGCACTAGGAGTTCTCTTATGACTTGCCTTGTCAAACCCAAACTTATTCACTATACTATTTGCATACTTGCTTTGAGAAATAAAGATGTAGTCGTCCATTTTCTTTACTTGTAGACAAGGAAAGTCAGTGAGTTCTCCTAGAAGACTCGTCTTAAATTCAGATTGCATTTGATGAACAAAATGTTCCACCATCTTGTTTGACATTTCACTAAAGACAATTTCATCAACATATATTTAGGATATCATGAGTTTTCCTCTAACACTTTTCATAAATAGGATCTTATATATTCCACCTCTCTTGTACCCGTTGTAGATCAAAAACTCAGTTAATATTTCATACGAAGACCTAGGAGCTTGTTCTAATCCATAGAGATCTTTCATCAACTTGTACACATGATTAGGAAAGCTATAATCAATGAATATCTTGATAGCTTCTTCAGATATGATCTTCTTCATGCTCTTGAGGTTTAGATTACCTAGTTTTTGATGTCATAGATTGGTCCCTGCAACCTTGGATATCAAGCATGTTGAAGGTTGATTCTTAATTTGAGATATCCATGCATATAAGATGTCTTTGGACCTTGCACCTTTCATTAACATTTCTTGATTTTTGTTGGTAACAATGAATTTTGACTTGGTGAAGATCACATTCATACCATGATCATTTAGTTAGTTATTCATTCTACCAACAGTACATCATCAAGGCCAGGGAAACCTGGGCAAACCAATTTTCCTATACCCTTGATTTTTCCTCTAGCTCCATCACCCAAAGTAACATAATTATTGGAGTAGGGTTTTAATTCTCCTAGAGGTTTCTTTTATCCAATCATGCGCATGGAGCATCCACTATCAAAGTATCAATCTTAGCTTGATGAAACTCTAAGAGATGTATGAGCTATGAGACATGTGGTTATCTCATTGGGTTTCCACACTTTTTAGCTTGGACGTTCTTGTCTCTTTTTCTATTGAGCCTTCATTTGAAGGTTGAGAAAAACAAGAAAGGTGGGTTTGAATTATTTTGGAAATAAATTTTTTTAGGAAATCAAATTACACACAAAATTTTATACTGGTTCGCTTGAAAATCAAAGCTACTCCAGTCCACCCGGCCAAGGTGATATCTCCTTCAAAAAGGACTTAATCCACTAATCTTGAAAGGTTACATAACCAATCGTCTAAGAGAATAATCTCTTAGCCCTCTCAAGTATTCAGACTACGCAGAGTCACTTGAGGAAATAGTTTAAGCAGAAGTAAATTGTAATGCAAAGTGCTTCTAACAACAAGCAAGTATTACAGAAAATATGAGAGCAAAAGATTTTCACGTAAGAGCAATAACTTTTGAAAAAGAGAGAGAATGAATGATATTTCTGTGTGTCTCAGGTTAGTCTCTCTAGAGAAGTAATTCGTCCTTTATATAGTCGTTGTGAAGGACCGTTGGAGTGATGACTGAATCTTGGTCATTGTAGAATAATTAATGTCATTACTTCTATTGTTTCTTTCTAAAACCATTTTGTCTTCCTCATTATTCCTTTCTTTAAATACTTCCTTTCCATAATGAGATTCTTTTCGGTTACGCGTTCTGGACTTGTGAGTCTGCATCAGAGTTTTGATATATCAGAGTTTGTCTTCGGAGGCTGATTATGTCTGACTTCATCAGAGCTTCTCAGTGCTATAGACTTCTTAAGTATCAGAGTCTGAATCCAGTAGTCTTTTGTCGGAGCTTCTGACTTCTTACTATTTCGTTGGTATCTGCGTTGATCAGAATCAGAACCTTCTGGATGTATTCCTTTCTGAGTGGCATCTGATCATTTAAAACTTTGTATCTGATGTGATTTTGTATCTGATGTATGGTTAGAATCCTGCGTAAATGTTCAGAGTCCTGCACACTAAGAAAAATCTCGTTAGAGTACCATTTTTGGTTTCATCCTTTGTTATCATCAAAATCTTAGAGATATATTGTAGAACCAACTTTGTTCTTACAATCTCTTCCTTTTTGATGATGACAAAACAGTTCAGATTGAAGATAAAACATTTAAAGAACTCTTAGATCAGATATTATAGTGGGTTCCCCCTGAGTTAGATCTTTGGATAGTTCAGAAGTTCTAACCGGACCTTCCATAGTTTGGTGCTTTTAGCAACTTTCTTGCATATCTTAAGTCATTGATTTTTAAAGAAAGTGTTTGCAGTGCTTGAAAGGAATTTAGATCTGTTTTCATCAGAGCTATTTTAGTTCTCCCTCTTTTTGTAAGAATAAAAAAGACTTAGCAAAAAACTTAGCAAAAGAGTTAATATTAATAGATAAGCATTTACATAAGCTAGAAAGCAGAAAGAAAGAAGGTAAGAAATAGACATCAAAACACAGAAAGCAACAAGCAAAGCAGGGAAAGAAACAAGCAAATCCTACAAAGTAACAAGCAAAAATATCCTAGGTGCCTAAGGGTTTGGAGGTGGAGGCATCCTCTAGAGCAGCTGGGACAGCATGTTCTGAATGTTTACGTTGACAGAGTCCTGTTGATCCAGTCTGGCTCGAACTGCCTATTGTTCTTTCTGCAGCTCTTCGAGAGTCTTCAGGACCAGAGGGACGAATCTAGCGTTGGAGGACTCCCCCTGAGTCAGTTCATCAGATCTGGCTTTGGCAGAAGACTCTTCAGCAAGACGCTACTTCTTCAGCGTCGACTTTGGCTTTTGCCTCAGCTTCAGCAGCAACAGCATCAGCAAGAGCTTTTGCTTTAGCTTCTCTGATTCACTGAAGTTTTTCTTGGCACGCTTTCTCTTCAGCTTCCTGTCTTGCCCGTTCCTCGGCTTCTCTGGCCAGACGCTCTTGGAGTCTGATCTCAGCGTCTCTGATGAAGTCGTTGCGGACTTGCTCAGACAGGCCTTTCATCTTGAAGGCTTCAGCGGTCATCCAACTTATCACTTTGGGATCATCACTGAGACCAGAGTTGATGGTTAGAGACTTGACCTTTTCAACTGAACACTCTGCAAAAATCATAGTTGCTTCTTCAAGGGTTAGAAGGGTGGTTTCTGGTTCATTGGCAGAAGCTTGGGAGGGTGAGGTGGGGGAACTTAGGTTAAGTGTGGGAGTTGTTGGGTCAGCGGAAGTGATGGGTTGTGGTACTTTAGAGTGTGGTGGTTCAGATGGTTATGATTCAGAGTGGATTGGTTCTGAGGGTTGTGGTTCATAATGGGTTGGTTCTGATGTCGTTGTGTTTGGATTTTCCGGAGGTGGGGAAGTGACATCAGGTTCAGGGTTAGAAAGTGATGGCTTTTGAGAGGCCGAAGCATGGTCTTGGAGCAGAGCCAGAGTGGGGGAGTAAGGGTCAGAGGGTTCAGTGTTAGAAGAAAGTTCGTAGTAAGGTGGGGATTGAGGAGATTGTGATGAAGATGGTGAGGTGGTTTCATTTAGCATTTCTGCTTCTGAAATAGGTAGAGTTGTGGTGGCAAGGTTAAATTTTTGAGATGGTTGGTTAGAGGATCTGGTGGTTGAGGGGGGAGTGTCAGCAGTTGTGTATATGGGGTTTGTTTGAGGGAGAGAAGAAGCAATTGGTTTTATTTTTACAGAGGGAGGGAGAGATACAGACTTACCTGGAGAGCCAACCAGAGGCATTGGGGGTCTTGATCCAGATGTTTCTCCCAGCTTCGCTTTCTTGGTCTTCTCAGAGGGCTCTCGCGTCCTCTTCTGGAAGTCTGGTGGAAACTCAGGCAGCCAGTCCACTTGGAATTCTGTGATATCCACCCCTAGCTTGTACAGATCCTCTAGACAGTAAGTAATTACCTCTGGATGGTCGATCTTAGAGAATAAATAGAGTCCGTTGGGGATATCCCTTTGATCTTTAAGTGCTTCCTAGGAGGTGTCAAGTGTTGGTTTGGCTCTCACTTGCTCAATGATTCCCATGCTCTTCAGATTGCGAGCATTCAGAGGTTTGACAGTGTCAATCATGACGTCTTCCATGAGTCTAAACTGAATCAGATGGTCCATGAGGCCACTTTCGATCAACACATCAGATATCAGTCTCCCCAAAGGAATGTAGTTTCTTGTCTTCATATTGTTTCTGGTGTCCTTGACGGAATCTTTGAGGTACTTGAATAAGAGTGTAGGTATGCAGAGCTTCAAACCCTTTTGAATGCAGTAGAGGATGCACTTTTGGTCAGTGTTGATGTAGTTAGAGGAGTTTGAAGCTGGAAGATGATGGATAGTGCCTAAGATAATCTTCAGCCAGACCCGAAGGTTATGATGTAGTTCCTTGTTCTTGGAATGCTTTCCTTCAACATTCTGTTGGAATATGGTAGGGTTTATCTCCTGGGACAGACATTTTGCCCTAGGGTTGATGTTGTAGATGCGTCTTCCTCCTGTCTTCTCCATGTTCAGAAGATACGCAATCAATTTCTCTGTGATGACTATCTTGACTCCTAGAACGTAGGAGACAATGTAGTGATCATCAGAGTCTGTGAACCGCCAGAACTCCTTCACCAGATTTGTGTACACCGGGCCATAGAGGCATTGAAAGTAGTTTTCCCACCCTTGCCTTTTCAGTTCATCAGTGAGTTCGACGCCATTGCGCTTCATGTTGTCAAAGTCCACCAAAGTTTCACAAAGAACTTCTAGCTTGTCAAACGGAGTTTCAAGATGAATGTGAGGCTCACGATCAAGAATGTGAGGTTCTTTATAGATGGGAGTGGATATGACGCTGGTGGTTGTTGGTTTGTGTTGACTGGAACTTGGTGCTTGCTCAATTAAGTTCATCTGTTGAGAGAAGTTGTATACTGGCTGTTGCTGAGAATCCATGAAGAATGGTTGAAGATGATGATGAATGCTGAAGAACTTTGGTAAAAACTGCAGAGAAAACCTTTGAAGGAGGAGAGAACTGAGAGAAAGGGTTATGTGAGTTCGTGAGTGTAAAAGTGTGCAATTGCAACTAGTGAAAAGTATATATACACAATTAGGGCGCATGCAAAACAACACATAAATAAGAGTTTACCAGATAGCACATTAACCAAGTAAGCACGTTAGAGAGGAGAATGATTACAGCTCATAAATGATGTCTAATCCCAAAATCAGCATACTGCTCGAGGAGGTATCAAGAGTCTGTTTCTTGATTACTGCTAGACAACTGTCTAGAAGTTCCAAGGTCAGGCGCATGATGTACCACGTGTTACTTTATCTGATCTTCTGGAATACCAAAGGGTTGGTTCCTTGAGATTTCTAACTCAGGTGACTTCTAACTGGTAGTAGCATCAGAGTCAGATACAAAATCCAGTTGTTTACTTCAGAGTCTTATTTTGCTATCTCAGAGGCACATTTCATTCAGGACAATTTTGAATGTTTATATTTTTTAAGATAAAAGAGAATCTATCTTCAGTAAGGGGTTCTGTAAAAATATCAGCCCATTGATGGTTTGTATCAATAAATTTTAAAGTTACTACCCCTTTCTGAGCATAGTCTCTAATGAAATGATGTTTTATTTCTATGTGCTTAGCTCTGGAATGCAAAATAGGATTCTTACTTAAATAGATGGAAGCAATATTCTCACAGAAGATAGGAATGTTACTCTCAAAGATTTGGAGATCTTCTAGTTGATTCTTCATCCAGAGCATCTGAGTAGTGCATAGTGATGCTGAAATATATTATGCTTCTGCAGTGGACAGAGCTATGGTTGATTACCTTTTGCTAGCCCAGGATATCAGATTCTTTCCCAAGAGCTGACAGTTCCCAGATGTACTTTTATGTTCCATTCTGCCCACTGCATAATCTGCATCACAGTAACCAGACAGTCTATACTCTAATATTTTCTCATACATCAGGCCCATGTTAGGGGTTCCTTTCAGATACCTGAGTATTCTTTTAACAACTATTAAATGAGATTCTCTAGGATCTAATTGGAATCTGGCTCAGAGACATACACTAAAAAGAATATCAGGACGTGTAGCAGTCAGATAGAGAAGAGAGCCTATCATACCACGATAGAGCTTCTGACAAACCTTCTGGCTAACTTCTTCTTGTTCAAGAATGCACGTTGGATGCATAGGTGTCTTAGCAGGTTTGCATTCCGCCATTTCGAATTTCTTCAGAATGTCTTTAATGTATTTACTTTGATGAACATAGGTGGCTTCTGAAGCTTGATTGATTTGAATTCCTAAAAAGAACTTTAGTTCTTGCATTAAGCTCATTTCAAATTCTGCCTGCATTAGCTCAGAGAATTCTTGACATACAAAAGGATTAGCTTAACCAAAAATAATGTCATCAACCTATATCTGGCATATCATGAGGTCATTGATAATGTTTTTACAGAAGAGTGTAGAGTCAACTTTTCCTCTAATAAAGTCATGTTCCAGAAGAAAATTGCTTAATCTTTCATACCAAGCTCTAGGAGCTTGTTTTAAACCGTATAAAGATTTCTTAAGTTTAAAAACATGTTCTGGACAATTTGAGTTTTCAAAACCTAGAGGTTGATTGACATACACTTCTTCTGATATATAGCCATTAAGAAATGCACTCTTGACATCCATTTGATATAGTTTGATTGAATGATTTACAGCAAATGAAACAAGTAAGTGAATAGATTCTAACCTGGCGACTGGGGCAAAGGTTTTGTTGTAGTCAATGCCTTCTTGTTGACTGTACCCTTGTGCCACCAGTCGAGCTTTATTTCGGACAACTTCTCCTTTTTCATTTAGTTTATTTCTGAACACCCATCTGGTTCCAATAATGTGAGTGCCTTTGGGCTTAGGAACAAAATCCCAAACGTCATTCTTTGAGAATTGATTTAGCTCTTCTTGCATAACTAGAACCCATTCATCATCTTGAAGTGCCTCATCACAGGAAGTAGGCTCAATCAGAGATACTAGTTCTATAGGAATTTCTTCAGGTACCTTGAATGTTGACCTATTCCGGATAGGTTCATCCTTGTTTCCCAGAATCAAGTCTTCAGAGATGTTAGGGAGACTTCTTGATTTCTTCTGGATAAATGAGACTTTAGTTGCATCTGGACTTTGTTTATCTGATACTTCTGGTACTTTGGTCTTTTCGTCAGAACCTGCAAGAGTAATCTCCAAATATGCAAGTTTCTTAACTAGCTCTGACTTTTCAAGGTCAAGCTTATCATCAAATCTAACATGAATTGATTCTTCCACAATTTTAGTTGTTGTGTTGTATACTCTGTATCCTTTAGAGCATTCTGAGTATCCTAACATAATACCTTTTTGTGCTTTTGAATCAAACTTGTTCATATGTTCTTTAGTATTCAGAATAAAGCAAGAGCATCCAAAAGGATGAAAATAAGAAATGTTGGGTTTTCTTCCCTTACACAGTTCATAGGGAGTCTTCTCCAGAATAGATCTTATAGAGATTTTATTCTGAATATAACATGTTGTATTTACTGCTTCAGCCCAAAAGTGCTTAGCCACATTTATTTCATTGATCATGGTCAATTCCATTAGAATCAAATAGTTCCTCAAAAAAACTATTTTCAAATTCTCTACCATGATCACTTTTGAATCTGATGATTTTAGATTCAAATGTGTTTTGTACTTTGGAACAAAAGCTAGTGAATATAGAATGAGACTCACTCTTGTGCTTTAGGAATTTTACCCATGTCCAGCGACTAAAATCATCAACAAAAACTAGTCCATATTTCTTTCCATTGACTGATGTTGTTTTTACAGTACCAAACAAATCAATGTGAAGAAGTTCTAGAGGCTTAGATGTGGAAACAATATTTTTCTTTTTAAAAGATGATTTAGAAAATTTTCCTTTTTGACATGCTTCACATAGAGCATCTGAAGAAAACTTTAGCTTGGGTAGACCTCTGACTAACTCGAGTTTATTTAGCTGAGATAGTTTTCTCATGCTAATGTGGCCCAAGCGTTTATGCCATACCCATTGGTCTTCATGAACAGACATCAAACATTTTACATTTTGTTCTTTTAAGTCTGAAAGATTTATTTTGTAAATATTGTTTTTCCTCTTGTCAGTGAATAAGACTGTTCCATTGTTCTAATTTATTACTTTACATGTTTTTTGATTGAAGATTACATCATAGCCGTTATCACTTAATTGACTCATGGATAACAGGTTTATGCATTAATCCTTCTACATAGAGAACATCAGATATAGAGGGAAGAGTACCATTACCAATAGTTCCGGAGCCTTTGATCCTTCCTTTCTGATTTCCTCCGAAACCGACGAAGCCATCATCTTTAAGTTCCAGGCTTTGGAACATATACTTTCTTCCCGTCATGTGACGCGAGCATCCAGACTCCAGATACCATTACTGGTGTCTTAACTCTGCTGCATAAGATATCTGCAACATAAACAATCTTATCCTTTGGTACCCAGAATCTTTTGGGTCCTTTATGATTAGTTTTCCCAGAGTTTCTTGGAACTTTGGGTTTTCTAGCATTATCAAAACATTGTGCTTGTGTATGTGTGTAGTGATAAGAAAACGGAGATTTAGGTTTGTCATTAGTGGAAAATTTATCTTCACTAGGGTCATAACCAATTCCTCTTCTATTATTCTGACTAACTCCATAAATCATGGATGCCATTCTGCTTCTCTCTATCCCATTCTTCAGAAACTTTTGAAAAGATTTTTCATATTCATAAATTAATGTGTTCGAAGTTTGTGGAGCTTGAGATAACGCTTCTTCAAGTTTTAAACATTGTTTATTTGTGGAGTCTCTTTCTAATATCAAAGTTTGATTTTCATCTTTTAGATCTGAAATTGTTATTTGAAGTTTACCACATTCTTCGATGGTTTCTTCAAGAACCTCTTTTACAGCTTTAAATTTTTGTTTCAGTTTCTGGTATGAGTTTAGAGTTTCAGAAAGGCATGATTCGAGGTCAGAGCGAGAAAGATCAGAAAATACCTCTTCAGATTCAGATTCTCCATCTGATGTATTTCTTGAGGTGGTACCCATGAGTGTAACATTTGCCTGTTCATCAGAGTCTCATTCTGAGGAATCAGATCCACTATCATCCCAGGTGGCCATCAGTCCCTTTTTGGTTCTGAAGGAACTTTTGTTGAAATTTTCTCTTCTAGAGCTACCTTTCTTCAACTTGGGACATTCGTTTCTATAATGACATGTTTCCTTACATTCATAGCATGTTATATCTTTGTTAGATTTACCTCTGGAAGTTGATTCTGATCGATCTCCCTTGGGTCTTGATCTTCTGAAGTTATTATTCCTTTTTCTCCAGAGTTGTTTTACTCTTCTGGTTAACAGGGATAATTCTTCTTCATCGTCAGAGTCTTCCTTTTCAGAGTCATCCATGTCTTCTTCTTCATCCTGGAAGGCTTTGTTTCTATCTTGTTTGCGTCTTTCGGATCTGGACTTTAGTGATACAAATTTGATCTTCTTTTGAGGTTCATCTTCCTCCAACTCTATCTTGTGGCTTCTGAGTGAATTGACGAGTTCCTCAAGGCTGATACTGTTCAGATCTTTTCTTAGCTTTAAAGTTGTGACCATCGGTCTCCATTTCTTTAGCAAGCTTCTAACAATCATTTTAACATGATCCGCAGTTGTATATCCTTTATCTAGTACTTTGAGTCATGCAATTAAAGTTTGAAATCTAGAAAACATTACCTCTATAGCTTCATCGTCCTCCATTTTGAAGGCTTCATATTCTGGATTAGAGCCAGAGCCTTTGTTTCTTTTACTTGAGAATTTCCTTCGTGAGTCATCCTCAGGGAGTCAAGTATTTCTTTAGTTGTTCCCTTGTTTGTTATCTTTTCATATTCATTGTAGGAAATAGCATTGAGAAGTATCATTATGGCTTTGTGATGGTTCTTGAATTCACGCTTCTGATCATCTGACATTTTCCTTCTGGGAATAGCAACCCCAGCGTCTGTCACAGGTGGTGTGTAGGCAATTGTGACAATACCCCAGAGATCAACGTCGTAGCCCAGAAAGAAACTTTCAATTTTGTCTTTCCAATAATCAAACTTCTCGCCATCAAAGATTGGAGGTTTAGCGTTGTAACTATCTCTTTCATTGGTGTTGGCCATATTTTTCTCACGCTGAGTCTCTCTACACTGTTAAGTGTTTGATTAGAAAATCAACAACAACGCCGAAGCTCTGATACCAACTAAAGGTTGAGAAAAACAAGAAAGGGAGGTTTGAATTGTTTTGGAAATAAAAGCTTTTTAGGAAATCAAAACACACAGAGAATTTTATACTGGTTTGCTTGAAAAACAAAGCTACTCCATACCACCCGGCCAAGGTGATTTCGCTTTCAAAATGGACTTAATCCACTAATCTTGAAAGATTACACTTCCAATCGTCTAAGAGAATAATCTCTTTGCCCTCTCAAGTATTCAGACTGCGCAGAGTCCCTTGAGGAAATAATTTAAGCAAAAGTAAATTGTAATGCAAAGTGCTTCTAACAACAAGCAAGTATTACAGAAAATATGAGAGCAAAAGCTTTTCACGTAAGAGCAAAAGCTCGTGAAAAAGAGAGAGAATGAATGATATTTCTATGTGTCTCAGGTGTGTCTCTCTATAGAAGTAATATGTCCTTTAAATAGTCGTTGTGAAGGACCGTTGGAGTGATGACATAATCTTGTTCATTGCAGAATGATTAATGTCATTACTTCTGTTGTTTCTTTCTAAAACCATTTTGTCTGCCTCATTATTCCTTTCTTTAAATACTTCCTTCCCATAATGAGATTCTTTTCGGTTACGCGTTCTGGACTTGTGAGTCTGCATCAAAGTCTTGATATATCAGAGTTTGTCTTCAGAGGATGATTATGTATGAGTTCATTAGAGCTTCTCAGTGCTATAGACTTCTTAAGTATCAGAGTCTGAATCCAGTAGTCTTTTGTCGTAGCTTCTGACTTCTTACTGTTTCGCTGGTATCCGCGTTGATCAGAATCAGAACCTTCTGGATGTATTCCTTTCTAAGTGGCATCTGATCATCTAATACTTTGTATCTGATGTGATTTTGTATCTGATGTATGGTCAGAATCCTGCGTAAATGATCAGAGTCCTGCACACTAAGAAAAATCTTGTTAGAGTACCGTATTTGGTTTCATCCTTTGTTATCATCAAAATCTTAGAGATATATTGTAGAACCAACTTTGTTCTTACATCATTGACTATATGGTTGATGATATCCATACAATCTATAATAATAGGGCTTTATGTGGCCATATCTTCCATAATGATGACATTTCCAAGAAGAGTTATTGTTTACTTTGTACTGAGGGTACATATGTCGAGCAGGTTGTTGAGACATATAGTCTACCATTAAAAACTTAGCGGGGACAAACTTCTTAGTGGGAATTCTTATTTTTTTACTCATGGATTCTAGTAAGATCATATTCCCTTGACATTCCTAGAAATCTTCCTAACTTCTAGGATTTAATCCAGCATATTTGAACCATTGTTCAACATACAAACAAATTTTTTCAGATTTTCTAGTTTGAAGTTTAACAGGGCGACCTCCTCTTTAAGACTAGTGATGGTTGAAACAAGTTTCCATTTTCCCTTAAGCAAAGCACTTATTGTTTTCTTTTATTTCTCTCCTACCATGCATACTTCCTTCCACTTATTGTATAAAAGTTTGAATGTTTCAGTTAACTCTTCACCAAAGATGTCTTAATCACTAGATTCACTATAAGGTTCAATTTTCCTATGAAAGCCATCATCCTATTAGTTGTTTCTTCTTCACTCTCATCTTCAGAATTAGAATGAGTGTTTGACATTCCCTTTTTATGTTACTTTAAAAACATGGGACATTAAGCTTCAATGCGACAAAAGCCTTCACATTCATGACATTGTATCCCTCCACCTTTGTTTGGTTTATCTTTATCTTTTCTCTTGCACTGTGCACCAATGTTCTTGAAGTTGTCTAGAACTTTGTCTTCAACTTTGTCGCAATAATAAAAAGATTGAACCCACAAGGGTTGTGTTCAAACAAGTCAACAGTTGTGCAATGTAAAGGAAGAATAATAAATGAGTGGGGGTTTCAGGTTTTTAGACGAAAAAGAAATTATGAGTTTAACTAGAAGTATTAAAGATGGTTAGGTTGTGCAATAGAATTCCCTTATCCTCTTCTGTTGATGTATGATGCCTTGTATGAATGGTCTTATCCTTATAATCTCACAGAGAATTAACAAAATTGTTATATCTAATCCCCCATGAAATAACTCACTGACCACTACTCGGAGATTTCTATCCCTAGTCTTTCAGTGTAATTAGAGTTAGGCGGAGTATAGAACGTTAATTCCTTATGCCATAACTCGGGGTCTCCCATTCGTATTTAGCCAGCTTAAGTAGAACAATTCCCACATGTCTAACACATATGATAAGGGTCGGTAATCCTTATGTGTCCTATATAAGAGTAACAGGGTATCTCAAATAAAAAGCCTTAGGAATAAGCAACAACTGAATAAAATTATAATTCAAAGGATTCATACAAAGTCAAACCAACATATAATGCCAACAAGATTGAATAAGGTTCATCTTTACACAACCTAATCTAGAGGATCTTTAGCTACTCATAATGAAAATTACAATACCAATTCAATAAAGAAGAATAGCATATGAATTCCCTTGAATGATTGGCCTCCAATGGCTTCAACTGCTCTCAAAATCACCCCTTGATGCTATAAAATCACGTATCCAGTGCAAGAATTCTTAACCTTTGCCAAACTGCTGAAAATCCCATTAAAAAGCACTCAGAATGGGTCAAAACGCGTCATAAAAAGCCCAGAAAATAACCATCATGCGGATTACACAAGCATCGCGCATACTATGTAACCTTTGTTAGAATAAGATTTTGATTCTGCAAAGTATCTCTAAGTTTTAATGATAACAAAGAATGAAATAATTTGGTACCCTAACAGTTTTCTTAAGTGTGCAGGATTCTAAGTTGAAATGACTCTGATAAGTCACCTTCGGATTCTTAAGAAACTAATATTTATCATCTGATGTAATCCAGAAGCACTGACCTAACACAAAGAGAAATCACATCTGAATATGAACATAATGCATCTAAGGAGCATTCACCTGAAGAATTTGACTCTGAAGTTCAAGCTCTGATGATTGATTCTGAGAACTCTATCTGAAGACTCTATTCGAATACTTTGTAAAGAGATATCTGAAGACTCTAACTCTGAAGACTCTAACTCTGAAGACTCTGATCATGCTCACCTCACTCTAACACATGCTCAGAAACACGCAATCAGATGTCACCTGGTTAGAAACTTAAGCTGGAAACATTTTATTATGCTCCTAGTCTGTTATGGAAAGGACACGGAATTTACTACATTTGTTTGCCACAGCTGGCACAAAATCATTATTCATTTCGCCCAACAGTATTATCTCAATTGCTATATAAGGGCCTCTTCACAACTTGCCAAAACAACAACTTTGATACAACAACTTTATCATACAACTTTTTCACCACTCTTATGATGAACAACACACGCAGCATACTCTAATTATTTCTTCACCACTGTTGTTGTAAGAAAAAGTTTCCATACAAGAGCTGCTGCTCAATATTGTGTGGTTATCTTTCAATGTTCTTAAGTTATGTCTATACTGCTTATCTAGAAGCATCTAGGGAAACACTTTATAATTCTTGTAATTTTTTGGATTCCTCAGGTGACTTGTTTAGGTCTATAGACTTGAGAGGTCTAAGAGGTTGTTGAACCCTTGGACGAACTTTGTAATCTATTGAGATTAGTGGATTAAGTCCTTGTTGAAGGCGAAATCACCTTGGCCGGCTGGACTGAAGTAGCTTTGATTTTCAAGTGAACCAGAATAAATTGTTTATTTTGTTATAATTTCTTCTTTACGTGTGTTGTTGCGAAAATCTTGTAATTCATGTGAAAATAATTCAACCCCCCTTTCTTGTTTTTCTGTACCTTCAATTGGTATCAGAGCTCCGACTCTATTATTTATTTTTGAATCAAACACTTAACCGTGTAGAGAGACCCAGGGTGAGAAAAAGTTCATGGAAAACACAATGAAAGAGATAGCTACATTGTAAAACCTTCAGTTTTTTATGGAGAAAAATTTGACTACTGGAAGGACATAATTTGAGAGTTTCTTCCTAGGCTACAATGATGATCTTTGGGATATGGTTACAAACGGTTATGAGCTACCCATCTTTGTGATTGGTATTCCTATTCCAAGAAGCAGAATGAGCGGCGAACAGAAGCGTGATTTCAAGAATCACCATAAAGTTAGAACCATTATGTTAAAAGTTATTTCCTACAACGAGTACGAGAAGATAACCAACATGGAAACAACCAAAGATATTTTTGAATCCTTGAAAATGACGCACGAAGTCAACAACCAAGTTAAAGAGACTAAGGATCTGGCCTTAATCCAGAAGTAGGAAGCCCTCAGAATGGAAGATGATGAAGTTGTTGAAGTGATGTTCTCATGGTTCCAAACCTTGGTTGCAGGACACAAGGTTCTGGACTAAGGATATACTACAATAGAGCACGTCTAGAAGATAATCAAAAGTCTTTCCAAGAAGTGGAAACCTATGGTTACTACTTTGAAGTTGTCCCATGATCTGAATAGAGCGAATCTTGAAGAACTTATCATCTAAAATTCTGGTATCAGATATGAGATGTCAAAGGTAATGTCACGACACTAATATCTGAATAATACAAACATGATAAAGATAAAGAACTGTAATGCAAAAGACACAAGCAATTGGTAACCCAGCTCGGTGCGACTCACCTATGTCTAGGGGCTACCAAGCCAGGAAGGAAATCCACTAAAATAGAATCAGTTCAAAGACTCTCCGTAAACAACATAAGTTTTAGTCTTTTTCACCTAATCTCTACCTGTGTGACTTCTACCCAAGAACTCTTAGATATGAGATCCCACTCACTCCCCCTAAATCACACCAGTGATATTAAACAAGAATTACAATGAAAAGAAGACACTCTTCAAAGACACACACTTGATCTTACTTAGCAGCTTCAATCAAGTAGACACACACTCATGCTTAAAAGCTTAGAGTGAAAAATTACAACTCAAAAATCAGACCAATTCAATCATCTATGGATGAATTGAATGGCTTACAAGTCACACGACCATACAAGACTTAAACCCTTATTCTCTCTCAATAACTCGTTCCTTATTTCTTGTGTCTTAAATCAGGTTTTCCATGTCCTTTTTATAGAAGCAACTTGCTGGGCTTGGACATCATAAAACCCTAAAACTATTTTCCTTTTAAATCTTCTCATGACAGCTGATTAGATCTCTTTGGAAAATAAGTAAATCCGGTTGTAATTAATGATTGATAGCGTGTTTAATCATATCTTCAATCATACATAGATTTCCATTAAAAACGCAATCACATAATACATAACATTAAGACTGAATGTTCTGTATACAGATGTCATGACATTGGGTCTGACATCCTGGAACAATTCTGCATAATTACAACTTAAACATCCAGCAGGTACATGATATCAGATGTCATGACATCGGGTATGACATCCTGAAACAATCCTGCATAATTATATTTTAAACATCCAGCAGGTACAAGATATCTTATGTTAAGACATCACATGTGACAACTTGTGAACACTCTTGGTTTTACCAAAATTGCTGCCAACACTTAGAACCAACAAACTCCCCCTTTGGAAAATTTTGGCTAAAACATATATCAGTCCATTTGTTCACAAGAGAAAAACACATCAGGAGTTAAACAGCATACCAACAGTTTAAGCAGCAGCAGAAGCAAACACAATTACTAGCTATAATAGCAACTAGTAATACACACATTAAACACATGGGTACTTCTTCTCCCCCTAAGTCTATTCACCTACAGACATCTCCTTCAACATCTGTAGCATTCAGAATTCAGAATCACATTCTGACATCTCCTTTAACATCACCTATACAACCACCTGTACAACACAAAACATTCTTCTATTCAACATCTGACATCTCCTTCAACATCACAGAACAGAACATCATTATGTTCAACATCAGTTGTCACCTATTTAGCCTAGCTACAACAACACATAATAACTGTTGTAGTTCTCCACATAATACCTTCTCCCCCTTTTTAGTCAAAATAGACCAAAGTGACCAATTAGACAAAATAAATGTCAATTAGTCTATCAGAGAATGTCACAAGGGATGTTATAACATATAAAATGTTAAAACATAAATGTCAGGTGGTACAAACCATAATTATACACAACAACAATAGTTGAGATAATCAGAAATCCAGGGAACTCATAAAGAGCCCAAATATTACATCATGGCATCAAAAAGGACTGCAAAAAATTACAAACATTAAACAGAAAAGCAACAAATCATCCAAGCATCCAAAACATCCAAAACAACATCCAGAACAGCACAACATTACACTATGGGGACAATCATCATAACAACTTAGTCTGAGGAGGTAGCATCTTCTTCACCTTCAGATTCAGAACTGCCACTAGAATTGTCTTTAGAATCAGACCTCTCATTTGAGGTATGGGCATCTGTCACCTTGGCTTCACCAACCTTATCCATCTCTTCTTGCTCCAAGCTACTAATGAGAACTTCTAACGCCTCTTTCCTAGCCTTGGCCACCCTAATCCCATTTCCAACTCCTTATAGGTTTCTTTTAATTGATCAATGAGGCCACCTTGTGAGGCTGGCTCATTCCTTGCAGATGTCATGACAATGTCATTGACATGACTTCCTTCAAACAACTTGTAGTGAATGGATAATGAAGGCTTCCTTCTACTAGGGATATCACTTGTATTTAGAATACCAGGTTGCTGGCTTAAAATAATTCCACAAATGATCGAGGGAAAGGCAATTGGCAGCTTTACTGCATTAGTGGAGGCATGTCTAACAATTTGTTCAAACATGAACCTTCCATAATCAAAGTTTAGCCTGGTTCCAATAGCATAGATTATCCTTCCAAGAACATTAAAGATAGTTTAGATATGGTTTGTTGGCACCCAGTTGGCTGAACCTATCTTATGCAATATGGCATATTTTACAGTTAATTTACCAGCTGATAGATGCTTCTTGCTTGGCCATTCCTTGACTTGACCAGCAGTGATTGTCCTACAGACTTCATTGTCCGTAGCCTCTAACTCTACAGCTCCTTCAGTTCCTCTTCCTAGGAATTTATTGATGATAGTTGGGGAGAACCTTACACACCTTCCTCTCACAAAGACCTTGCAAAATTCTTTGCTACTCTTGTCAGAGATATCCTCTGGGATATTCACCACACACTCCTTCACTAAACCTTCAAAACATTGGGGTAATACACTAACTGTTTTCAATAAACCTGCAGACTTGATCAACTCCATAACCTCCTTCACTTCCACAACATATTTCCCTAGTTCCCTCTCCACAGCAACTCTCCTCTGTATCATAAATTTCCACTTGGCTGCACCATCTTCCAAATGAAAGGAAATATTGTCCAAATGCACAGCTGCAACCTTAGCTGGAGACTTTTTAACAGTTTGCCTTTTGGTAGGAGAGGTGTCTGGGATATCATCTTCGACATCATCTTCAGAGTCAGAACTTTCTCTGACCTTTCTCTTCTTGACCTCTACTTCACTCCATGATTTAGAAGGTCCTACACCGGTAACCTTCTTACTAGTTCTGGCTGTCAACAACTCAGCCACGGACTTGCCTTTCCTTGTCTTCATTTTCTTTGTAACACTTGGTTTCAAGTGATGAACCAAGGTGTCATCTTCCTCTTCTAAACTCTCTTCCTCCAAATTAATCACTTTCTCAGCAGTGTCATGCTTCTTAGATTGAGAAGCATCTATAGGTTTCTTGCTAGGCATGGTTTTTCCTAGAGAACACAGTCCCTCAGCAGCCATGTCTTTCTCTGATCTAGATGAATCATCATCTTTCTCAGTTTGAGGTTCCAACTCAGGTGAGGGGTCCCTTCTAGACAGAGGAGTTGAAACTCCCTTAACTGAGTGTCCTTCATTTAGGATCCTAGTTACCAGGTTCCTAATGACACGATCTGTATAATGCATGTCATCCTTAGGAGGAGGGTTATCAGAAAAGTTACCTTGAGTATTTCTAGCAGTGGAAGAAGGGCCAGGGACATCGCCTGGGATTACTGAAAGAGGAATAGCTTCCAAAACATCTTCATCCAGAAACTCCATGGAGGGAGTCCTTGCTTTGTGAGTGGGTTTTGAACCAGAGGATGAGGGATGTTGTGATATTTTGTTGAACTTTTGAGAAAAAATTTATTGCCCTAGTAGAGATGGTATGAGCATTTTGATGAAGATGGAAGTGGTTGTGTTGAGGTAGCGTGTGAAAATGGTATAGATGCTAGTTCCAATACTAGGTAATGATTTAACATAAATGGGGCACTTTCTTTTAAGTGGGTAGACAATATTCTTATTACCTTTTCCACTCCTCATTAATTGCTATAAATTCTCAAGAATACAAATTCTCAATTTCCCTCTTAAACATTCAAACTGATTAGCATACAAAGTCTTTGTAAATATGTCAGCTAATTGCATTTCAGTAGTGACATGCTCCATTGCTATGATTTTCTCTTCCACAAGTTCTCTAATGAAGTGAAGACGAATATCAATGTCCTTAGTCCTGCTGTGCTGTATAGGATTCTTGAAAATATTTATTGCACTTAGGTTGTCACAGTACATTATCATGACATCTTGTGTGATATTGTATTCAGTCAACATTTGTTTTATTCAAACCAGTTGAGAACAACTACTTCCAGCTGCTATGTATTTAGCTTGATATATAGCACAAACACCTACAGCAAAGGCAATGCCAGGTCTACTTGTTGTGAGGTATAACAGACTTCCTATCATGCTTCTGCACAAACTTTAATTTGTACTAACACCATTTTCATCTTTGGAGACTTTCAAATGTGTAGGAGCAGGTGTCCTTTTATGACTTGCATTCTCCATGCCAACCTTCTTAACAATGTTCTTGGCATGTTTGCTTTGAGATAGAAAGATAAAATCTTCTATCTTCTTGACTTGTAGCCCAAGGAAATAGGTCAGTTCTCCAACAAGGCTCATCTCAAACTCAGATTATATTTGTCTAACAACATGTTCTACCATCTGATCTTACATCCCATCAAACACAATATCATACACAACTATTTGAGTCACCATGAGCTTTCCTCCTTCATTTTTCATAGATAGGGTCTTGTCAATACCTCCCCTCCTGTAGCCATTGTTAGTGAGGAACATGTTGAGTGTCTCATTATTTATGTCTGAGAAATCAGCTTGGGGATCATTTGGAGATGTCTCAACATCGTCTGTGACATCAATCGGTTCGTAATCAACCACAACATTGATAGATTCCATCATTACTTTTGTTCTGGAATTAAAGACTCTGTAAGCTCTACTGTTTGTTGAGTAGCCCAGGAAAATTCCTTCATCACTTTCGGGATCCATCTTCCTTCTTTGTTCACGATCAGTCAAGATATAACATTTACTACCAAACACATGGAAGTATTTGACTGTAGGTCTTCTCCCTTTCAAGATTTCATATAGGGTTGTAGGAGTCCCTTTCTTCAAGGTCACTCTGTTGTGAACATAGCAGGCTGTGTTCATAGCTTCAGCCCAAAAGTGGTAGGGCAATTTCTTAGCATGAATCATAGCTCTGGCTGATTCTTGAAGGGTTCTATTTTTCTTATCCACCACACCATTTTTCTGGGGAGTAATGGGAGATGAGAACTCATAATGAGCTCCTTCTAAAGAGCAAAATTCAACAAATTTGTTGTTCTCAAATTCCTTCCCATGATCACTTCTAATTTTGACAACTTGAGTTTCCTTTTCTCTTTGAAGTTTGAGACAAAGATCTTTGAAGACTTCAAAAACATCAGATTTTTCTCTTATAAAATTCATCCAGGTGTATCTGAAGAAGTCATCCACCATTACATATGCATACTTCTTCCCACCAAGGCTTCCACTGGCATGAGTTCCATCTAATCCATATGGAGGAGTTCCAAAACTTTGGAAGTGGTGTCATGTATGAGCTTCTTGTGTGACATCCTTGTCTGACATTCCCCCACAGACTTTTCTTTCATCAAACTTCAAGTTGGGAATTCCTCTAACAGCTTCAACATATATAATCCTCTTCATACCTTTAAGATGCAGATTACTCAATCTTTGATGCCATGTCTTCACTTCTTATTCTTTGGCTAAGGTACAAATTGAAGAATAACCAGTTTCTTGAGAACTCCACATGTAACAGTTTTCTTTAGACCTGACTCCTTTCATGATCACTTCACTTTCTTTGTTAGTAATCAGACATTTAGTTTTAGTGAAGTTAACATTTAGACCTTGGTCACATAGTTGACTGATGCTTATTAGATTTGTGGTCAAGCCCTTAACAAGTAGGACATTGTCAAGATCAGGAACTCCATGGCAATCAAGCTTACCAATCCCCTTGATTTCACCCTTTGCTCCACCACCAAAGGTTACATAACTTGTGGCATGAGGATGAAGGCCAGTTAGCAGGTTTTTGTTTCCAGTCATGTGTCTGGAGCACCCACTGTCAAAATACCAATCTTCTTTGGATGAAACTCTGAAGGAAGTGTGAGCTATCAGACTTGTAACATTAGTCTTAGGCACCCATTGCTTTTTGTTGACAGGCCTGTGATGTTTGGGTCTAGGTTGATGGTGAGCAGGACTAGGATAACCATGCAGCTTATAGCAGAAGGGCTTTATGTGGCCAAATTTCCCACAGTAATGACATCTCCATCGTTGGTGTTTCCCTTTCTGTTGTCTTCCCTTACGATGTTGTGACATATGTTGTGACATATGATGTGACATCTCAAGTTTGCTTTTAATATGGCTGCACTTAGGTTTGGATTTAGATTTTCCACTAGTGTAGCTGCACTCAGGCTTAGATTCATTGAACCCAATGCCAGATTTGTCTCCTGTTATTTTTCAAGTCTGGAGAATCTTGTCTAAGGTGTCAAATCCATTATTTAGCATTCTTACATACTTGGTCATCTCATCCAGTTTAGAATTCAAGAATACAGCTTCAGTCTTTAACTTGGAGATGCTTTCCACATGTTCTTCCTTCTCATTCTCCAGCTGTGCTATCACTTTCTTCTGGCTTTCAACTTGTTTACTCTCATCTAGTTTGGCATTCAGAACCACTTCTTCTGTTTTTAATTTAGAGATGGTTTCCAAGTGTTCTACCTTCTCATTCTTGAGTTGAGTTATCACCTTCTTCTGGCTTTCAACCTGTTGACACACTTCTGCACTTTTGTGACACAACTTTCGGTAGGTAGTGGCCAACTCTTCAAAGGTTACTTCATCATCACTTAAGTCTTCATCAGAACCCCATCTTCTAGTCAAGGCAGTCACCAGATTTACAGATTCTTCTATTTCACTTTCATCAGACAAAGTGGCAGCATGACTCCTCTTATGTTTCTTGAGGTAGGTTCCACATTCAGTTTTAATGTGTCCATACTCGTCATATTCATGGCACTGAACTCCTTTTCCTTATTTGGGCTTTTCATCTAACCTTGTTCTTCTTCCAGCATTGTTGGATTTACTGATGTCAAATGAGATGTTCTTGCATTTGAACTAGATCTTACATCCATCTTTTTCAGAAGTCTGTTGAACTGTCTTCCCAGCATTGCTACATCATTTTCCAGATCTTCATCAACATCCTGACCACTTTCCTCCTCTTCCTCCTCAGTGTTTGACATGAAGGTTATGCTCTTGGCTTTCTTTTCAGATCCATCACACATTCCCATCTCAAATGTTTGGAGGGAATCAATTATCTCATCAACTCTCATATTGGAGATGTCTTGAGACTCTTCTATGGCTGTCACCTTCATAGCAAATCTCTTAGGGAGTGACCTGAGTATTTTCCTTACTAATTTTTCATCTGACATCTTCTCTCCCAGGGCTCCTGAGGCATTAGCAATTTCAAGGATACTCATATAAAATTCATGAATATTTTCATCTTCTTTCATCCTTAAATTTTCAAACTTGGTGGTGAGCAGCTGCAGTCTAGACATCTTCACTCTAGAGGTGCCTTCATGAGTGGTTTTGAGAATGTCCCAAGCATCTTTAGCCACCTCACAGTTATTTATCAATCTGAAGATATTATTGTCTACTCCATTAAATATAGCATTCAATGATTTTGAATTTCCAAGGGATAGATCATCCTCCTCCTTGGTCCATTGTTGTTCAGGCTTTTTATCAGTTATAGCTTCTCCTTCCTTAGTAACTACTGGATGTTCCCATCCGGTTAGCACAGTCTTCCAAGCCTTATTATCCAGAGATTTTAGGAAGGCTACCATTCGAGGTTTCCATTAGTCATAGTTGGATCCATCCAAAATAGGTGGCCTGAGAACAGATCCTCCATCTCTCTCCATAGTACCAGAAAGTATCATCCCTAGATCTCACCCAGAACCAGAGCAGGATGCCTGCTCTGATACCAATTGAAATTCTGGTATCAGATATGAGATGTCGAAGGTAATGTCACGACACTAATATCTGAATAATACAAATAGGATAAAGATAAAGAATTGTAATGCAAAAGACATAAGCAATTGTTAACCCAGTTAGGTGCAACTTACCTACGTCTGGGGGCTACCAAGCCAGGAAGGAAATCCACTAAAATAGAATCAGTTCAAAGACTCTTAGTAAACAACACAAGTTACAGTCTTTTTCACCTAATCTCTACCCGTGTGACTTCTACCTAAGAACTCTTAGATATGAGATCCCACTCACTCCCCCTCAATCACACCAGTGATATTAAACAAGAATTATAATGAAAAGAAGACACTCTTCAAAGACACACACTTGATCTTACTTAGCAGCTTCAATCAAGTAGACACACACTCATGCTTAAAAGCTTAGAGTCACAAATTACAACTCAAAAATCAGACCAATTCAATCATCTATGGATGAATTGAATGGCTTACAAGTCACACGACCACACAAGACTTAAACCCTTATTCTCTATCAATATTTTGTTTCTTATTTCTTGTGTCTCAAATCAGGTTTTCCATGTCCTTTTTATAGAAGAAACTTGCTGGGCTTGGACATCATAAAACCCTAAAACTATTTTCCTTTTAAATCTTCTCATGACAGCTGATTAGATCTCTTTGGAAAATAAGTAAGTAAGGTTGTAATTAATGATTGATAGCGTGTTTAATCATATCTTCAATCATACATAGATTTCCATGAAAAACTCAATCACATAATACATAACATTCAGACTGAATGTTCTGTATACAGATGTCATGACATCGGGTTTGACATCCTGGAACAATCCTGCATAATTACAACTTAAACATCCAGCAGGTACATGATATTAGGTGCCATGACATCGGGTATGACATCCTGAAAGAATCCTGCATAATTATATTTTAAATATCCAGTAGGTACAAGATATCTTATGTTAAGAGGAAGAGGAAGAAGCTGATGACTCTGAGAATGAAGATTCTGATGATGAACAAGAGTTATCTCTTCTTTCAAGAAGAATCAAACAACTTTGGAGAAAGATACATAACAACTTCAGAAGGGCCAGACAGAAGGGAGACCATCCAGATTCAACCTCTAGAGGCATACCCAACAAGGAAGTAACATGTTATGAATGCGAAGAGCCTGGACACTACATAAATGACTGTCCAAAGCTAAAGAAGGATAGCTCCAAAAGAGAAAGCTTCAAGAAGAACTCATTCAAAGCAATGAAGAAAGGATTCATGGTGACATGGGACGACTCTGAATCTGAAGCTCCAGAATCTTATTTTAAAGAGGAGCAAGCAAATGTAGCATTCATGGCCACTACCTCTGGAAGTTCATCTGAAATAGAGTCTGACTCTGAAGAGGTATTCTCTAACTTTTCTCATTCTGATCTTGAATCCTATTTGTCAGAATCTTTGAGCTTGTATCAGAAGCTTCGATAGAAATTCAAGAACATGAAAAAAGTTCATGAAGATACTGTTGAAGAGAGTGACAAGCTTGAGAAATAAGTTTCTAAACTCAAAGAAAATAATTTTATTCTTGAAAGAGAAAAAGATTTTTCAACTAAGAAATGTTCAAAACATGAGGAAACTCTTTCTAAAGCTCCACCTACTTATGACACTATCATATACAAATATGATAAAGCCTTTCAAAAAAATTTGAACAACAACCTAGATAGAAGCAAAATGGCTTCCATGATTTATGGTGTAAATCATACTAGAAAAAACAGGAATTGGTTATGACTCTGATGGCTATGATCAGAAACCTTCTATAGAAAACAAACCAAAATCTCCTTTTTCTTACCATTATACACTGGCACAGACAGATAAGTTCAGTAACGCTAGAAAAATAAAGATAATCCTAAAGGACCCAAAAGATTATGGGTACCAAAGATAAAATGCGGTATGTTGAAGATATCCTATGTAGCAGAGTTAAAACACCAATCATGGTACCTGGACTCTGGATGCTCGTGAAACATGACGGGAAGAAATTATAAGTTCCAAGACCTGGGACTTAAAGATGTTGGTTTTGTAGGATTTGGAGAAAATCAGAAAGGCAAAATCAGAGGATCTGGAACAGTTGGTAATAGATATCTTCCCTCTATTTCTGATGTTCTTTATGTTGAGGGACTAATGCATAATTTGGTATCCATAAGTAAATTAAGTGATAAAAGGTTATGATATTATCTTTAATAAAAAAATGTGCAAGGTTGTCAATCAGAAAAATGGCACAGTCCTTTTCACTAGAAAGAGGAAGAATAACAAATATAAAATAAAACTTTCAGATTTGAAAAACCAAAACGTGAAATGCCTGATGTCTGTTAATGAGGAGTAATGGGTGTGGCATAGACGATTGGGTCACATTAGCTTGATGAGGTTTTCTTAGCTAAATAAACTTGAGTTAGTCAGTGGTCTGCCTAAGCTAAAGTTTTCTTCAGATGCTCTTTGTGAAGCATGTCAGAAAGGGAAATTTTCTAAAACTACATTCAAAACCAAAATTGTTGTTTCCACCTCCAGACCTCTGGAACTTCTAAATATTGATCTCTTTGGACCTGTTAAGACAACCTCAATCAATGGGAAGAAGTATGGACTTGTCATTATTGATGACTACATTCATTGGACATGGGTGAAATTATTAAGGCACAAGAACGAGTTCCATTTCGTGTACACCAGTTTCTGTTCAAAAGTGCAAAATGAATATGACTCTAAGATTATCAGAGTCATAAGTGATAATGGTGGCGAATTTGAAAACAAAATTTTTGAAGAACTTTTTGACTCTAATGGAATATCTCATGATTTCTCCTATCCTAGAACTCCATAACAAAATGGAGATGTAGAAAGGAAGAATAGGACTCTCCAAGAAATGGCCAAAACTATGATCAATGAGACTAATGTGGCTAAGCACTTATGGGCAGAAGCTGTTAATACAGCAGTTCTAGAGAAGACTCCTTATGAACTATGCAAGGGAAGAAAACCCAACATTTCTTATTTTCATCCCTTTGGATGCTACTATTCTATTTTGAACACTAAAGACAATCTGAACAAGTTTGACTCTAAGGCACAAAAGTGTATTATGTTGGGATACTCAGAATGTTCTAAAGGATATCGACTATATAATACAGAAACACAAATTGTGGAGGAATCAATTCATGTCAGATTTCATGACAAGCTTGACTCTGAAAAGTCAAAGTTAGTTGAAAAATTCGCAGATTTGGAGATCACACTTGCAGGCTCGGGCGAAAAGACCAAAGGTTCTGAAGAAAAACAGAAAAAGGAACTTCAGAAGCACCTGAATGCACAATCAATCAGAAAAGACAAAGAAATAGGAAGAATGTTATTAAAGAACTGATTCTGGGAAACAAGGATGAACCAGTCAGAACAAGATCAACATTCAAAGATTCTGAAGAAACACTTCTGGGACTAGTATCTCTGATAGAGCCAACATCATCTGAAGAATATCTTAAAGATAAAGAATGGATTATGACAATGAAATAAAAACTTGACCAGTTTTCCAGAAATGACATTTGGGATATTGTACCAATACCCAAGGGAACCCATGTGATTGGAACTAAATGGGTTTACAGAAACAAGCTAAATGAAAAAGGTGAATTCGTCAGGAAAAAAGCACAGCTAGTGGCACAAGGTTATAGTCAACAAGAAATAATTGACTATAATGAAACCTTTGCTCCAGTCGTAAGGTTAGAATCTATTTGTTTCCTTGTATATTTTGTTGTTAATAATTCTATTAAATTATATTAAATGGACGTCAAAAGTGCGTTTATGAATAGTTACCTTTTTGAAGAAGTGTATGTCCATCAACCTCCTGGCTTTGAAGATTCAAAACTTCCAGAACATGTTTTTAAACTTAAGAAATCTCTTTACGGTCTAAAACAAGCTCCCAGAGCTTGGTATGAAAGACTTAGTTCATTTCTTCTAAAAAATGATTTTATCAGAGGCAAAGTGGACTCCACTCTCTTTTGCAAAAACATCAGAAACGATCTTATGATTTTCAGATTTATATTGGTGATATAATATTTGGTTATGCTAATCCCTCTATTTGCGAAGAATTTTCTGAGTTAATTCAGGCAGAATTTGGACTGAGCTTAATGCAAGAACTAAAGTTCTTTCTGGGCATTCAAATCACTCAAACATCAGAAGCCATGTATGTATATCAAAGAAAATACATAAAATATCTTCTTAAGAAGTTTGACATGTCAGAAAGCCAGCCAGCTATAGCGGTAAATTCATGACCATCAAGCTATGGATAAGCTAGACGTCAATAAAACCAGAGTCTCCACCGCGCTTTTATTGTTTCCAAGGGAAAAGGAAAAAGTATGAACAAAACCCAAAAGATAAGAAGTTTTCAAATCAAAACTAATAAAATGCCAGAGATTACAGGTAAGGGGGTTGGTTACACAGAGGGAAGGTGCTAGCACCCAAAGTATCCTATGTACTCCTAGGGAGCCTTTTCTTGTGTGCATATGTGTTTTTGTACAAATGATGTTTGCAATAAATAGAATGGGGGGGATGAGAAAAGAATTCATTAATTATATGTTTTTTGTTTGACAAGACCTTCGGACTTCTGCCTACGTACCAACATAAAAATGAGGGATCAAAACCTCGTAGTTCGTGGTAACAATTTCAAAATGAGTGCATTGCTTTTAACAAAAATTTTAGTTTGACAAAGGCACAAAAGGCCTAAAAGATGGTTTAAATGAGTGTTAGTTCTTTTTGGATTTTGAAATTTTAAGTCAAGTATAGTTAAGTTCATTTACAAGTTTGATTAAGAAAAGAGTTTAAAAATACAATGGCATAAGGCAAAAGTTTCTAATTTTCAAAATGGTCTAAGTTTAGAAAACAAACACAAGAAAAGAAGATTTTAAAAGGAGGGAGAGATTTGAAATTAAAGAATTAGGGAAGAGATGAAGAGACTAATCCTACGCAAAAATTAAAAGATAAGAGTTGAAAAGATCTAACGAATGGGCTGCAATCCAATAGACAAGAATGTCATATAGAAACCCAAATTTCCCTTGGACTTCAGAATCAAGCAAAATCAATACAAAAGTAGCAAGATGAAGAGCAAGACATCAAATAAATATAGCCACATCTAAGCTTAGCAACTCCATGATCTTCTTCAAAATTTCCCATGTATCAGATGACTTCAGAGATGGTATTAGACATAGGGTCAAAATAATATCTTCAATATGATCATGTTGCATATGACCTCAAATGGATCTTCAATATTGTATCGGATGAATGTTCACTTCACAAGCACTTGGTTTCATGAAAATTGGCATTGGCCAAGTCCTTTGCATAGGGAATGTTGCCTAAATTCTAAGTCCAATAGTCTCAGATCAAACCAACAGCCCACACAAGATGTTTTTTAGGGTTTTTGTTCTTATTATGTACATTAAGGTCAAAATACCAAACAAACAAACAAGTATATACAAACACAGTGTACCACAAAATATGGCCCAAGTGGGCAAAGTGAAAATAACATTAAAGTAAACAAATTGAATGATATGAATAATTGGAAATGAATTAAAAGCTTAAAAATTAAGTTGATTAAAAGTAAATGACTTGAAATTAAATGTTAGTTGTTAGTTGATTAGGAGTTAGTATTACATGAAGGTCAAAATAACGTCGGTCATCTTCTCAAACGACCCTGGGCGGACTGGTTCACTCATCACCATCACAAAAATAAAAAATAAGGACATGATTTCAAAGTAAAAATGGCACTGATCACGAATCTGGCCTTAATTCATCCTAACTCCAAGTATATTGAGAGATACATGGAGTTGAAATTTGAGGTACATGATCTGAGTTGCTTCAATTTGACCTCAAAGCAACTCAATGTTCTCGCCTACATTGGTAGGACTTTAGACAACCAAGGATCTAAGAGAATTAATGAGAATTGAGAGAGAATCAAAGAGAAGAAAAAATCTGGAAAATACCTTCAATGTTGTGCAGAATTCGATTGCTCTTGCTTTGATTCTCGCTTGATCTCACTCAGGAAGCTTGCAGAAGTAGATTAGAATGGAACAAAAGCTTTGGATCCCTGGAGTTTTGAATCTCCAAACAGTGAGATTCAAACTCAATTTTCAAAGAAAATTCTCAGTTTTCTCCTTTCAAATGTGAGGGTTTGGGGTATTGAAGTAAAGCTGGTGTGCAAGGATCCTCAATTCTGATGCTAGAGGTCTCTATTTATAGCTGCAGCTTATGATATTTGCACCTCCAAATTCAACATCCAAATTTAGTAATGGATGTTGCATGCTTGCATGGGCATGTACAAGCCCATGAAGTCACTTAATTAGGTCCATAATCAAGTGTGAATGAATCTGAAAGTGAATTGGAATGCAGGGCAAATTTGTACAGTTGTTTGAAGCTTGATCTTTGGCAAATGATGATGCCCTGTTCAAGCCATGCGCATACCACACAAACCTTGTATATAATATTTGAAATTAGACTCTTTGGAAAGGTTAGATCAAGAGGAACAACTCTTATGCTGAACACTTTTTCATTTGAAGCTTGTATCATGATGAATTTTGAGGTGGAAGTTTGGAAATTCTAACATATCAAAAAAAATTCTAAGTGTCAAACCATATGTTCACTTATTCCACCTTGGCTAACTTTTTATGTGAGCTTCAAATGAGAAAAGTGTCTTCATCAAAGTTGTATCTCTTTCAAAATAATTCAAAATGGTTACCAATTTTACCTCATTTGGATTATAGATGAACGTGTTATGCATTTTTGAAGTTGAGGAAAATCACTTGTTCAATGGCATTGGTCCAAAATGACCTATAATGTATCCTCATATCAAATGCTCATAAAAGTTGAATTAGATCTTCCTCCAAACATAAAAGATGAAGTAGACACTGAATTTGATTGTGCAACTTGGAAGTCTTTCATCTCATAAAAATTGAGCAAGTTAGGGTCTTGGGAAGTTGACCTCCAAATTAGGGTTTAGACAAAATAACCTATAATCTTTCACCATAAAAAATGACTTTCCAAGCAAAACTAGATCTAGACCTCAACATGAAAGTTGTTTGGAATGTCATTTAGAGTAGTTGTTCTCTTGGAATCATTTTCATATGATAAATATTGTAAGAGATAGGCTATAGGGGACCCCGATTTTGATTAGATGAATTCCTTTGGTCAACCACCATCAACCAACTTGCTAACTTGCAATTATCTTGACTTTTAGGACTCATGGAGGATCATATATGCATAAGATGATGATATTTGAAATACCCCTTGAAATATTTGATCAATTGTTGAAGAAGCTTGAGGAAGAAGTTACACAAGATACCCAGATGCACTAGGGTTTCCAAGGTAAACCAATTCCAAACTCTTGAAGGATTCTTGATCATAATACCATGTAAAGATCATAGGGACTCATATATAATTCCTAGAGCCATTGTGGATGATTTCATGGTTGAGCTCTTAGCAATGAGGTGATGCTTGTCATGGCTATATATAAAATATAGTCTGTCGGGTACTTGACTGCAAGTGCACAGTCTAATCGCTTTAGTTTTAAAAGATATCGATCCCACAAGGACCTATGGTCAAACTAGTGCTACTAACGTCACTATGTTTAGCTAATGGAATTGATTAGTCGAAGTTCGGGGGTAATATAGTAAATCTAAGGGAAATTTTCGGTTTTAATAAAGAATTAATAGAAGGAATCAGTATGCAGCGCATTAATCGTCAGGGATTCGATAAGTTACCGGTGAATAGTTTGAATGCCAAATATCTCTCAGTAGAAAATGTTTATTTAAAAGACTTTATCTCACACTCTCGTGGTTGTTGATTCGGCCTATAACTTTAAGTCAGAATGTACGCTCTCGCTGTCCCATTTGAAGTCAAAATTACTTTTTGAAAATAAATAAGTTCTAATTGCCTTTAAAGTGCTCTCGCTGTTTTTAAACTCAATGCCTAATTATTACTATCCAGCTCGAGCCTCACGCTCTCGCGATTGTTGGTTCTCACCTTAGTTAATTTCCCACTCTCGTGGCAAAACCGTATTAAATAGATTTTCAAGCTTTTGTGATAAAGTTAATTAAATTTAGATTAAAAACTTCAAAAAAGGTTATTTGAGAAAAAAGGTTTTCACCGGTTATTATTAAATCCCATCAAATTAAGTTGCTACATACCGATACCGGTAGTTTAGCCAGACATATTAAATAAAGTAGACACAAGGCATACACAGATCAACATTGTGGCAAACATGCTTATAACAATAAATGGGCAATAATAATAATAATTCAATAAAAACCTGGAGATCGAAGTACAGAGTATAGCGATTCTTGGAGCACTTGAGCAGTCCCCCACAAGTCGGTAGGCTTTGCTTCTTCAATACAAATTACTACTAAAATAAAATAAAGTGTAGTAGTTCCCCAGTGTAGGAAACTACTACTATGGCTAACTGGAAATCTAACTGGAAAAAGGGAAACTATAAAAAGAATGGCGAATACAATAAGGCAACGGAAACAAGGTTGCTGGAAAGAAAGAAAAAAATGTTGAATGCTAGAAAGCTGAAAATTAAGTTGCAGAGCATAAATATCAAAGTAGGCGTCCCCAATTTTTCCCAATTCAGTCCTTTATATAGTGTCCATTAGGTCTTGGTAGTTGAGAAAATCAAGGAACACTTGGTCTTGAGAGAGAAATCCGTGGGAAAAGTGTGTTAGAGGAGATTTAGGCACGTTTGGGTGCCTGTTGCTGACTGCTTCAAGGCGCACTTTGTGGCCGCGTGACGCTCGTCATGGGCCTGTGACGGTCGTCACAGTCTTGGTCGTGACGAGCGTCATGAATGTGTGGCGATCGTCACATCAGCAAAATCTGCATAATCTGTTTTTCTGGTTTTTCTGTGCTTTTTCACTTGTTTCTTCTTCTTTTTTCTTCCTTTTCTTCATTTTGCTCTTTAGTGCATGGAGGGTCTTAATCGAAATGGTGTGATCTTTTGGTGTAAATTAAGGCAATTATCTGATGTGTTTTCGCGTTATCATGAGGGTATTAAACCCTAGATATGAACTTGATAAATCAAAGGTGATCATGTGCCCTACCTACAAAGAGTTAGAAAAATTCAAAGACATATTTTTGGAACTTTAGTTAGTAAAGATGATAAAATAACAAGTATGATACAATCACATAGTGCTTTGTGATCTCTTCCAAAGCAAACTCAATGGGTGAGGGGTAAGGAGGATGCCAAGGTATGATCCCAATGCCAATGCATATGATGAGATAGCATGAGGGATCTTAGTGTCAAAATTGGGGTCTTACAGCTGCCCCTATTTAAGGACATTCTAACTGAGGAGGTGAAGGTTAAATAACAACATATAGAAACAAATTTTGGTCCCTAAGAGACCTCATGATGAATATGATATGAATGCTAAAAATAAACTCTCTATGGGGAAATATTGCCACAAAGGAAAAGAATTCAGAGAGATCGAGAGTTCACAAGAGCGTAATGCATTCCGTAAGGTAAACTCACTAGGGAGATAGAGGAATTCAATGAAAATGGAAAGGCTTAGTCGGGGAGAAAAGGAACATCTGCAGGGGAAACAGATAAATTAGAGTAAAACTAAAATACTCGAACCAAGCAGGAACATCGATTTCACTAAGGCAATATGCACTCAACTCAATTGGGGAAGAAACAATCTTTAACACAGGAGGAGCATAAATATATTATCCACCACCAGTTACTGGGTATGGAGATAATAAAAATCTGACAGGGAGGACATTCATTACCAATTAGGGTAAACATATCAAGGATGACTCGCTGAGGGCCGCTAGGAGGTGTATTCATTACCGGCTACTCGGTAAGAATAAACTTGCTAAGGAAATGCTGAAAATAGGATTTACAACTACCAGTTACTGGGTAGAAGACCTAAAAGGAGAGAATATCTTTCACTGTTTAAAGTGAACATATCAAAGATAGACTCAGCGAAAAGAAAATCTGTCATCGGCTAAGATGATCATATCAAGGATAGACTTGCTTGGGGATGTTAAGGAGGATATCCTTCATCAGTTAGGATGAACATATCAAGGATAAACCGCCTTAACAACAAAAAGTAGGAATTACATCTACCGAATACTGGATAAAGTATCATCAAAGAGAATATTCTTCACCGATTAGGATGAACATATCAAGGATAGACTCCGAGGGGAAGACTAGGGATTACATCTATCAGTTACTGGATAGAAAACCGCAAAGAGAATATCCGTCACCGGTTAAAGTGAACATATCAAGGATAAACTCTGCAAGGGAAGCAAAAGACAGATTTACAACTATCGACTACTGGGTAGAAGACCACAAAGAGAAGGAAACCTGTCATCGATTAGGATGAACATATCAAGGATTAACTCTCTGGAAAACAAATAGGGATTATAACTACCGTTTTACTGGGTAGAATACCAAAAAGAGAATATTCGTCATTGATTAAGATGAACATATCAAGGGTAAACTCCAAGCAGGGGAAGAAAGTATCCGTCACTAGTTAGGATGAACATATCAAGGATATACTTCCTGGGGAGACGTAAAAATGAATCTGTTGGGAAAAAAGGGGTTATTTTTGTCGGGTATTGGGCAAGAAGTAACAAACTGAAAACCAAGAAGAATATTACCAGTTACTAGGTAATAGACTCTTAGGGGACCACAAATATCTATCTAGGTAAGATCTGGAAAGAAACGGACAATCAAGACTCAACCTAATGAGGATATAACTCAAGGGGAATGGTTCCATCCAGATAATCAACTGAGGAGGAAGTTGAAATGATAATTGTCCACGAGGAAATAACTCATTGGGGAAAGGAGAAAGGTTAACATCTTTTTGTTTAGGGGGATGACGCTCTACAATTGAAGGAGGACAAACACACCAAATCTGTGTGGGGATAAAGTACCACCATGATAGAGGATCAAATCACAAGAATGAATCACCAGGTGTAATGATGCAATAATTATGCAGACAAAACGATCACAAAGGATACAAAATGTCTCTGATCTGAATCATTGATATAATTCTTGGCCAACCCACTAAAAAGGGAAACAACTGTTGGAGAAAAGAGAGATCGACATCCCAAAGGTTCGACCCTAGCTGGGGAAGAAGAGAGGGGATCTGTTGAGGAAACTTCTACCAATTCTGCAAGGAATTTTAGGTCAACACCATATCAAATGGGAGACAACCCTACAGGGGACCAAACACAAATAGTTTCTCAGAAACCAGGAGGAAACTCTGACTGATGGCGACTTGTGGGTAATCAAAGTTCTGCTGACATCAATGCAAATTGCTGTAACGGAACGTCTACATTCAATTGGAGAACCAACACAGACTCGACTGGGGAGAACAACGAATTAACAGCTGGGGAAATCAACAAACACCGGGTACTAATCATGTTGTCGGGGATGAAAGAGGAATCGTACCTACTGCTTGGGGAGAACGAATAATGCTCCACACTTAGGGCTTATTGCTTTAAAACCACTGTTGATATTCCTTTTAATGAAATTGATTACTTAAAATTAATGCTTTTATATTTTTAATAAAATATTCTTTTAATTAAAGTTTTAATTTCAAAAATGATCATAATAAAATTTAAAACTATTTGGTTGAATTAAATAAGAGTAGAAACAATTGGATAAAAGCTCAACTTTATTTAATAGAATGGTAGTCTATAAATGACAAGATTCCATAGATCTTTTACAAAAGTAGAAAATGGTAATTTACATGGAAAAGGGATACATTGAATACAATAATCACTAATCCTTCTACCAACTCTTCATATCCACTGTGCTTTTGGCTGCTACCAGGGATCAGAATCCGACGATGTGCTCAAGAAATTCTTCAAAACTGAAGATCAGCAGGATGCAGTTACTTACCATAATCCCTAATTTTTGCATAAATTGCCCCAAGGTTGGGTATTCAATTTTTTGGAATAATTCTTTCTGTTTTATGTCTCTAACTTTTGCCTGGATCTCCCTTTCGGGTTTTCAATCCACCGAGATGCTCATTTTTGCCTAAGTCGCCCTTTCGGGTTTTCAACTTAGGGAGTTGTTCTTTTATTTTTTTAGGCGAAGTATTTCTTGACTACATATGCGTTCACAGGACGAGTGAACTCTTCACAATCCATAGTTACAAGAATCAAAGCACCACCTGAAAAGGCTCTCATAAAAATATATGGGCCTTCATAATTAGGGGTCCACTTGCCCCTAGAATCTGGTTTGAAAGATAGGATCTTCTTGAGCACAAGGTCACCTTCTCTAAACACGTGAGTTCTGACCTTCTTATGAAAAGCTTTCTTCATTCTCTGCTGGTATAACTGACCATGACACATGGCAGTCAACCTTTTCTCTTCAATCAAATTCAGCTGATCATACCTGGTCTGACACTATTCAGCCTCAGTCAACTTGGCTTCTATTAAGACACACAATGATGGGATCTCAACCTCTACGGGGAGCACAACTTCCATACCATATACAAGAGAGAAAGGGGTTGCCCCTGTTGAAGTACGAATGGATGTACGATACCCATGCAAAGCAAATGTGAGCATCTCAGGCCAATCCTTGTATGTCACAACCATCTTCTTGATGTTCGTATTTGCACCTTCAAAGACCCCATTCATCTTAGGTGTGTAGGGAGAATAATTATGGTGTGTAATCTTGAAGCCTTTGCAAATAGCTTCCACCATATTGTTATTCAAGTTCAATCCATTATCAGTAATGATCTTACTTGGCACACCATAATGGCATATGATCTGATTCTTGATAAACCTCACAACAACTTGCTTGGTTACATTCGCATACGATGTCGCTTCAACGCATTTTGTGAAGTAGTCAATAGCCACCAAAATGAAATGATGTACGTTCGAAGCTTTAGGCTCAATCATGCCAATCATATCAATTCCCCATATAGAGAAGGGCCACAGGGACGAAATGACATTCAATAGTGTCGGTGGAACATGAATCTTCTCTGCATAAATTTGAAACTTGTGGCATTTCTTCACAAATTTGCAAAATTCATATTCCATTGTCAGCCAATAGTAACCTGCTCGCAACATCTTCTTCGCCATTGCATGTTCATTAGAATGAGTACCAAAGGAACCTTTTTGGGCTTCAGTCATCAACATGCCTACTTTGTGTCTAGCCACGCATCTGAGTAGGACCATATTGAAGTTTCTCTTGTAAAGCACATCCCTATTCAAGTATAAATTGCCGGCTAATCTTCTCAAAGTCTTCTTATCTTTCAAAGATGCCCCATATGGGTAAATCTAACTTTGGAGGAAACACTTGCTGTCGTAATACCACGACTTTTCGTCTTTGAATTCTTCAATAGCAAACACATGATCTGGCCTATCAAGACACATCACAGTCAAATTGGGAACTTCATTCCAATATTTCACTATGATCATTGAAGCCAACGTTGCAAGAGCATCTGACATCCGATTTTCATCCCGAGGGATATGATGAAACTCAACCTTTGTAAAGAAAGTTAAAATCCTCCTCGCATAGTCTCTGTATGGTATCAAATCGGGTTGATTCGTCTCCCATTCACCTTTGATTTGATTCACAACCAAAGATGAATCTCCATAGACATCTAGATATTTGATTCTGAGATCAATGTCCTCTTCAAGCCCCATAATGCAAGCTTCATATTCTGCCATATTATTGAAGGTTTAGAAAAACAAGAAAGGGGGTTTGAATTATTTTGGAAATAAAAAACTTTTTTCATAAATCAGACACACACCGAATAAAAAGGAAATGACACAGAATTTTATACTGGATCGCTTGAAATTTAAAGCTACTCCAATCCACCCGGCCAAGGTGATTTCTCCTTCAAAAAGGACTTAATCCACTAATCTTGAAAGATTACACAACCAAACGTCTAAGAGAATAATCTCTAAGCCCTCTCAAGTATTCAGACTGCACAAAGTCACTTGAGGAAGTAGTTCAAGCAAGAGTGTAGATTGTAATGTAAACTGCTTCTAACAAAAAGCAAATATTACATAATTATAAGAACAATAGCTTTCCACGTAAGAGCAGCAGCTCGTGAAAAATGAGAGAGGATGAATGAGATTTCTTGTGTGTCTCAGGTGTTTTCTCTTGTGAAGTATTCCGTCCTTTATATAGTCGTTGTGAAGAACCGTTGGAGTGATGATAGAATCTTGGTCATTGAAGAATGATTAATGTCATTACTCTCCTTGTTTCTTTCTAAAACAGTTTTGCACGCCTCATTATTCCTTTCTTGAAATACTTTCTTTCCATATTAAGGTTCTATTCGGTTACGCGTTCTGGACTGGTGAGTCTACGTCGGAGTCTTGATATATCAGAGATAGTGTAGATGTTTTTGATTGGCTGCATTTTGTGTTAACACACTAACTGTACTCTGATGTCTTGACCGATGTCATTACATGCTTGAGTAGTATGCTGCAGGATTAGCTAATACAGGATTTACTGAATGTCAAACTGGATGTTATGACATTCATCCATGACAGCAGATACTGAACTATAGAATAGTTGGTTGTTCTATTATAGCTCAGTATTTATTTTAGTCTGTTTTTCAGGAGAATAACAGACCTGGCATATGGCCTATTGTCTAAATGTCAAACTGAATGTTATGACATTTATCTCTGACAGCAGATACTGAATTATAGTTTGGTTGGTCTTTCTGTTACAGTTCAGTATTTATTTCAGTCTGTTTTTTAGGAGAATAACAGACCTAGCATATGGCCTATGTTCTGGACGTCAAACTGAATGTTATGACATTCATTCCTGATAGCATATGCTAAAGTGTAGGCTAGTTAGTTTTTCTGTTTCAGTATTTTTCTCGGGCTATTTTTCAGGAATCTAACAGCTGAGCTAAAATCCAGGAAACTAACAACTGAGTTACAATTAAGAGGCCTAACATATAGCCTATTTTGTAGCACCCTAATATGTGGAAATTATGTTAACTTGCTTAACCTTAATTTTAGGAAATACAAGTACAAGGCCCAAGTGCTGCATTATAAAAGGATGGCAATCCTACTTTCAACAATTCAGGGGTTTGAAGCGTGAAGCATTTATTATATCATCATATTTCACGGCTGTTTTTATTTGTGTGTTGTATTAGGTTTAACTTGTGAGCCAAGCAGTTATCACCTAGATGATTGCATTGGACTAGGGTGTTCATTGAGTTGTAAGTGTTGTGTCACTCGAAATTTTTAAGTGTGAGTGCTGTTTTTCTTGATTAAAGGTGTGAAGCACTATCAAGAGCTGTTTGAAGTATAACTTCGCCATTAACTTTAAACTAATTAAAGGTTGTAATCACTGTGGTGATTGAGGGGGAGTGAGTAGGAACTCTGATCTTAGTTTAAGATTGAAATTGCATTGGGTAGGTCTTAAGTGATATGATTAAATAGTTGGTTTAAGTTCTGAATTAATACTACTTATAGTGGATTTCCTCCCTGGCTTGGTAGCCCCCAGACGTAGGTGTGTTTGTCACCGAACTGGGTAAACAATTGTTCGTGTTATTTACTTTCCTTTACATTTACTTTCTGCATCATTCTTGTCTACGCAGAATTGGATGTCATAACATCCAGTGTGACATCGAAAGTCTGTTAACTAGAATTTCAATTGGCATCAGAGCAGGCACCTTTCCTGTTAAATTCTGGGTGAGATCTAGGGACGTTACTTTCTAGTACCATGGACAAGGATGTAGGATTCTCAAATACACCACCCATGTTGGATGGTTCTAACTATGATGACTTGAAACCTCGTATGATAGCCTTCTTGAGATCTCTGGATAGCAAGGTCTGGAGAGCTGTCAACAAAGGATGGGAACATCCAGCGAAGACAGGGAAAGATGGAATTATTATGCAAATTCCTGAAGAAGAGTGGGACAAAGAGAAAGATGCATTAGCCCTTGGAAACTCTAAGGCCTTGAATGCACTGTTCAATGGGATAAATAAGAACATCTTCAGACTGGTGCATCACTGTGAGCTGGCTAAAGAAGTTTGGGATACTCTCAAAACAACTCATGAAGGTACCTCCAAGGTGAGGATGTCTAAACTTCAGATGCTGACCACCAAGTTTGAAAATCTGAGGATGAAAGAGGATGAGACTATTCATGACTTCCACATGAATATTCTTGATATTGCCAACACTTCTGGTGGCTTAGGAGAGAAAATGTCTGAAGAAAAACTTGTAAGAAAGATTCTCAAATCATTTCCCAAGAGATTTGCCATGAAGGTCACTGCAATAGAAGAGGCTCAAGACATCTGCAATATGAAGGTTGATGAGCTTATTGGTTCTCTCCAAACCTTTGAAATGGGCCTGCGTGAGAATGTTGAAAAGAAGAACAAAAGCATAGCTTTCATATCAAATACTGAAGAGGATTCAAAAGAAGGAAGTATTGGAGGTGATGAAAGCATATCAGAAGCTATAGCCATGCTTGGAAGACAGTTCAACAAGTTCATAAAGAAGATTGATCAAAAAGGGAGACCAAATGTCAAGAACATTTCGTCTAACTTCAGTAAAAGATCAACATCTGAAGAAAAGTTCAACCAAGGCAAGGGAATCCAATGTCATGGATGTGAAGGTTTTGGACACATTAGAGTTGAATGTCCTACATACCTCAAGATGCAAAAGAAGGGACAATCTGTCACCTGGTCTGAAGGAGACTCTGAGAGTGAATCTGAAGGAGAATCTGCTAAACATGTCACTGCACTAACGAGTGTCTGTGCCTCTAATGATGACTCAAGTGGATATGAACTTACCTTTGATGAACTTGCTGCTTCATATAAAGAGCTATGTATCAAAAGTGTAGAAGTGTGTATACAAGGAGAAAAGCAGAAGACACTCATCAAGTAGCTGGAAGCTGAGAAGAAGAAGCATCTGACAGTCATAGATGTTCTAAATTGTGAGATAATCCTGCTGACCTCTAAGCTAGATCAAATGACAAAATCCATCAGAATGCTGAATAAAGGAACTGACACTTTGGAAGAGATTCTAAAGGTGGGACAGAAATCAGGAACCATGTCTGGTTTAGGCTTTGCTAAGAAATCCTCAACTGAACACAAAAGCTCAAAGGTTGAAGTTCAGAAAATCAAGCAGAAGTCACAGCCAATGTCATAACATCGGGGAAACAGGAGGATTAACCATCAGAAGAAGAAATTTCAAAGATGGAGATGTCACTACTGTGGAAGATTTGGTCACATAAAACCCTTTTGTTACAGGTTGCATGGTTACCCTAACCAGACCCCTCAAATCAGACCTAAGCAGAAGGCATCTAAGCATAATGCCCCCATCAAGAAACAACAATGGGTTGCTAGATTAGCTCACATAGCTCTAAGGGCATCTACCAGAGAAGACTGGTACTTTGATAGTGGCTGCTCAAGACATATGACCGGGATTGAGAACTTATTGGTGGATATACAACCTCATACTACCAGTTATGTGACCCTTGGTGATGGTGCTAAAGGAAAAATCAAAGGTGTTGGTAAGCTGGACAATTCTGGAGTTCCAGAACTGAATAATGTGTTGTTAGTAAAAGGACTAACTGCTAATCTCATCAGCATAAGCCAGCTGTGTGATCAAGGTTTCTATGTTCAGTTCACCAAGGAATTATGTGTTGTGACGAATGGAGATAATCAGGAAGTTATGAGAGGATCTAGATCCAAAGATAACTGCTATCTATGGGAACCTAAAGTCTCAAACTACTCCTCAATTTTCTCCTCTGCCAAGGAAGAACAGGAGGTGAAGCTGTGGCGTAGACGTCTTGGACATCTTCATTAAGAGGAATGAAAAAGATCAAATCCAAGGAAGCAGTTAGAGGAATCCCAAAGCTGCTTATTGATGAAGGAAGAGTTTGTGGAGAATGCTAGGTTGGCAAGCAAACCAAGATGTCACATCCTAAGCTGGGACATCCTACAACATCCAAAACTCTAGAACTTTTGCACATGGACTTAATGGGAGCTATGCAGGTTGAAAGTCTGGGTGGGAAGAGATATGCTTATGTGGTTGTTGATGACCATTCCAGATACACATGGATAAGCTTCATCAAAGAAAAATCAGATGCATTTGATGTCTTCAAAGATCTGTGCATCAGACTCCAAAGGGAAAAGGATAGTTGTGTTATCCGAATTAGGAGTGACCATGGGATGGAGTTTAAAAATTTCAAGTTTGACGAGTTCTGCTCATCTGAAGGGATAAGTCATGAGTTTTCCTCACCTATTACTTCTCATCAAAATGGGATAGTTGAAAGGAAAAACAGAACTATTCAAGAATCTGCTAGAGCTATGATTCATGCAAAGAAGCTTCCTATGCACTTTTGGGCTGAAGCTATGAATACAGCTTGCTATGTTCACAATAGAGTTACCTTGAGAAAAGGAACCTCTTCCACTCTGTATGAAATATGGAAAGGCAGAAAACCTACTGTGAAGTACTTTCATATCTTTGGAAGCAAATGTTACATTCCTACAGATCGTGAACAGAGAAGGAAAATGGACCCCAAAAGTGATGAGGGTATATTCCTAGGATACTCTACTAACAACAGAGTTTACAGAGTTTTCAACTCCAGAACCAATGTCCTGATGGAATCCATAAATGTGATTGTGGATGATAAAGATGAAGGATCCAATGCCATAGAGGATGTTGGAACATTCCTTGAGACTTCAACAGACATACCAGTCAAGACTGAAGATGTACAGGATACTCCTCCTGAATTTGAGGTAGATGCATCTAACAAGGTACCTTCTATCAGAATTTAGAAAGACCACCCTAAGGATATTATCATAGGGGATCCCAATAGTGGTGTGACTACCAGATCAAGCGAGAATAGCTCAAATTCCTATTTTGTAGCCAAGGTTGAACCAAAAAATGTGAAAGAAGCCCTGACTGATGAATATTGGATCAATGCCATGCAAGATAAACTGGAGCAGTTTAAAAGGAATGAAGTTTGGGAGTTAGTTCCACGACCTGAAGGGACTAACATCATTGGTACCAAGTGGATATACAAGAACAAGTCTGATGAGAAAGGAGTAATCACTAGGAATAAAGCAAGACTAGTGGCATAAGGATATACTCAAGTTGAAGGGGTTGATTTTGATGAGACTTTTGCACCAGTTGCAAGGCTTGAATAAATAAGATTGCTGTTAGGTGTTGCCTGCATTCTGAAGTTCAAATTGTTCCAAATGGATGTGAAGAGTGCCTTTTTAAATGGCTACTTGAATGAAGAAGTCTATGTGGAACAACCTAAAGGGTTTTGTGATCCTAACCTGCCAAAACATGTGTACAAGTTGAGGAAAGCTTTGTATGGGTTGAAGCAAGCTCCTAGAGCTTGGTATGAGAGGTTGACTGAATTTCTGACCTCTAATGGGTACAGAAAAGGAGGGATAGATAAGACCTTGTTTGTGAAGGATGAAGATGGTAAAATCATGACTGCCCAAATTGATGTGGATGATATTGTCTTTGGTGGAATGTCAGATAAAATGGTGAAACATTTTATTAACCAGATGCAATCTGAATTTGAAATGAGTCAAGTTGGGGAATTGACTTATTTTCTTGGACTGCAAGTTAACCAAATGGAGGATTCTATGTTTCTCTCCCAAAGCAAATATGCCAAGAACATAGTTAAGAAGTTTGGTATGGATAATGCTAGTCACAAAAGAACTCCTGCACCTACTCATTTTAAATTGACTAAAGATGAAGGAGGTTCTAGTGTTGATCAATGCTTGTATAAAAGCATGATAGGTAGTCTACTATATCTAACTATCAGTAGACCTGATATTGCCTATGCAGTTGGTGTGTGTGCTAGATACCAAGCAAAACCCTAAGTGAGTCACTTAAATCAAGTCAAGAGGATTCTCAAGTATATCAATGGGACTTGTGACTATGGTATGCTATACTCTCATGGCTCTGAGCCTGTCTTATCTGGGTATTGTGATGCTGATTGGGTTGGGAGTGCTGATGATAGAAAAATCACATCAGGAGGATGTTTCTTTTTGGGAAACAATCTCATATCGTGGTTCAACAAGAAACAAAATTGTGTATCATTGTCCACTGCAGAGGCTGAGTACATAGCAGCTGGAAGCAGTTGTTCCCAACTGGTATGGATGAAACAGATGCTGACTGAGTACAATGTCTCTCAGAATGTCATGACATTGTTCTGTGACAATCTCATTGCCATCAATATTTCAAAGAATCCCATCCAACACAGCAGGACCAAACATATTGACATTAGACATCCCTTCATCAGAGATCTGGTGGAAGACAAAGTGATTACCTTGGAACATGTAGCTACTGAACTACAACTTGCTGACATATTCACAAAGGCTTTGGATGCTACTCAGTTTGAAAATTTAAGGGGCAAATTGGGAATATGCCTTTCTGAGGAATTATAGCAACTAAGGATGTTAGGAATGTATTGTTTAATATTTCAAACTATTAAACAATTAAAAGTGTGCTCTGATCGATTAATAGATCATAGCTATTTCACTTGCAACAAGTGTGTTAACAAGATGTTAGCGGGATATCTTAACATGAAACATCCTATGTACCTGCTGGAGTTCAAGACATTGTTCATGCAGGAGTGTTTCAAGATGTCATACACTAAGTCATGGCATCTGATATGGTTGTACCTGCTGTGAAGCAAGAGTGTGTGTCTACTTGATCAAAGCTGTGAAGCAAGATCAAGTGGGTGTTGTCTTGATCAAAGCTGTAAAGCAAGATCAAGAGGGGGTATTCTTTATTGAAACTGTGAAGTAAAATAAAGATTGTGTTTCTGAAACTCTGTAATGTATTTTGTTTTGGCCTGTAATATTAAGTGTTGCTTTGGCAACATTTTTGACAAAAAGGCAGAGTAACACCTGTACCCCAGGACAACAGATTTGTTATGGTATTTACTTGAACAGATCTATTTGAAGTTGAAGGTCCTCTAATCCAGAGGTTATGCTGCAGCTTGATGTTTAACTTCTATGTGTGATGAGTGGGTTGTTGTTTGCTATCTACTTGTGCTGCTGCTGTTTGAAGTTTTTTTAACTTCTATGTGTGCTGAGTGTGTTGCTGTTCAACTTCTATGTGTGCTGAATGTGTTAGCTAAGTTAATTCTGATGCCAAGTTGTTTTAGCCAAAAATTTGCCAAAGGGGGAGTTTGTAGATGTTTTTTGATTGGCTGCATTTTGTGTTAAAACACTAACTGTACTCTGATGTCTTGACTGATGTCATGACATGCTTGAGTAGTATGCTGCAGGATTAGGTAATACAGGATTTACTGAATGTCAAACTGGATGTTATGATATTCATCCATGACAGCGAATACTGAACTATAGAATAGTTGGTTGTTCTGTTATAGCTCAGTATTTATTTCAGTCTATTTTTCAGGAGAATAAAAGACCTGGCATATGGCCTATTGTCTAAATGTCAAACTGAATGTTATGACATTATCTCTAATAGCAGATACTGAATTATAGACTGGTTGGTCTTTCTGTTACAGTTCAATATTTATTTCAGTCTGTTTTTCAGGAGAATAACAGACCTAGCATATGGCCTATGTTCTGGACGTCAAACTGAATGTTATGACATTCATTCCTGACAGCATATGCTAAAGTGTAGGCTAGTTAGTTTTTCTGTTTCAGTATTTTTCTCGAGCTATTTTTCAGGAATCTAACAGCTGAGCTAAAATCCAGGAAACTAACAACTGAGTTACAATTAAGACCCCTAACATATAGCCTATTTTGTAGCACCCTAATATGTGGAAATTAGGTTAACTTTCTTAACCTTAATTTTAGGAAATACAAGTACAAGGCCTAAGTGCTACATTATAAAAGGATGGCAATCCTACTTTCAACAATTCAGGGGTTTGAAGCGTGAAGCATTCATTATATCATCATATGTCACGGTTGTTTTTATTTGTGTCTTGTATTAGGTTTAACTTGTGAGCCAAGCAGTTATCACCTAGACGATTGCATTGGACTAGGGTGTTCATTGAGTTGTAAGTGTTGTGTCACTCGAAACTTTTAAGTGTGAGTTCTGTGTTTCTTGATTAAAGCTGTGAAGCACTATCAAGAGTTATTTGAAGTATAACTTCGCCATTAACTTTAAACTAATTAAAGGTTGTAATCACTGTGGTGATTAAGGGGGAGTGAGTAGGAACTCTGATCTTAGTTTAAGATTGAAATTGCATTGGGTAGGTCTTAAGTGATAGGATTAAACAGTTGGTTTAAGTCCTGAATTAATACTACTTATAGTGGATTTCCTCCATGGCTTGGTAGCCCCCAGACATAGGTGTGTTTGTCACCGAACTGGGTAAACAATTGTCTGTGTTATTTACTGTCCTTTACATTTACTTTCTGCATCATTCTTGTCTGCGCAGAATTGGATGTCATAACATCCAGTGTGACATCGAAAGTCTGTTAACTAGAATTTCAGATAGTTTTCAGAGGATGATTATGTATAATCCCATAAGAGCTTCTCAATGATCTAGAGTTCTTTAGTATCAGAGTCTGGATTTAGTAGTCGTTTATCGGAGCTTCTGACTTCTTAATGTTGCGCTGGTATCTACGTTGACCAGAATCAGAACCTTCTGGACGCATCCTTTCTGAGTGGCATCTGATCATCGAATATTTTATATTTGATGTAACTTTCTATCTGATGTATGGTCAGAGTCTTGCGTAAATGGTCAGAGTCCTGCATACTAAGAAAAAAATATCGTTAGATTACCATTTTTGTTTCATCCTTTGTTATCATCAAAATCATAGAGATATATTGTAGAACCAACTTTGTTCTTACAATTATTTGTACACTTGAAAGTCAATCTAGCTATAAATGGAAAATGAGTGCCTTGAGGAGTAATGATTACTGCCCCAATGCCATTACCATACTGATTAACAACTCCATCAAATACCATGCCCCAACAGGTACCAGGTTCTGGCCCTTCCTCAGGCAATGGTTCATCACAATCTTTCATTTTCAGGTACAAGATCTCTTCACCAGGAAAATCATATTGCACTGACTGGTAATCTTCAATTGGTTGGTGAGCCAAATGGTCAGCGACGACACTACCTTTAATTGCTTTCTGAGATTGGTATTCAATATCATACTTTGATAACAACATCTGCCAACGGGAAATCCTCCCAATTAAAGTAGGCTTCTCAAATATATACTTGATTGGATCCATTTTGGATATCTACCAAGTGTTATGACTCAACATATATTAACGTAGACGCTTAGCAGCCCAAGCCAATGCACAACAAGTCTTTTCAAACATAGAATACTAAATTCACAGTCGGTGAATTTCTTACTAAGGTAGTAGATAGAATATTCTTTCTTTTCGGTCTCATCTTGCTGACCTAGAACACAACCCATACTCTCTTCAAGCACAGTCACATACATGATCAATGGTCTTCCTTCAACAGGCGGAGACAAAATCGAGGTTCAAGGAGATATTCTTTGATACTGTCAAAAGCTTTATGGCAATCTTCAGTCCAATCACAAGACTGATATTTCCGAAGAAGCTTGAATATAGGAACACATGTGGCGGTCATGTGTGATATGAATCTGGAGATATAATTCAAGTGACAAAGACAACCTCTGACTTGGTTCTCAGTTTTGGGCGCAGGCATCTATTGTATTTCGTTGACCTTGGCAGGATCAACCTTAATACCTTTCTCACTGACAATAAGGCCCAACAACTTACCAGAACGAACACCAAATGTACACTTATTGGGATTCAAGCGGAGTTTTTACTTCCTTAACCGCTAGAATAGTTTCAACAAATGCTGAACATGTTCCTCTTCATCAATAGATTTAGCAATCAAACCATCGACATAGACTTTGATCTCTTTATGCATCATATCATGAAAAAGAGTAGTCATTGCTCTTTGGTAAGTTGCACCAGCATTCTTTAAACCGAAAGGCATCACTCTATAACAGAATGTTCCCCAAGGTGTAATGAATGTGGTCTTCTCCATATGTTCGGGTGAAAATACTTTGAATTTACTTTGAATTTAGATGTATTATCTACCAACATATCAATGTGTGGTAGAGGGAAATCATATTTTGGACTGACTTTATTCAAATCTCTATAATCAACACATATACGAACTTTTCCATCTTTCTTCGAAACATGCACAATATTGGCCACCCACTACGGATATTCAGCAGTCATAAGGAAACCAACATCAATCTGTTTCTGTATTTCTTCTTTGATCTTCACTGCCATATCAGGATGAGTCATCCTAAACTTCTGCTTGACTGGCGGGCATTCTGGCTTTAACGGCAATCTATGCTCTACAATCTCAGAATCTAAACCAGGCATGTCTTGATAGGACCAAGCAAACACATCTGAATACTCTCGAAGAAGATCAACCAACCCCTTCTTAATATCAGGACACAGTCGAGACCCAATCTTAACTTCCTTCACATCATCCTCGGAACCCAAGTTGACTAACTCAGTCTGCTCTTCAAATGGTTGAATGGATTTTCCTTCATGCTCAAGAAGACGAGACAATTCATCACTTTCCTCCTCAGCCTCAAACACAGAGAATTCAAAATTTGGAGAAGGAGAAGGATCATTGTATTCAATGGGTTAGGAACCAACTTGCATAATGATTTGATATTTTGATTTTAGAGAATTGAATTGTGACCAAATATTATGCAGATGGACAATTTTACTTATTTATTTATTTATGTTTTTTGTGATTACCATATTCAGAATAAAGCAAAAAGTAAAAATAAAACATCATAGATGTGGATGAATAGAATTATATTTTATTGATGATCAAATTTGAAATGCCTGACAATGTTCACTTCTCCCTTAGGCATAGGAGCATGATTTTCGAAAACAAATAAAAATAATTACTTAGATCGATGCACAATAACAAGAATATCAACAACACTCCAATTGTTGCCAACTTTTCCATGTGTCACAAAATTGGTGCAATCTTCGTCTTCATCACCCTCGATCACATCAACTAAGTGTTGTTCATTACCATGAATGAACCCTCCGCTATGGAAACTGGGTTGTGCATCTTCAGCTCTAACCACTGATGAACCTTGTTGAAAACCCAAACCGGCTCTGCTCTTGTTATCGGAGACCTCTACCATCTGTCCACAATGATCAGACTGACCATCTTCAACAATTTTTTGTGCATCTTTATATGAGGACATAGGTGCCCCAACTCTTTTTTATTCAGCAATAGATAAGGCTCGGAACGGAGTTCCAACCTCATCCTCAGCTTCTACATAAGAGAAGGATGACAGGTGGCTGACCAACAATTCCTTTTCCCCACCAACAACAACTAGCTTCCCATTCTTAACAAATTGTAATTTCTGATGCAATGTTCAAGTAACGGCTCCTGCCTCATGAATCCATGGCCTTCCTAGTAAGCATTAATAGGTCAGGTGTATATCCATTACTTGGGAAGTAATTTGGAAGTCACTCAGACCTATCTTCACTGGAAGGTTCACTTCGTAAATCACAGTCTTGCGAGAACCATCAAAAGCCTTGACGATCACACCACCATATCTCATAGGACCTCCTTTATACGATAATCTAGAAATAGTTGATTTCAGAAGCACATTCAATAAAGACCCGGTGTCTACCAGCACATTTGACAGAGCGTCATCTTTATAATTCATTGAAATGTGTAGGGCCAAGTTATGATTTCTACCCTCCTCGGGGAGTTCATCACAGAAACTGAGATTGTTGCAGGAAGTGATGTTAGCTACAATATGATCAAACTGATCCACCGTAACATCATGTTCCACATAAGCTTACTCTAGAACTTTCTGTATCTGAATCTGAGTGATCAGAGGGAACTTCATCTTTGGAATTCAATCTAGCATGTCTGAGTCTCCGGTGAAGGGTTCTCTCGATTTCTGCGTCTAAAAGAAATTCAGTTGAGGGATCTCATAGCCTACACATATTAGTGAATGAAAATATATAAATGACAAAAAAGTAATTTTATTGCAGAGCAACAAAATTTTAATTGAACTAAAACTAAACTTTATATTTTGGCAGTTCCCCGACAAAGCCTCCAAAAACTTGATCAGAAAAATAGTAAGTGTACTATTTTGCCTATTGTAGTAATAAGGGGAAATTCCCTGAATGTCGGTCTCAAGATTGCACATTAATATCGAGTTCAAATCATCTTTCAATTAAACAAAAACTATTTTTGGGGGTTTTAGGTTCAGATTTATAAAAATAAAGGCAAAAGAAATTAATACTGTAAAATAAGAGTTTGCAAGGGAAAAGGAACAATGCCAGGGAAGGTGTATAATTTATCCCTGTAACAACTTTGAGTCACTATTGCATCAACAAATATCAATTACTACCAGTTCTCAAGGGTATTTTCTCCCAAGTCCTTAATGATATCTACTACAGAGTATCCATAGGAAATTATCGGTAGGAAATTATATGTGAAATTAAGCCTTATTATATTAAGAATGCTCTGATTCATACAGGGTATCCCTAGTCCTAGGTGATATCTACTAAAGAGTAATCTTATGAAAACCTTACCAATGGCGGTTTAGCCTGTAGCGGGGTATTTGTTACCTTATGGTTTATTGACTAAACCAAAAGTAAACATACAATTCGAGTCGCCACCACACTTTTATTTGTCCAAAGGAAAGGCTAAAAAGCAAACAAAAGCCAAGTAAGAAGTTTTATCGAATCAAAAACTAATAAAAATGTCAGAGATCTAGGTAAGGGGGTTGGTTATGAAATGGGAAGGTTTTAAGCACCCAAAACATCCTTAGTACTCTAAGGGAACCTCTTTTTGCAAATGCGTATTGTAGGTTGGTATTTGTGAAAATATGTTCAAAAGATTTGGGGGATGAGAAAAGAATATACATATTTACAATTTTGTTGTTTGAATGGATGAACCCATTGCCTATGTACCTTCATAAAGGTAGGATCAAAACCTCGTAGTTCGGGGTAAAAATCTCAAAGATTGGTGAATTTATTTGTCAAAAGCCTTAAGGTATTTTGTTATCAAAGGGAGAAAACTCAACCTAAACCAACAATCCACCATGTGAGGAGAGCGTCAACATACTAGTGAGGGATCCACCCTATAATAAGTATGGAAAACTTATAGTCCAATCACTAAGGATAAGGTGAGGTTTACATCAACCACTATGATAACTCAAACCTATGACTAATGTTTATGAAAAGGTTTAACAAAGGTGGCCATTTGAACCACAAAATTAACTTGAAGTGAGTGGTATTTACAAGTTAGGTTTATGTACAAAATGAAGTCAAAGTTGAATTAATGTTCATTCACAATGAGTATTAATGAAAAGAGTTTGAAAAAAATCAAAGATATAAGGCCTAAGTTTCTAATTTGAAATAAAGTCAAAGTTTGCACATGAATGAGTTTGGCTTGGGTTAGAGTGGTGAGAAGAATAGAAGGGCTAGTCCTAAACATGCAAAGGTAAGAGAAGAGATAAAACCCTTGAAGTTCCTTTTCTTGAGATCATAAAGATGATTCAAGATGCTCCTTTCCTTTGGACTTAGCAATCATTCAAGCAATCAAACAAATATCATATTCAATCTCCTAGGACCTCCATTTGGCTTGTGTCTCTTAACTTGGCTATTCATGACAATGGTCCTTCTTACTATCTCAAGATGGAATCCCTATCACACAAGAGCAAACATCAAAAAGTTCACAACACAATAAGAGGAATAGACAAAGAATGAGTTTAGATTAGGGGTCCTTTGAAGTCAACTTTAAGATATAGCATTCTAGAGGCATGGGCCTAGTTGCTCTTCAACAAGTTTAACATTCTAAAGGCATGAGGCCTAGTTGCTCTTGAACTCCTTTAAGCATAGGTAAGGTCCTAATTCTAAGTCCTTTCTCCTTTTTGCATTGGGTTCACACAAACACAGACAAAACAAACACAAAGCAACAATATATTTATATACAATAATGAGCTCAAATGTGCAAAAGGAAAATGACATAAACATAAAGTATGTGCTCAAGTGAGCAAAGGGAAAAGCAATATGAATAAATGAGCAAGAAAGTAAATTGCATTAAAGTAGGTAATTCCCAAAGACTCACCATCCTTCTGTTTGAAGTTCAAGATTTCATACCTTTTTCTCAGAAATAACGGTGCTAGAAAATACTCATTTAAGAATGCAATTTCCATCTCTTCCCATGATGTAATACTACTTACTGGGAGAGAATAGAACCTGTAGCGAGGTATTCGTTACCTTTAGATTTATTGACTAAATCAAAAGTAAATCATAAAATTTTGAGTCGCCACCGCACTTCTATTTATCCAAAGGAAAGGTTAGAAAGCGAACAAAAATCGAGAAGTTTTATCAAGTAAAAAACTAATAAAAATGTCAGAGATCTGGGTAAGGGGGTTGGTTATGCAATGGGAAGGTTTTAAGCACCCAAAACATCCTTAGTACTCTAAGGGAGCCCTTTTCACAATGTTGTAAGGTAGGTTGGTATTTGTGAAAAAATTATTTGGGCAAACATGATTGGGGAGATGAGAGAAGAATTTACAAATTATTTACAATTCTTGTGTTTGAATGGATAAACCCATAGCCTACGTACGATCTTAAAAAAGATTAGGTTCAAAACCTCGTAGTTCGGGGTAAAAATCTCAAAACAAATTGATGAATTGATTGGTCAAACCTAATAGCTAATGTTTATGAAAAGCTTTGGCAAAAGTGGCCATTGAAACCACAAAACAATTGAGTGAGTTATATTTACCAATGGAAAATATTCACAAAATATGGTCAATGTTAACTTAAGGATTCAATTCAAAATAAGTGTTATGAAAAGAGTTTGGAAAATCAAAAGCGTAATGCTTAGGTTTCTAATTTTTAAAACAAAGTTAATGTTTGTACAAAAGTTTGGCTTGGGTTAGAGTGGAGGGGAGAAGAAGAATGGATAGGTCCTAAACATGCAAAGATGAAGGAGGAGAAATAAAACCACAATGGAGTTCCTTTCTTGAGATCATAGTGATGATCTAAGTTGTTCCCTTTCCTTTGGAAGTAGCAATCAATAAGCAAGTAAATCAAGCAATCAAGCACACAACAATCAAAACAAGCTCCTAGGAATCTTCAATTGGCTTTTCTATCTCTCACTTTGGATGCTCATAACAATGGTTCTTCTATTTTGCAAGTTTAGAATCCCTGGCACAAGAACACACAAATCAAAAAGTTCCACGAAACAAATAAAGAATGGACAAGAGGGAGTTTAGAAATTTGGTCCTTTCAATGTCTTCTTCAAGATTAAGCATTCTAAAGGCATGAGGCCTAATTGCTCTTTGACATTTTCTTCTTTTATAGCATTCTAAAGGCATGAGGCCTAATTGCTCTTTGACTCCACTTTTACATAGGTAATGTCCTAAAATCTAAGTCCTTTTGTCCATTTGTATTTGGTTCACAACAATCAAAATAAAACACAAGCACAATAGTATATACACAATAATGTGCTCAATGAGCAAAAGGCAAATTGCATAAGCATAAACATGAGCTCAAGTGAGCAAAGGGCAAAAGCAAATGAATTAATGAACAAGATATTAAATTGCATAAAAGTAAATTGCAAGAATTAAATGACTTGAATTAAAAGTTAATGGTCAATAGTTAGTGTTAGTGTGCCATAAGGCAATTTAGCGCTATGTTAAGCAATCGTAAGTTGACTAATGTAGTAGTCACACCTATCTGAGGATGGTCAAGAAAAATATAGGCAACAAACACAAGTTAGAGACCTTGACTAGTAAGCCAAGCTCCAACAACTTGCCATGCCAAAAGAAAAGGAGAATGATCTTGTATTGATTTAGGTTTTTTGCTTGACCAAGAAGAAACCTATCCTTAATGCAAAGCCATTCACTTGATCTTTGATCAAGATGAATTAGATTTGAATCAAGGAGGGTTAAGCCTCCTATATGTCAAGGCTAACCACCAATCTTTAACTCATTGATCAAAAAGAAAAAAGATGAAGAAGAAGATGAATAAGAATGTACATAAATTGAAATTCAAATGAGATATCCAACACACATTGATCAAACATGAATAGAATCAAAGTCAATCAATGGTAAACAGAAGCAAAATGAAGCTTAAAGGTCAAGAAACAAATAAAATATTTTTGGTTTTTTTGAAGATTAAAATAATACTTGAATTAAAATAAACAATTAAAGGTCAAACTTCAAATCCATTTCAAATCAACTTTGAAAGGTCCAAATGGATCATCCTAAGTTCAACAAAGTCAAACAAGGTTTGACAATTTTTTTTAGCATATTTGGAAACCAGCAACTATTTTTAAACAATTAAAAATGAATAAAAAATAACCTAATTGCAATAAAATCTCAAATCAATTAATAAATTGATGAGAATATTTTTCATAGATTCATCATCATTCAAAGAGGTTAAGAAAATATTTTTGTATTTTTTGAATATTGGAAACTATTTAAAATGAATTAAAAATAATCAGAAAAGAGAAAATTCACAAAGAATATCAAATGACAAAATAAAAAATATTAAAAATCATTTTAGAAACTAGAATTAAAAAGGGAAATAATGCAATTGGTCCCATATTTTTTGGATTCAAAATGAGAGAGTTATGAATTTTTGAAATAAAATGGAATTAAGAAAATAAAATGAATTAAATCAGAAATAACAAAAATCCTGGTGCGCAGGATCTGTTTCATTAAATGACGTCGAAGATCCATAGGTCCTCATGCGCACGCTCACTATGGTCCAAGGTCAAATGAGAAACACCACGCATTAATGAAAGTCATAACAATTGATGGCTATGATTAGATTTGGAAACATGATCACACGGCCTAGATTCAATCTAGCAACGGGGACGGTGGTGTACACCACCGTCTTCTCCGACGAGCATATCAGCGCCGGTGGAAGTTGCAGGTCCAAAAATATTAACAAAAATGGGCGATCCTCATATCATTGGAAAGCTGGGATGATGTACATCACCCCTGTGCCATTGGTTTTCACTCTAGATCCTCATAGGAAGAGAAATCAAAGATGGAAAATAATGGAGTTCAAATTGAACTTGATGGATTTACAAAATTAAATACACAATTGAATTGCCTCTTATGAGAGGACTTCGGAGGAGCCAAGAAACACAAGAAATGAGTCAGAATCAGTGAGTTTCGAATTGAAAAAGTTTGGATATCTACCTTTGAAATGCAGATCTATGAAGCACGAGCTCTCCCAATTCTTGATAGCAGCTTGTTCTTGAGATGGAGTCCAATAATCAACCAAGGAAGTTGAAAATTGGATCTGAAAAAAATGAAATGAAAGTGCAAAATTCCTTTTGAGTGAGGTTTGGATTGAGTTCTGCAGCATATAAGGCACTTTGAGGTTGAGATATGGTGAAGCTAAGCACCTCTATTTATAGCAAATGTTGATGGAAGCAAGGCAAATTTCATGTGTGCATGAAGTGAGGGCCTCAATGCATGGGCCTGTACAGGCGCATGGGAGACCCAAATCCAATTGATTTGGCATGCTGAAATGTAATTGAGCTGGTTTAGACGTGCACATGTAATTGAATTGGAGTGTGCATGAAGTTTCATAAATGTTTCCATAATTGCAACCAAACTTTCTCATCTTCGAAAATGCATCTTACCAAAATGAAACATGGCCTTATGGGTAATGGTTGGAAAGGTCTTGACATGAGGATCATTTGTTATGCTGAACAAAAATCCATTTGGAGTTGGGAAATTAGTGAAAATTGGTTATAAAGTTCAAGGTGCAAAACATGTGTATGTGAATTTTGCCAAAATGGACTAACTTCAAGCCCTTCGGTTTGAATTATGAAAGCTTCAAATGACAAAACCTTCTGCATCAGAGTTGTAGATCGTTTCAAGAAAATCAATTTGGACTCAAATTTTACATCATTTGGATTTTTTATGAGGAATTTATGGGCACTTGAAGTTGGACTTTTTCACATTTCAATGACTTTGGTCCAAAGTGACCTATAATGTTTTGCATTATCACATGTGTTTCTTTTAGGATTATGAAAATTTATTCAACACAATAAACGAAGTAGACATATTAAACTTTCCAATTCATTTGATCCCACCTCAAAATCATAAAAAATGAGGGAGTTAGGCCCTTGGGAAGTTGACCTAAAATTAGGGTTTCAGTCAAAATGACCTATAATGTTTTGAAATGGATGATGACCTTCCAAGCTTCAGATCAATTTTTGATAAACATGAAAGTTGTTCATATGGTTATTAAGAATATTGTTTCTCTTTGGGTCATCTCCATTTTATAAACACATCAAAAGTTAGATCTCAGCGGATTGTAAAATAGTCAGATGAATTGACTGATCAACTTCTCGAGTCCAAACTTCAAATCTTGATGAATTGATGATTGAGGACACTTAAATAAGCTAAAATATGCATGAAATGATGAATTAAAGAACTTCCCTTGATTATATTTGATCATGGGTTGAGGTTGCTTCATGGGCAAGGCACATTCAATGTACAGCTGAATTAGGGTTTCCTTGGGAAACAATCTTAAAGCCCTTTGATTTGCTTTGATCAAATTGACAAATTGAGATACTTGGGAGGCATATATGATAATTGAGAGCCTTGTGAACCATTGTCATGTTTGCTTTCACCTTCACCTGGCCATTTTTTGAGCATAGGGGTCTCCTATGAGCCTTGGATCTTATGATTGCTCAAGCTACAAAACAAAAGATGTTAGTGACATATTTTTGTGCTTTTGGTTAGTGAACGAAATAATAAAGGCAATAATATACAATTCAAGCATGCTTGGTGGTCTCAAACCAACTCACAAGTCCCAACCCTAGGGTTAAGGAGCCAAGATGCTATGATCCTTGAGGCAAATGCAATGTCCAGTGATATGATGCCATGAGGGATCATAGGGTCAAAATTAGGGTCTTACATAACCTTTCTTCTTCCTCTTCAGATAAAGTGACCGGGAACATTCTTAACTTCTTTGCTTCGTTAGTATGACCATCAATTTTCAAAATAGTACTCATGGTCAGGAATCTCTACAAGTGTTTGTTTGCATCCTCATTTACCTTTCCGATGAAAGATTTTCGTTCAAGTTGATTGATTGTGCTAGGATGCAGTTGAAAATTAGTTACATTCGTCGGTTGGTTGACAATTGTTAATCTACCACCCGGTGCATTTGCGCCTCCATAATCACCAAGGAGTCTCTCTAAAGGTGGAGGTAGAACTAGAGGAACTTCAGCCATAACTTTTTTTTGTGAATCTGAATCTGAGTGATCAAAGGGAACTCTTTCTTTGGAATTCAATCTAGCGTGTCAGAGTCTCTGGTAAAGGGTTCTCTCGATTTCTGCGCCTGAAAGAAATTCAGTTGAGGGATCTCCTCATGTACACAGATTAATGAATGAAAATATATCAATGACAGAAAATTAATTTTATTGCAGAGCAACAAAATTTTAATTGAACTAAAATTAAACTCTATATTTTGGCAGTTCCTCGAGAATGGCGCCAAAAACTTGATCGGAAAAATAGCAAGTGTATTATTTTTCCTTTTGTAGTAATAAGGGGAAATCCCCTGAATATCGATCTCAAGGACTGCACGTTAATATCGAGTTCAAATCATCGTTCAATTAAACAAAAACTATTTTTAGGGGGTTTTAGATTCAAATTTATAAAAATAAAGGCGAAAGAAATTAATATTGTAAAATAAGGGTTTGCAAGGGAAGAGGAATAATGTCAGGGAAGGTGTATAATTTGTCCGTGTAACAACTCTGAGTAACTATTGCATAAAAAAATATCAATTACTACCAGTTCTTAAGGGTATTTTCTCCCAAGTCCTTGGTGAGAAAACCTTTAATCATCCAACCCTAATTTCTATGTCCATAGGAAATTATCGATGAAATTAAGCCTTATTATATCAAGAATGCTCTGATTCATACAGGGTATCCATAGTCCTAGGTGATATCTACTGTAGAGTAATCTTATGAAAACCTTACCAATGGCAGTCCAACCTAATTCATAACCATACAACAATCTCGATTGGTCCAAAAGAGAAAGCATTAAACCCATCAAAAGATTACCGTAAAAACAATATTATCAATGCAATCGTAAACTCAAAGTCATTATAGATCTAAATCAGGGACACCCCCTAGAATTGGGGGGTTAGCTACTCATATTGTTCAAAACATATTCAAGATAAAAAATACACATTACAAGTAATTGGATGACTTGGATCTTCAATTGCTTCCGCTCAAGAAAATCTTCCGCTCTTCGAATTCCTTGATCTCTGTAATTCTCGATCATCTGACAATTCTCTGTGCTCTCCTTGTTCCAAAATGTCATCTTCTCTCATTGAAACTCTCCTAAAATAGTGAAAAATCCCTTGGAAAAGGTTGGAAATTCCCAAAACGTCTTTGTAAGACCCCAATTTTGACCCTAAGATCCCTCGTTCATTAGGTTTGTATTGGGAGAGATCACCAAACATATTTGATTGTATCATACATTATTTTTATTTGTTTACTAACCCAAATACCAAAAATATATTTATGTATGTCTTTCTAGGTGTGTGTGTGTCCATCTGTGCCCCACCAAGCTCATAACTAGGGTTTGAAACCCTCAATGCAAGTGATCAATCAAGGAAAGGTTCACAAGCGTTCTAAGCATCATATATGGACCTCCATGTTTTCATTTATCATTTTGATCAAGAATTCATGAAGAATTTGAAGCTTGTTTGCCTTGGAAGGCCTAATTCATATGGGTATCTTGTGTGACTTCCTCAGCCAGTTTCTTCATCATTTGGTCAAGGATATCAAGGGGTACTCCATTATACATAATCTTATGCATATATGATTCTCCATGAGCCCCAAAGATCAAAGGAACCTCAAGTTTGCAAGTTGGTTCAAAGAAGTGGACCAGAGTAGTCAACTAGTCAAATCTAGGGTTCCATAGACCCTATCTTCTACAATATTCTCATATAAAAGTGATTCCAAGAAAATATTTACTCTTTATGACATTAAATGCAACTTTCATGTTGATATCAAGATCTAATTTTGCTTGGAAATTCATTTTTTATGGTGAAAGATTATAGGTCATTTTGTTGTGCCCTAGTTGGAAGGTATACTTCCAAGAACCATAAATTGCTCAATTTTTATGATATCAAGGCCATCCAAGTTTCATGATAAATTTAAAGATGTATTATCCAACTTTTATTCATTCAGAAATGTGAAATTCTACTTGAAAGGGAATGTGCCAAGAGGAAACATTATAGGTCATTTTGGGCCATTACCATTGAACAAGCAATTTTCCTCAACTTCTAAAATCCACAACTCCCTCATGAAAAATCAAAATGGTTTGAATAGGATTTAAATAGATACAACTTTGGTGAAGAAACCACTTTCATTTGGAGCTCATAGCAGAAGTTATTTAAGGTGGAAGAAGTGGTCATTTGACTTTGTACTTCCACCTAAAAATTGATCATGATCGAAGTTCCAAATGAAAACGTCTTCAACATAAAAGTTGTTCCACTTCATGTAAAATTTCCATAGAGTCTAAGATTACTTCATTTTGACTAGAATTGAGGGACTTGTAAATGAGTACTTTGCATGGCTTATTTTGGCAACTTTTGAATTCAATTCCCAATTACCTTTGCATGGCTTCATGATATGATCTCACCAGGGTTTGTGCACGAATTTGGACTAAACGCAATTATCATTTTGGGCCCAATGCATTCCCATGCACTCATGCAATTGAATTTCTATTTTGGCTCAAATTTTAAATGGTGTAGAAATCAATTCGATAGCCTATATAGTGAAGTGCATTGCCTTAGAATTAAGGAGGATCCTTTTCCCCAACTTGGCCAAGAAATCTCATAACCTCATTCCATAGAATATCTTGAGGATTTCATTAAAATCGAGTTCTTGATTCAACTTCTGTTTGTGAATAAGAACTCCAAGGATTCATAACCATTTTCATCTCAATCATGTCTTCCAAGCAAGAGGAGGAAGAACTAAGTGGAATTGCATCGAGATCAAGCCAAATCACTACAACCCGAAGGTGATTTTTCCAGATTTTCAAGTCTTCGGTTCTCTCTCATTTCTACATAATTTTACTTGTTTATTGGTTATCTGATGTCCTACCAATGTAGGCAATAAGATTGAGTTGCTTTGAGGTCAAATCGAAGCACCTAAGATCGCGTACCTCAAAATTCAAATCCTCGTATCTTTCGATATACTTGAAATTTGGAGAAATTGAGGCTAGATTCGAGCTCCTGAGCTCTTTCCCTTTAAAATGGTATGCTCACTTTTCATTTTCATGGTGGATGGTGGTGAGTGTTCTTTAAAGAATGACTTAATCAATTAAGACTCTTCACTAACATTTGACTAACTCTTTATTAATGTTGCTTTACTTTCAAGTCATTTACTTAATTCACTTTAAACTTTAGTATCTTTATCATTCGTCTACCATTTACATTTCATGCAACTTGTTTATGCTTTAGTCCTTTTCATTTTGCTCATTTTGAGCCATATCTTATGATTGTATATATTGTTTTCTTGTTTTGTTTTAGCTTATGGTCTTAGGACCTTAAAACACTTAATAACAACAAAAACTCTAAAAAATATGTTGGTGGACTGTAGGACTTGATATGAACTCCTGGACTTAGAATATGCAACTTCCCAATGCTTAAAGGACTTGGCCAATGCCACTATCTCAGACTGAGCTATCCTTGATTGTGCCTTTAATCTGATGCAAGACTTTGAGTGGCCTTTATTCACCTGTCTCTTTGATTTTGTGCTTGAATGATATACTATTATTATTGTTGATATCTGATGATTGTTTCTGAGTTCACCACAAGGAATATTTTCATCTGATACATTGGAAGAAATTGAAGACTGCTAACTATTAGATTGCTTGCTTGGATATTATGGCTATCTTTATTTGGTGCCTTGATCTTCATATGGTTTTCTTGGATAATGCTTATGCTTGTTACTTCCTAAATGAAAATGGGTTTCTATATGACATTCTTGTCGGTTGGATTGCATCCCATTGGTCAGATCTTTTCAATCCTTAACTTTTAATTTTTGTCTAGGATAGTCTCTTCATCTCTTCCCACTTCTTAAATTTCAAAATCTCTCACTCTTTTCAAAACCTTATTTGTTTGTGTTTTCAACTTAGACATGTTTTAATGATTAGAAACATTGGCCTTATGCCATTGAAGTTTTGAACTTTTTCCTGAATCAAATTTTTGAATGAACTTAACCATATTGACTTCAATTTCAAAAATACAAAAAGAACTAACAACCCCATTCAAATTTTCGGCCTTTTGTGCCTTTCTTTTAAACTTTTGATTAAAATTAATTCACCAACTTCTTTGAAATTTTTATCACGAACTAAGGGGTTTATATCTCTCATTTTCATGTTGGTATGTAGGCATAAGACCGAAGGTCTTGCCAAACACAAAAATACAATTAATGAATTCTTTTCTCATCCCCTCACTCTATATTTTATCAAACATCATTTTAACCAAATCACTTGCATACAAAAAATGGCTCCCTAGGAGTACCTATGACAATTTAGGTACTAATACCTTCCCTCAGTGTAACCAACCCCCTTACCTGTAATCTCTGACATTTTATTAGTTTTGATTTGAAATTTTTTTATCTTTGGGTTTTGTTCGTACTTTTCCTTTTTCCTTTGGAAATAATAAAAGCGCGGTGGCGACTCTGGTTTCATTGACGTTAAGTTTACCCATAGCTTGATGGTCATGAATTTACCGCTACATAAATTAAGTGGTGACACTGCTGGGGAGTAGTCCTCAGTGGGTTTAGCCTACTTTCTTGTGTGTATATATTTGTATATTTGATGATTGTATATTGTTGTGTGATATTTTGTTTATTGTGCTTGGTGACATCTGTATAGTGAGATAAGTTCTAACCCAAACTTAAGTGCAATCTAAGATAAGAGGGTGGTATAGTCATGTTGGCTTTGAAGGAGTAGTCCTGAAAGAGTTGACATGAGATCCCCCACTCAGTGAAGACGTCTTTGGAGTTACTGATGTCACACGAGTAAGTCACAAATAGACATTACTTTCTCTAAATTTCAGGTCCGAGAAGCTGAAGACCGTAGAACATTTAACCCAACTTGTCTTATTTAGGACGTAGTGCGGAGACTGTTCAAGTGTAGACTTGATAATAATTGTTACGTGATACTACACTCCGACGAGTTTCTCTTGACAATACTATGGGTTGATGAGTCACTCATCATAACCTATAGTATCTGATAGATGGGATCACGACTCTGTGAACTTTTTAGAACATGAACTACAAGTTTTTTACCCTTAGTACACTCACTTGGGATGTTTCTTAACCCGACTCCATGCTCGTGACTCACAACAAACCCTTTGATTCTTGGTTGATCCAATCAGTCTCATCAATATCAATGGAACTTGGGTGTTGATAAGGTGAAAGCCATAATCCAACAAAATGGATTATTGATCTTGATGTTGAATTGATTCATCCCTTGACCTTTGTTTGCGTTTGCCTTGTATGTGATCCCTTTATGTGTGATTGTTGCATTCATACATACATGTGCATCATACCATTCATCATAGGAAATGAATTTTTCAAGGAACTAAGGTCTTGTTTGCAAATATTTTCAGACCATGGATTATGGACAAAGGAACACTAAGAAGTACAATTTCAGATGTCCTGATTTGAAAGAGTTAAGGAAGTTATCATCCTTGGTATTAGATCCCTTGGACTTCAAGCAACGTCATAGGAAGCTCTTGTTCGTATTATCTACTGATGTGGCTGAAGGACTTCTGAGTGCCTTGGTTCAATTCTATGACCCTCTTTATTGGTGCTTCAGTTTTCCCGACTATCAACTCGTGCCCATGTTGGAGGAGTATGCCCATCTCTTGGGTATACTCGAACCTAACAAGGTACCTTTTCGTGGATTGAAGGATATCTCGAGATCTCATGTCATAGCTGAAGCTCTTCATTTGAAGAATTCTGAGATTGATGCTCATTCGGTGAAGAAGGGAGGGATTCTTGGGTTGACTTCTCAGTTCATCATTGGTAGAGCTACTATTTTTGCTCAAGACGGTAGCGTGGGTTCTTTTGAAGCTATCTTTGTTATGCTCATCTATGGTCTAGTTTTATTCCCTAACATTGACGGTTTTGTTGATGTTAACACCATTAGAATATTCTTGATAGGGAAACATGTTCCGAATCTGTTGGGTGACATGTATTTCTCTTTGAATTTGAGGAATTCTAAAGGTGGTGGAACTATTGTGTGTTGTGTTCCTCTTCTGTACAAGTGGTTTATTTCTCACTTGCCTCAAACGCCTACTTTCTTGGAGAATCAACGATGTCTACGGTGGTCTCAAAGACTTATGCCTCTCACTAAGGATGATATTGTTTGGTATGATTCTGCATTAGGTAGCTTGGATATCATTGACAGTTGTGGTAAGTTCTCTAACGTGCCTCTCATTGGTACACAAGGAGGAATCAACTACAACCCAACATTGGCCCGTTGTCAGCTTGGGTTCCCCTTGAGAGATAAGCGTAATGACGTTCAGTTAGGGGGTTTATTTTATCAGGAGGGTAAAGATCCCCAACTTCTGAAGAGTAGAATGGTGTATGCTTGGCACAATGTACATAGGAAAGCAAGATCCGAGCTTGGTCCATGCAACTATGTAGCTTTGGAAGCTGAAAACGGTTATCCCCTGAAGTATGAAGTTCAAAAGCTAGTAAAGAGCGGTATGGGGTCCTTTGAGGACAGAGCGCCAAATGTTAAAGCTAACCTGTTGCCTGCTCATGGAAACACTTTTGTGAACATGGTAGACAACTGTCCTAGGAATTTCAGGATATTTGATGTACGTCATATTCGTATGTCCTTGGTGGAGATTCACAAAGTTTTATGCCTAGTGATCCATTTTTAACATGACCATGACGGTTGTGCTATTTGGAGCGGGTGCAACATACAAGAGAGCTATGACCTTCTTTTACATGATATGATGCGTAAAGAGATTGAAGTGTATGTTGATGATATGATTGATAAATCAAGTGATGAAGAAGAACATGTTGAGCATTTGTTGAAGTCATTCCAGTGTTTGAGGAAATATAAACTCCGCTTGAATCCCAATAAATGTACTTTTGGTGTTCGTTCTAGTAAGTTGTTGGGCTTTATTGTCAGCGAGAAGGGTATTGAAGTTGATCTTGCCAAGGTCAAAGAAATACAAGAAATGCTTGCGCCCAAAACTGAGAAGCAAGTCAGAGGTTTTCTCGGCCACTTTAACTATATCTCAAGATTTATATCGCATATGACTGCCACATGTGCACCTATATTGAAGCTCCTTCGGAAAGATCAGTCTTGTGATTGGACCGAGAATTACCATAAAGCTTTTGAGAGTATCAAAGAGTATCTGCTTGAGCCTCCGATTCTGTCTCCACCTGTTGAAGGGAGACCTTTGATCATGTATTTAACTGTGCTTGAAGAGAGTATGGGTTGTTTTCTTGGTCAGCAAGATGAATCTGGGAAGAAAGAGTATGCAATTTACTACCTAATTAAGAAGTTCACCGAATCTGAGACTCGATATACTATGTTTGAAAAGACATGTTGTGCATTGGCTTGGGCTGCTTAGCGTCTGCGCTAGTATATGTTGAATCATTCTACTTGGTTGATATCCAAAATGGATCCAATCAAGTACATTTTTGAGAAGCTTGCTTTAACTAGGAGGATTTCCCGTTGGAAGATGTTATTATCTGAGTACGATATTGAATACCGATCTCAAAAAGCTATTAAAGGTAGTATCTTGGCTGACCATTTAGCTCACGAAACTATTGAAGATTATCAGTCAGTGCAATATGATTTTACTGTTGAATGGATTTTGTACTTAAAGATGAGAGATTGTGATGAACCATTGCTTGAAGAAGGGCAAGAACCTGGTTCTCGTTGGGGCATGGTATTTGATGGAGCTGTTAATTCATATGGTAATGGCATTAGGGAAGTGATTATTACTCCTCAAGGAACTCATTTTACGTTTACAACTAGATTGACCTTCAAACATACAAATAATATGGATGATTATGAAGCTTGCATTATGGGGCTCGAAGAAGCCATTGATCTCAGAATTAAATATCTTGACGTCTATGGAGATTCAACTTTGGTTGTGAATCAAATCAAAGCTGAATGGGAGATGAATCAACCCGGTTTGATACCATATAGAGATTATGCAAGGAAGATATCAACTTTCTTTACAAATGTTGAGTTTCACCATATCCCTCGAGATGAAAACCGAATGGCAGATGTTGTTGCAACATTAGCTTCCATGATTCTAGTGAAATTTTGGAATGAAGTTCCCAATTTGACTGTGATGCTTCTTGATCGGCCAGCTCATGTGTTCGCTGTTATAGAAGTCAAAGATGAAAAGACATGGTATTATGATATCAAATGTTTACTCTAGAGTCAGATTTACCCGTATGGGGCATCTTTGAAATATAAGAAGACTTTGAGAAGATTAGCAAGTAACTTCTACTTGAATGGTGACGTGCTTTATAAGAGAAATTTCGGTATGGTTTTGCTCAGATGCGTGGATAGACACGAAGCAAGCCTGTTGATGACTGAAGCCCATGAAGGTTCCTTTAGTACCCATTCCAATGGACATGCTATGGCAAAGAAGATGTTGAGAGTAGGTTACTATTGGCTGACAATGGAATCTAACTGTTGCAAGTTTGTGAACAAATGCCACAAGTGTCCAATATATGCAAATAAGATTCATGTTCCTCCGACACTGTTGAATGTCATTTCCTCTCTATGGCCCTTCTCCATGTTTGGAATCAATATGATTTGTATGATTGAGCCTAAAGCATCGAACGAACATTGTTTCATTCTGGTGGCTATTGATTATTTCACAAAATGGGTTGAAGCGGCATCATATGAAAATATGACCAAGCAGGTTGTGGTCTGATTTATCAAGAATCAGATTATATGTCGTTATGGTGTGCCAAGCAAGAACATTACTGATAATTGATCGAACTTGAACAACAATATGGAGGAAGCTCTTTGTAAGTACTTCAAGATTGCACATCATAATTCTTCTCCCTACAGACCCAAGATGAATGGGGATGTTGAAGCTGCGAACAAGAACATTAAGAAGATTATCCAGAAGATGGTTGTCACGTATAAGGATTGGCATGAGATGCTCCCATTTGCTTTACATGGGTACCGTACATTCATACGCACTTCAACAGGGGAAACCCCTTTGTCTCTTGTACATGGCATGGAAGATGTGCTCCCCGTGGAGGTTGAGATCCCATCATTGTGTGTTTTGATGGAAGCCAAGTTGACTGAAGTTGAATGGTGTCACACCAGATATGACCAGCTGAATTTGATTGAAGAGAAGAGATTGATTTCCATGTGTCATGGTCAAATGTATCAGCAAAGAATGAAGAAATATTTTAATAAGAAGGTCGAGCCTTGTGTGTTCAGAGAAGGTGACCTCGTGCTCAAGAAGATTCTATCTTTCAAACCTTATTCTAGGGGCAAATGGACTTCTCATTATGAAGGCACATATGTTGTTAAGAGAGCCTTTTCAGGCGGTGCAATGATTATTACAACTATGGATGGTGAAGAGTTCACGCGTCCTGTGAATGCCAATGCAGTCAAGAAATACTTCTCCTAAAAAAGAAAAGAACAACTAGCTAAGTTGAAAACCCAAAATGGTGGCTTAGGAAAAAATGAGCGTCTCGGTGGATTGAAAACCCGAAAGGGAGATCCAGGCAAAAGTTAGAGACATAAAACAGAAAATTTATCCCGGTAGATTGAGTACCCCACCTTGGGGAAATCTAGGAAAAAATTAAGGATTATGGCAAGTAACTGCATCTGACCGGTCCTGATCGTTGAAGCAGTTTTGAGCAGTCATTTGGATCTAATTCATCATTCCCAACCGAAGACAAGCACAATGGATTTTGAATTTGATAGGGTAACTGGTTCACCTCACTCGAAGTTTTACCTCTTATTGTGACTTGAGACCCCATCAGACTTCCTTCCTCTGATAGAAGCTCTTCCCCCACCAATGCTTGATTTTGAGCAGTATTGTTGGTGTCCCTTACAAGGTTGTCTCCCATTTGATATGGTGTTGACTTAAAATTCCCTGCAGCGTTGACTTGTTAGGATCCTCAGCAGATCCCTCTTTATCCTCATCACTTTCGGTTGGACACATGTTTTCCATGCCTTTCCCAGCCACAATTGATTTGAATATTATTTTGAGTTAGGATTTATATCCTCGGTGATTTATTTTCATCCATAGAAGGTTCTTCAGTGGGTGCTCCCTTCTTGTTGAGATTAGCCGAGCATCTAGTTGTGATGATTCAAATCTTCGTTATGTGTATCCTTTGTGCTCATTTGTCAGCATAATCATATACATACTCATGCATATACATGCATAAAACACAACATCAGATATTTCATTGTGTATTCTTATCGCATTAATCTTTCTTCTGACCCCTACTTTGGTGATATTATTTCCCCATGAAGATTTGGTGTGTCTGTCCTCCTTCAATTGTAGAGTGTCAATCCCTTTAAGAAGATTTTTTTATCTTTTCTCCTTTCCCCACTGAGTTATTACTTCGTGGACGATTATTATTTCAGTTTCCTCCCCAGATCGTTATCTGGATGGACCCATTCCCCTTAAATTATATCCTCATTGCGTTGAGTCTTGTTTGACAGTTTCTTTCTAGTTCTTACCTAGATAGATCTTTTGGTCCATGAGAGTTTATTACCCAGTAACCGATAATATCCTTCTTGATGGTTGAGTACTTTACCTGTGTTAATTTACCCAATAACCGGTAAAAGGTAATTTACTTATTTGATGTTCTCCAAAGGATTCGTTTTTCGTCTCCCCAGCAAGTTTATCCTTGATATGTTCATCTTAACCGATGATGGATATTTTTCCTGTTCGGAATTCTACCAGTGTAAAAAGGTAGTTATAATTCCTACTTTCCCTAGAAGATTTTATCCTTGATATGTTTATCTTAATCGGTGACAGATTGTCTCTTTCTTTGGTATTCTTCCTAGTAACCGGTAGTTGTAATTCCTATTTGTGGTATTCTTCCCAGTAAACGGTAGCTATAAATCCTATTCTCCCATCAGAGTTCATCCTTGATATCTTCACTTTAACCGGTGATGAGTTTTCTATTTCTTTGGTCTTCTATCCCCATAAATAGTTTCAAACCCTATTTTTCCCGACAGTTTATCCTTGATATCTTCACTTTAACCGGTGATAGATATGCTTCCATTTGAGTTTATCCTTGATATGTTCAGTTTAACCAGTGACAAATACTCTCTCTTTGGTCTTCTTCCAGTAATATGTAGTTGCAAATCCTATTCGGTTTCTTTTCCCCAGTAGGTCATTCTTACCTAGTAACCGGTAATGAATATGCCTCAATTTTCTCAGCGAGTCATCCTTGATATGTTTACCCTAACCGGTAATAGTTGTCCCTCTATCCAAGTATATTATATTCTTACCCAGTAATTGATAGTAGATAATATATCTCTTTTACTCCTGTGTTGAAATTTTTATTCCCTAGTTGAGTTTGGTTTCATATTTATTTGACAAATCGAATTCCCTTTTGCGTTTGAGTATTTCAGTCTCGTCCTGATTTACGCACTCCCTGACGGGTGTTTCTTGTTGTATTCGTGTTATCCCAATACATGCAAATTCCCTCTTTCCCCAACTGAGTGTTTCCATTGATTTATTTTTTTCATGAATAATTCTATCGTGTCTCCAACAGTTTGCAAGACATAACCTGGCCTACACATAGCTTTTATCCAAGAGTCTATGTCTCCCCAATGTGTTTTCCTTATGGAATGCATTATGCTCCTGTGGACTTTTAGTCTCTCCGGACTCTTTTCCTTTGTGGCAATATATATTCTCCGCAAAGATTATTTTTGCATACATATCATATGCATCATGAGGTCTCTTACGGACCAAAATTTGTTTCTTGATGTTGTTATTTAAGTCCATTATACTGAGTTGATATGAAGACTTTAATCTTCACATCCTCAACTAGAATATCCTTAAATAGGGGCAGATGTAAGACCCCAATTTTGACCCTAAGATCCCTCATGCCATCTCATCATTTGCATTGGCTTTGGGATCACATCTTGGAATCCTCCTTATCCCTAATTCATTGGGCTTGTACTGGGAGAGATCACCAAGCACATTTTATTGTATCACACTTTATTTTTATTTGTTTACAAACCAAAATAAGAAAAATATGTTTATTTATGTCTTTGTACTTGTGTGTGTGTGTGTCCATCTGTGCCCCACCAATCTCATAACTAGGGTTTGAGATCCTCAATGCAAGTGATCAATCAGGGAAACATTCACACGGGTTCTCAGCATCATATATGGACCCCATGTTCTTCATTTATCATTTTGATCAAGAATTCATCAAGAATTAGAAGCTTGTTTTCCTTGGAATCCCTAATTCATCTAGGTATCTTATGTTACTTCCTTAACAAGTTTCTTCATCATTTGGTCAAGGATATCAAGGGATACTCCATTATAAATCATATTATGCATAGATCAAAGGAACCTCAAGCTAGCAAGTTGGTTCAAAGAAGTGGACCAGAGAAGTCAACGGGTCAAATCTAGGGTTCCCTATACCCTATATCCTACAATATTTGTCATATGAAAATTATTCCAAGAGAAATGTTTCTCTTTATGACATTCCAAAAAACATTCATGTTTACATCAAGAGATAATTTTTCTTGGAAAGTCATTGTTTATGGTGAAAGATTATAGGTCATTTTGTTTGTGCCATAGTTGTAAGGTCAACTTCCAAGAACCATAACTTGCTCAATGTTTATTATATGAAGTCCATCCAAGTTTCATGATAAATTTTAAGATTTATTAGCCAACTTTGATTCTTTGAGAAATGTCAAATTCTACTTTCAATGGCATGTTCAAGAGGAAACATTATAGGTCATTTTGGGCCATTACCATTGGGCAAGCAATTTTCCTTAACTTCTAAAATCCATAACTCCCTTATTCCAAATCCACATGATGTCAAATTTGTGACCAAATTTAATATGATTGAAATAGATACAACTTTGGTGAATAAACCATTTTCATTTGAAGCTCATAGCAAAAGTTATTCAAGGTCGAAGAAGTGCACATTTGACTTTGTACTTAGAAAATTTTCAACCATGTTTGATTTCTCCAACTTCCACCTTAAAATTCAGCATGATCCAAGTTCCAAATGAAAAGGTCTTAAACATAAAAGTTGTCCCCCTTCATGTCACCTTTCTAAAAACTCCAAGATCACTTCATTTGGAAAAGAGTTGAGGGATTTGCGCATGGGTACTTTGCATGGCTTGTTTTGGAAACTTTTGAATTCAATTCCCAATTACCTTTGCATGGCTTCATGATATGATCTCAACATGGTTTGTGCACGAATTTGGACTCAATGAAATCATCATTTTGGGCCTAATGCATGCCCATGCACCCATCCATTTGAATTTCTATTTTTTGCTCAAATTTGAAATTGTGTAGAAATCAACTATATAGCCTATATAATGAAGTGCATTGCCTCAGAATTAAGGAGGACCCTTTGTCCAAGATTTGCCAAGCAATCTCAGAACCTCATTCCATAGAATACCTTGAGGATTTCATTGAAGTCGATTTCTTGATTCAACATCTGTTTGTGAACAAGAATCCAAGGATTCATAGCCATTTTCATCTCAATCATCTCCTGCAAGCAAGAGGAGGAAGCAACAAGTGGAATTGCATTGAGATCAAGCCAAGTCACTGCAACCCGAAGGTGATTTTTCTAGATTTTCTACTCTTCGATTCTCTCTCATTTCTCTATAATTTTACTTGTTTATTAGTTGTCTGAAGTCCTACCAACAAGATTGAGTTGCTTTGAGGTCAAATCAAAGCAACTCAAAACTTCTACCTCAAAATTCAAATCCTCATATCTTTCAATATACTTGGAATTTAGAGAAATTGAGGCCAAATTCAAGCTCTTGAGATTTTTTCCTTTAAAATGGTATGCTGACTTTTCATTTTCGTGGTGGTTGGTGGTGGACCAATTCAGTAAGGTCCACCAGAGAAGATGACCGGAGCCCTAGCTCCGATGATGCGTTGACACCTTCCCAGCCTTTTGATCCTGTCCAAATGTTTTAATCTAAGCCATCCTTTTTTATTACCATGTGTGTGACGTGTTTGACTTGGTGCACCATGTTCCCTACACGCGTGGCCATCAGATATGCCATCTCAATTAATGAGGGAGATCTGATGGCCCTTGTTTTTTCTATTTTCTTTTTAATTTCTACTTTTTATTTTAATTCCTCTTATTTTGTTTAATTCATATTAAATTCATTTTTAATCCAAAATATGTGGGACTTTCACTAAAAATCTTTAATTATTTTTCTCTTCCATATTTTGAATTAAAATCATTTTTTGGATTAATTTTGATATTTTTCATGAATTAAATGATTTTAGACTTATTTTTATAAAATTTAAAATACTTCTAACTTTCCAAAAATTGTGAAATTTTTTGTTTAAGCTCCTTTGACCTTGTTTGACCTAGGATAAATCTCTTAGCCATTTATTTTGTGTTTTGAAGGGATTTGATGTGTTGTCCATTTTAAAATGCATTTTAAGATTGTTTATTGATTGAATAATTGTTTAAAAGTAATGTTGAGCTATTTAATTGGACTTGTGATGTTTGACTTTCTGTTTGGCCTTAATCATGTTTGATTTGACTCTTTTTTACCAATACTATTAGATTTAGGGGATTGATGAAATGTACATTTCATCTCCCAAAATAAATGGATAGTATTGATCAGATGAAATTCCTCCTATGATCAATTTGAGTTTCTATTTCCCATTCCCTCTTCATCTTCAGCCCTATTCTTCCCCAATCCATCATTGACCAATGAATTCTCTTCATGTCTAAATACTAGTTGATTCATCAATGTCCTTGTGTCAAATGAATCAACATGAGTCTGTCTGAGATAGGTCCCTCCCTTTTTTTTAGTGTGTGGTATGTTTTAGGAGTCTGGTTCTTTGTACCAAATCTCTAACATGCATTAACACCTATATTTTTATTGTCCGACCTCAAAAAGTTGTGACTTCTACATAACTATTCTTTTAAGTGAGATTGTAAGTCTCCCATTCTTCATGGCATACCATTCTTTTAAGTGAGATTGTAAGTCTCCCATACTTCTTTAACATAGAGCTAAATTTGACCAAAAAAGGCATACCATTCTTTTAAGTGAGATTGTAAGTCTCCCATTCTTCATGGCATTGTGGGAAAACTTGACCTTTTTTTCCTTTCATGAGAGCTAGTGGCATTCTTGTTGATTTATCCAACTTGGAGTCCTTCTCATGGATGATGTCTTGGTTCAAGAATTCATACTTCTGAATGAATGGTTGAGTGTACTCCAAATAATGACTTAATCAATTAAAACTCTTCACTAAAATTTGACTAACTCTTTATTAATGTTGCGTTACTTTCAAGTCATTTACCTAATGTACTTTAAGTTTCAATATCTTTATCATCCATCTGCCGTTTACATTTCATGTAACTTTTTTATGCTTGAGTCCTTTTTACTTTGCTCATTTTGAGCCATATCTTGTGATTGTATATATTGTTTGCTTGTTTTGGTTTTTCTTGTGGTCTTAGGACCTTAAAACACTTAATAACAACAAAAACCCTAACAAATATGATGGTGGACTGTTGGACTTTATCTGAACTCTTGGACTTAGAATAGGCCATGTTCCAATGCTTAAAGGATTGGCCAATCCACTATCTGAGACTGAGCTATCCTTGATTGTGCCTTTCATATGATGCAAGACTTTGAGTGACCTTGATTCACCTGTCTCTTTAACTTTGTGCTTGAATGTTATATTGTTATTATAGTTGATATTTGATGATTGTTTCTGAGTTCATCACAAGGAATATTTTCATCTGATACATTGGAAGAAACTGAAGACCGCTAGCTATTGGATAGCTTGCTTGGATATTATGGCTATCTTTATTTGATGCCTAAGTCTTCATATGGTTTGCTTGTATAATGCTTATGCTTGTTGGTTGCTAAAGTCTAAAGGAAAATGGGTTTCTATATGACATTCTTGTTTGTTGGATTGCATCCCATTGGTTAGATCTTTTCAACCCTTAACTTTTAATTTTTGTTTAGAATATTCTCTTTATCTCTTCCAACTTCTTAAATTTCAAAATCTCTCCCTCTTTTCAAAACCTTATTTGATTATGATTTCAACTTAGACATGTTTTAATGATTAGAAACTTTGGCCTTATGCCATTGAATTTTTGAACTTTTTCCTAAATCAAATTTGTGAATGAACTTAATCATATTGACTAAAATTTCAAAAAGACAAAAAGAACTAACAACCCCATTCAAATTTTTGGCCTTTTGTGCCTTTCTTTTAAACTTTTGATTAAAATTAATTCACCAACTTCTTTGAAATTTTAACACAAACTACGGGGTTTTCGTCCCTCCTTTTTATGTCGTTACGTAAACATAAGACCAAAGTTATTTTCAAATGCAAAAATATAATTAATGAATTCTTTTCACTTGCACACTAAAATCACTTGCTCATCCCCTCACTCTATATTTTACCAAACATCATTTTGACCGAATCATTTGCACACTAAAAAGGGCTCCCTAGGAGTACCTATGACACTTTGGGTGCTAACACCTTCCCTCCGTGTAACCAACCCACTTACCTGTAATCTCTGACATTTTATTAGTTTTGATTTGAAAACTTCTTATCTTTGGGTTTTGTTCTTACTTTTCCCTTTTCCTTTAGAAACAATAAAAGCGCAGTGACGACTTTAATTTTATTAATGTTAAGTTTACCCATAGCTTGATGATCATGAATTTACCGCTACAGTCCTTGCAGCTCAAGCCCGGGTAAAAAGCCCAAAGATGAAAGATTATGCGTTTGGGCTGACACGTGTGGCCGTGCCAGCTCCCTGCCTTACCTTTCTCTCCGGACACGCACCAGGCGACTTGACACATGTCGTGTCAGCTGACACGGGTGGCTATGCCAACTCCCTGCCTTTCCATTCTCTCTGGACACGCCCCAGGTGACCTGACATTGGCCGTATCATGCCCTTATCTTGGACATTTCTAGTATTTGCTTTTCCTTTCTCCTAACATGGCATGTGTCAAGTGACACTGGTGGCCGTGTCATGCCTCTTGTACTGAAAAATCTCCTTTCCTCGAACGCTATAACTTTCCACTTTCTCGCATTGAGTCCGTTGGATCTTCTATGTGGACATGGAGGGCATAAACACACACAACCAAAGCATAAAATCCCAAAAACACAAAATAAAACAAAAAATTCATAAAATGCTTAAATACCTTATGGAAATGAAAACTAACTCATAAGGTACCATAATGCGCACAAAGTGTTCCAAAATCCTTGGTTTCTTATTGAATAAGTAATGAAAACATAGCGAAAATGGTGACCGATCAGTTGACTCTAAAATTGATTGGGGAAACCTCCTAATGACTGTCAATTCCTAAATATCAAAACTTTCAATTTGTGTCTTCAAAATTGATTATTTTGGGTAAATAATTTATTGTCCTAATTAATTATTCAATTAATTTGGCCCATGGTTTATTTTCTTTTTAGCCTCATTTTATCTTTCATATAGGAGGCATCTTCTCATTTGAAAACACACAAGAATTAGGAGTTTTCCTATTTATTACTAGTTTATTACTCTCCTCTTCTCTCTTTGAAATTTTCTATTTGCCTTATTGCCTTGTGAGTGAATACTATTTGTGAGGAAAGTATTGTACTAGTGTCCTGTCATTGTTTATTTCAAGAATGAAATTATCTCAAAGGTTTGTGTTTGGTTCTTGAGATAAACATATGAAAATCATGGTTCATTTTTAGAACTTAGTTGATAAAAGTCGTTTTTGGTTATTGAGATCAGTCGGTAAAATCTCTACTTGGTTCTTGAGCTTAACCCGCGTCAAATGTTGTGTTTATTTAGGGGGTTATGCCATTGTAAAATCTCATGATTTTCTTGAAACAAAGGTTTATGGACATAACCTATAAAAGATCAATACTATTATTAAGACTTTCAAGAAGATATCTTGGAGATAAGAGTAGGCCAACATTTGGCCGAACTTGTATAAATCTCGACGCCATCTCTCTAAGTCTATCTCTTTAATTTAGGTAATTTACTTTATTGTTTGAAATTATTTAATATGTTTTCTCTCTGTCTTTTTACTAACATAAATTATTGTTTTACGTAAAAAAAAATTTAAATCAATCACAAATTTTAAATACTACGATTCATCCCCTCTTTTGGTTGAAGTCATTTGTCCAAGAATAATTTTAGTTGAAGACATTGTACCTGCAAGCACATATATCCACAATATATTATTGGACCAAAAATATCTTAGTGCTATTGTAATCTTCTTGATTTTAGTGAAAACCTCTTAGTGTGAAGGAACAAGATGCATCTTTGAGTTTATGTGTGTGTGTATTGGGGGGGGGTAGGGGAATGAGAATGAAATCATAGTGTTTAATCTCTCTTCCCTTATCTACTTACCTTTAAGCATTTGTGATTAACTTAAGTTTCATTTGAAACAAACAAAAAACTGTTTAATTTGGTTGACATAATTCAACCCCCACCCTCTTTCTTATGCTTTTCTCACCTTCAATTTGCATCAGAGTTTTTCCCACCTTAGTTAAAAACTTAACCGTGTAAGAGTAATATTTCTTTGAGAAATACATGATTGGGCATTCAAACAACTTTATAGTTACAATATTTCTTACCTAATAAAAACTTTATAGTTACCATATTTGAGTAGTTACATGATAAGCTTTATAGTTACAAGATAATATCTTAAAGTACAGGCTTTAGTGAAGAAAGGTTATTCCTTCAAATATGTGAATAAGTCAAAGATCCCAATCTTTTCTTTTTGGATGATGCTTAAAAGAAAACTTACAAGATGCATCATAAACCAAAAGCTTTCTTATATATGTTATTTCCTTCAAGCGGTGTGATAAGATCATCAATATTCAATCAACAATGACTATTTATTATTTTTTGTGTTTTAACTATTAAGGAAACACGAAGGTGAAAGAATCCAAAACAAATTCTTTGATAAAGAAGTATGAGTTGTTCAACATGGAAAAGGATGAAAACACAGAGATCATGTTTTCTAGATTTCAATCTTTAATCTCCAACTCATACTGTTGAGCAAAAGATATTTTATTGGTTATCATATCAATAAAATCCTTAATATTCTTTCAAAGAATTGGATATCAAAGGTAACTTATATTGGAAAAGCAAATTATTTGAATCCCTTACGTCTTCAAGGACACATTAGCTCCCTATGGATTAATGAGATATATCTTGATAAAGAACAACATCATAGGAAGCTAAGGTCTATTTATTTGAATTATAAAATAAATAATATCAAGCCTTTTCAGGGTGAAAAATTAGAAGATGGAGATCCTATTGACACATCAAAACATTACGAGAATTCCTCCGTCTCAAGACAAACACATCTTCTATGGGCCATAAGGAAGAATTAACTTTCCAAGGGAGTTTAAGTATTCCAATGATACAAGATACAAGACGGAAGTTGGCATAAAGTTGATTTTTTATGTATGCAGAAGGTCTGGGCACTTCAGAAATGAATGTTCAAAATTGGAGAAAGAGAGATCCAATAAGACTATATCTGGAGGAAAGAAGAAAAGACTCATGTGCACATGAAAACAATATGATGAATTCTTTTATGAATAAGGGGAACAAGCAAATGTTTCTTTAATGGAATCAACATCCTTTAGTGCTCAACTCAACAAAACAACAAATGATGATGGTGACAATGATAATGATGATGGTGATGATGAAAATAAGGTGTTTTTCAACCTATCTCGTGATGAACTTATTATTACCTTGAGTGAGAGATACTTGGTAAAATTTAGAGAATGACAAAGAAACACCAATATCTTAAAAACATCAATGAAATATCATTATCATGTTACGAAACTTTGAAACAAGAGATTGATTTTTTGAAAAATGAAACAATTTTTAAAAAAAAATCAAACATCCCAAACTTCCAGAATGAGTGTCTATAACTCTAAAAGGTATGAATAAGCTTTTTAAGAGTGAAATTATGTTCCTTAAGGGACAAATGTTGGAGAAAATATATGGGATAACTTGTCCAATTTGTTATACCAGAATAAACACACTATGACAACAATAATAAATCAACATAAAAGAAATAATGAACACAAAGAGTTATTAACCCAATTTAGTGCAAACGACACCTACATCTGAGGAAGTACCCTACCCAAGAAAGGAAATCTACCCTATAATAGAATTAGTATTAAGTGTCTTAGATGAACAAGCTCATTGTTCAATGTCCCTCTTCTTAATTCTACACTCATTTTATTTCTGTTTAGGACATCCCCTAAATATGAGAACCCCCTTTCACTTTATCTCAATCACTAACCCTAGTGATCATCAATAATAATTAGATTCAATGTTGAATATACAACTTAACTAAACAAACCAACTAATATGCCTTATGATATCAACTAAGTAATAACATGGTCTACAATTGACACAACCAAAGACTTAGCCTAAAAACACAATATATCACTTAAGTTCGTCTTCTTCAAGGCATGGAAAGAGTATCTATATATAGCAATCCATAGATGGGCTATTCTCCTTAGATTTTGGAAGTTATCTCGTCTAAATATGATGGCGACTCAATTAGGATTTGTTTCTCCAAAACCACTCCCTAAAAGATATGATTTGATTTGAATTCAAAATTCAGTATACTTGATTTAAATTTAATTTGATTAAATATTAAAAAAAATAGATTTCAAAAATATAGCAACAATACTTGTTGCACAAGAAACATAAAAAACACGTTATGGACTTTAGGAAAATGCATGCATACAACAATAGCCTTATCCTACATACCACATGTTGGGACATATGTCCCCACGTGTGTCTTTCTTAATAGAAGAAGCTAAGGATAAATGTTCTACACCAGCTAGAATATCATGTTCGACATGTCCATACCATGTTGTTTTTCATAATGTAGCCAATCGAAAAAGGAACTGTCGCATCTCAAGAAATACGACACCACGAAGCGCATCGCACACTCGGGGATGGACAAGCAGAGTCACCTACGTTGTTTATTTATTCCTAAGAAATGGGGAAATAATAAAAAAACCCCTAGGGAAAGAAAAGGACAGAATGACCATCACAACCAAATATGAGTTCAGAAGTCGGTTATGTGAGGGAAAGGTATTAGCACCCCTCACATCCGTTGTACTTAATGGGACCTTCAAGGTTGATTGTTTATTAAGGGTCTATTTGCTTTATTTTATTTTAATCAAGATATTTATTAAACTATTTACAAAAAAGAAATAATTTACAAAGAGAAGGGAGGAAAAATAGATTTTTTTATTATTGAGCTCGCCAAGGATTCCAACCCTCGCTCCTACGTATTCTCATTGTGCAATGAGAAAATCAGAACTCTGTAGTTTGTTAAAAAAATATGTGTGTTGGTTGCTTTCATATGATATGTTTTAATTTGTTATTGCGTTGAGAATAAATTGAATTATTCTTTTATGGAAAAATATTCTCATTGGTGCACAAGGGCACAAAATAGTTTTATGAGTTGTGTTGTTTAAAATCTGATTTGATATTAAGTTATCGATCGAAGTGGAGAGCATTAATCAATTTATAACTTAAATGTGTAGTTGAAGTGTGCCCACTTCATTATTTACAAAAATGCTGACTTAATTTACTTTATGAAAATAATTTGATGACATGTATAAAATAAGATTTGTCTACAAAAGAAAGGATTTATTCTTCATTTTTTTTATTAAAAGAAAAGAAAAATGTTTTTTGGTATTCAATTTAAATAAATAAAAATAAGTAGTTTTTCATTTTTAAGTTTAAATGGAATTACTAAAAAAATAATAACTAAAAGGACCTAGTTTAACAAATAAGTTTAAATAAAATTTAAGTTAAGATGACTAAATTAAAATTAAATTGCCACTAAAATAAGTGAATAACCAAACTGAAAATAAGATCAAAACTTATGAAATTAAATTTATTAATTAAATGATAAGTGAATTAAAAAAACAGGGTGTTATCTTATTAGTTGGGTTAGCAAAAGAGAGGTGTGTCAATAGCAAAGGGCTATACCCAAGGTCCCCATAGGCTCCTCATAAAATAAGAAATGAGTAGAAATAAAAGGAAATAATAAAAATAGAAGAAATAAAGTAGAAAACATGTGGCCATTGAATTGTAATACTAGGGGTCAATGACAGAACCCATAGTGTTTGATTAGTTGACCATCAGAGGTCAACTGGTCAGAGGTTTGTGATTGAGGGTGCAAGGCAACAAAGGTGTGCGCGCATATGCGGGATTAGTCAAAGTATTTCAATCTATTGGCTGCCATTGAACCACATGTGGGGAGGTTATGAGCGCGTCTGAGGAGTATTTAAACTCAACTCCTTTAGAAATGTTAATTTTTCACTTTTATTCTCTCTCTATATCTCTCTCTCCTCTCACCCTCTATCTATCTCTCTCTATTCTCTCCTTTCTCTAACCTCTCTCTAGCCTTATCCTTTTCGGCCACCCTTCACCAAACTCCGACCACCACTCACCACCTTCATTAAACCGCCTAAACGACCACCTTCAACTGGTGGTCATCCAATTGACGAACACCATCCTGGATCTTCAATGAAACCCATGAACCCTAGGAACCATAACCCTTATGTATGAACCCAAACATAAACCCTATGAACATAACCTATCTAGAAGAACCATAACCCTAAGACACATGAACCCTAACCTGAAACCTACATCATCCAAACCCAGAACCTTCAAACCTTCATCATGTTCATCATGAACATGATGAAGCTTCATCCCTAACCTCTATCTGAAATCCCTAATCAATCTAGAACCCATTAAAACATAGTCAAATCCTCTTGAAATAGGCCCCTAAACCCAAACATGACCAACCTAAACACAAATCCAAACTTCAACATTCCAAAAACTAACCAGACAAGCATCAAACATAAAACCCCTAGATCTATTATGTTGACCCTAAACTGAACCCCTTTCAAAACCCTAAATCAAACAAGAACAAAAACATAAACAATTAAACATGCAGGGAAAAATATCAAAGGTCCAACAAGAGGAAGCCAACCTACGGGGAAGAGGTCTTCCCCGAAGAACAAAAGGTAAAAGGTCTCTTTTACTTTAACTCTTTTTATTTACATTTTTTTGTGTCTGAATCGCTTTATGACTTTCCTTCTTCTTCGTTATTTGTGTGTGTGAGGTACAACTTGGATTGGTGGTTGGACTTCACAAATGAGACTTAGAGTTTTAGGATTTAGCTGTTGTTGTTCTTCAATTTGAATAGCAATAAATTTAGGATTGTAAATCTGTAAATTGTGGATGATTTCTCTGTTGAAAATTAGGGTCCTGTTATAGTGAAAATTAGGGTTACAATTTTAAATGTTAGATTGATAGATTAGGAAATTTTAGATGTTGATTTGTTAGTTTTAGGTTGTTTGAAGTGTAACTAAAAATTATTGTATGAAAAACATTTGATTTCGTTTTCTAAATTGACTTGATCTGCTTGGGCTTCATTACTCACATGTGTATTTATTTTTTTGGACTCTAGTGATTCTTTGGACCTTAGCGTTTCACTTGGACTAATGTTTGACCAGGTTCCTTCTAAAAAATAACCCGAAAAATAAAACCCAATATAATACTAATATTTAATATAAATAATAATAATAATATTTAATAGAAATACCTTAAATAATCCGACTTAATAATATTTTTTTCTAATTATAATAATTAATAAATGATAAATTAGTAATGATCTAGATAATACTTAATAAATAATAATATCCAACTAACATTAGAAAATAGTAATTTCCAATAATACTATTAAATAACAATTTCTAATAATACTACTGATATTTAAATCCAATAATAATATTAACATTAACAATATTTTAATAAAAATACTAAATAATACTAAAAACTAAATTACTAAATGGTCATAAATAGTAACATTAGTCAAAAAAATGAAAATGAACATTTAGAAGAGGATAAAAGTAAAAAAGGGTCCTCCTTTGACTTTTTCGGTCATGGAAGTTGGCCATATGATAATGCATATGGTGGACTCTGATAGAACAATGTATTATACACTAGCCCAAGTGGATTGAGCCTGACCCAAGACACTCACGTACTGGACACCCTAATAGAGAATATGGTTTTAAGTGATTGAGATGGACACAATAGTTTGGTCAAATTTTGGGGTATGACAGTTGCCCCTATTTAATAAACTTCAATCATAGGGCATGATAGACGACAAGTCATCATGTGACCATGGTGGAAGATAATTAAATACATGAAAACCCGAAATTTTGGCTGCTAAAAATGTTGTGCGAGTTGCCAGGCATGTACGAAGTCCCGACTATTTTGGAGATATGAGAAATTCAATCGTTATTGGTGTACGAACTGATGCTAAATGATAACAATATAAGAACTGAAGTGAATGATAGTTGTATAAGAACCGTAAAATTAAATGACAAACAATGTAAGAATTGTGAAATAAAATGACAAACGATGCAACAACCATGAAAGGAAATGACAAATGGTGTAAGAATCGGAAAATAAAAGGACAAATAGTGTAAGAACTGTGAAATGAAACGACAAATGGTATAAGAAGCGTGACAATTCTGTAAGAAACGCAAAATAAAATGATAAACAATGTAAGGAAAAAGAAGTGAAATGATAAATAGCGTAAAAACCAGAAAATAAAATAACAATCGTGTAAGACCATAAAATAAAATGACAAACGGTGTAAGAACCGTGAAATGAAATGAAAAACGTTGTAAGAACCGGAAAATAAAATGACAAACGGTGTAAGAACCATGAAATGAAATGACAAACAGTGTAAGAACTATAAAATAAAATGAAAATGGTGTAAGAACCACAAAATAAAATGACAAACAATGTAAGAACCGTGAAATGAAATGACAAACGGTTTATGAACCGAAAAATAAAATGACAACGGTGTAAGAACCATAAAATAAAATGAAAAACAATGTAAGAACCGTGAAATGGAATACGAATGGTGTAAGAACCAGTAAATAAATTGGCAACAACGTAAGAACCGTAAAATAAAATGACAAAGGGTGTAAGAACCGTAAAATGAAATTAGAATGGTAAAAGAATCGTAAAATAAAATGACAAATGGTGTAAGAACCGTAAACTAAAAAGACAATGGTGTAGGAATCATTCAATGAAATGACAAACAATGTAAGAACCGTGAAAATAAATGATAATGGTGTAAGAACCGAAAAATAAAATGACAAACGGTGTAAGAACCGTAAAATGAAATGAAAAATAATTTAAGAACCGGAAACTAAAAAGACAACGATGTAAGAATCTTGAAATGAAATGACAAATAGTGTAAGAACCGTGAAATGAAATGACAATGGTGTAAGAACCGGAAAATAAAATGACATACGATGTACGAACTGTAAAAAGAAGTGAAAAATGATTTAAGAACCGGAAAATAAAATGACAAGTGGTGTAAGAACCATAATAAACAAGTATCATGGTACATGTATGCTTAGGGAAAGATCCATAATGGGGCTCCATGGGGGAATCTGTTCAATTAGGAGAACTAGTAAGCATATTGTAAGACCCCAATTTTGACCCTAAGACCCCTCGTGCTATCTCATCATATGCATTAGCATTGGGATCACACCTTGGCATCCTTCTTACCCCTCATTCATTGGGTGTGCATTGGGAGAGATCACCAAGCACTTTTGATTGTATCATAATTCATTTTTCTTTGTTTACTAACCAAAATACCAAAAATATGTCATTGTATAGTTTAAGTCTTTTGTAGGTAATGCACATACTCACCTATGCTCTATCAAGCTCATATCAAGGGTTTTAGGACCTCAATGCAAGGAGCTCAATCAAGAATTGGTTTACATTAGCTCTAGACATCATATATGGATCCCCATGATCTTCACATGTCATTTTGATCAAGAAATCATCAAGAGTTTGGAGTTGGTTTTCCTAGGAAACCCTAATTCATTTGGGTATCTTGTGAAAGTTCGTCAACAAGTTTCTTCAACATTGATCAAATATTTCAAGGGATACATCACATTACATCATCTTATGCATTTATGATCCTCCATGAGTCCCAAGAATCAAGAGAATGTCAAGCTAGAAAGATGGTTCATGGTGGTTGCCTAGAGGAAGTCAACTAGTCAAAACTAGGGTTTCTTAGACCCTTTCTCCTACAATTTTTGTCATATGAAAATGATTCCAAAATCAAAGTTACTCTAAATGACATTCCAAACAACTTTCTGTAGCGGTAAATTCATGACGATCAAGCTATGGATAAGCTAGACGTCAATAAAACCAGAGTCGCCACCGCGCTTTTAAGGTTTCCAAGGGAAAAGGGAAAAGTACGAACAAAACCCAAAAGAGAATAAGTTTTCAAATCAAAACTAATAAAATGCCATAGATTACGGGTAAGGGGGTTGGTTACACAGAGGGAAGGTGTTAGCACCCAAAGTTTCCTAGGTACTCCTAGGGAGTCCTTTTTGTATGCATATGTGTTTTGGTACAAAATGATGTTTGCAATAAATGAAGTGGAGGGATGAGAAAAGAATTCATTAATTATATTTTTGTGTTTGACAAGACCTTCGGACTTATGCCTACGAACCAACATAAAAATGAGGGATCAAAACCTCGTAGTTCGTGGTATCAATTTCAAAGTGAATGCATTGCTTTTAACAAAAAATTAATTTTAACAAAGGCACAAAAGGCCCAAAAAGGTTTGAATGAGTGTTAGTTCTTTTTGTCTTTTGAAAATTTAAGTCAAGTATAGTTAAGTTCATTTACAAATTTGATTAAGAAAAGAGTTTAAAAATGCAATGGCATAAGGCCAAAGTTTTTAATTTGCAATCAAGTCTGAGTTTAGAAATCACAAGCAAGAGAAGATTTTAAAAGGAGGGAGAGATTTAAAATTTAAGAAGTGGGAGGAGATAAAGAGACTAATCCTAATCAAAAATTAAAAGTTAAAGGTTGAAAATATTTTACCAATGGGCTGCAATCCTATAGACAAGAATGTCATATAGAAAGCCAAATTTCCCTTGGACTTTAGAATCAAGCAGTATCAATACACAAATAGCAAGATGAAGAGCAAGGCATCAAATAAAGATATCCACATCCAAGATTATAAATTCGATAATATTCTTCATAACCTCCCGTGTATCAGATGGCTTCAGAGATAGGCATTAAGCACAGGTTCAAAGTAACAGCTTCAATAAGACCATGTAGCAGATGAACTCAGATGGATCTTTAATATTTGCTTTAGATAAAGTCTCAATTCACAAGCAGTTGGCTTCATGAAAGTTGGTATTGGCCAAGTCCTTTTTTGCATGGGGAGTGTTGCCTAATTCTAAGTCCAATGTCTCAGATCAAATCCAACAGTCAACACAAATGTCTTTAAAAGTTTTTGTTGTTATTATGTACATTCAAGTCAAAGGACCACAAATACAAACAAGTATATACAATCACAAAGTATGGGTCAAGTGAGCAAAGTGAAAATGGCATTAAAGTAAAGAAGTTAAATATTATGAATAATGGCAAATGAATAAAGACTTAAAATTAAAGTGTAGAAAAGTAGGTGGCTTGAAATTAAATGTTAATTGTTATTTGATTAGAAGTTAGTATTGCCTTTGCTTTTGTTTTGTTTAAGTCTTTCTTTGGAGAACTCTCAACCCACTATCCACAAGCATGGATCCTTGAACCAAGACATCTTCCAAAGAAAAGAAAAAAAAGCCAAGTTTCCATTCAATACCATGAAAGACGGGAGACTTACAATCTCACTTACTAGAATTCTATGCCTTTGGGTCAAAATTTAGCGCTATGTTAAGCAATCGTAATTGGACTTATGTAGAAGTCACAACTATTTGAGGTCGGGCAATAGAAATTTTAGTGTTAATGCATGTTAGATATATGGTATTATGAACCATACTCCTCAAACATACCACTTTTAAAAGAAAATGGCAAAAGGGGTGGACCTAATCTCATCCATACTTATGTTGATTTTGCAATCAACTAGCCTTAGGATATAGAGATATCATAGGTCAAAGAAATGGATAGGGATAGAATGGGATTAAGATGAAGAGGGATGGGGAGTGAGATCAACACAATTTGGTCAAAGGAGGACTTTTATCAAATTAAAATCATTCATTGATTTTGGGAGATGAAATGTACATTTCATCAATCCCCTAAAACCAATGATTTTAACTCAACAAAGTCAAATCAACCTTGACCAAGACCCAACAACACAAGTCAAACTAAATAAGTCAATATCAAAAGCTCAACACAATTTGTTTTACAATGAAACAATTACAATTAATTTAAAAATGCATTAAATTGTATTATGGTTGGTCAAAATCCTAAAACCTCATTAAAACACCAAATAAATGGCCATGAGATTTATCATAGGTCAAGCAAGGTCAAAGGACCTTGGTGAAAAAATTTCTTTTTTTTTGGAAACTTAAAAGTATTTTTAAACCATTAAAAATATTCACAAAAATAATTAACTCATGAAAAATATTAACAATGATCCAAAAAATAATTTTAATTCAGAAAATGAAAGAGGAATTTATTTAAAATTCTTTGGTGAAAGTATCTTATTTTTTGGATCAATATTAAAATTAATATGAATTAATGAAAATAAGTCAATTAAATCAAAAATTAGAAAATACCAAATAACCTGGACCACTTGATCTGCCTCATTAATTGAGGTGGCATATCAAGTGGATCAGAGCGCGCGTTCCATGATGGACCCTGGTCAGTGTGCCGCACGCGTGGTAATCAGTTTGTACGTTCAAGATTAAAACAAAATGGATGGATGTTATGGTTCTGAGACACGCCAACGCATCGCCGGAGATGTAACTCCGGTCTTCTAATCCGGTAGACCTCACCGGACTAGTCCACCTTCAACCATCACCAAAATAAAAAAGGAGGACATGAATTTAAAGAAAAAATGCTCAAGAGTTCCAATATGACCATAATTTCTCCTAACTCCGAGTATATTGAAAGATACAGGGAGTTGAAATTTGAGGATCATGATATGAGTTTCTTCGATTTGACCTCAAAGAAATTCAGTCTTGTTGCCTATATTGGTAGGACTTCAGACAACCAAAAACCAAGAAGAATTATGGAGAATTGGGTGAGAATCGAAGAGATGCAAAATTAATAAATTCACCTTCACTGCAGGTCTTAATGAACATGATCTTGCTTCCAATTTCTCTTGGCCTTGCTCTGGACACTTTATGGAATGGACTGGAATTGAATTGAAAAGGCAGCAGGACTCTTGGAGATTTTAATCTCAAAACAATGGAGATTCAAACTCGATTTCCAATGGAAATAATCAAGGTTATCCTTTGAGTGAGAGGGTTTGGAGCTTGGGATTCAAAGCTGGCGCACCGGGATCTTCATTTCTAAAGGCAAGGGTCTCTATTTATAACTGAGGCATTGCTAATTGCACACTTGATTCAAAAATTCAAAAATAGTAACTTGCTTGCATGAAAGCATGGGCATGTGATAGGCCCATGTAATCATTCCTTCAGGTCCAAAATTTAGTATAAACATTGCTGAAGTCATGTGGAAAGGCCATGCATTTGTGTATGGAAGATTAAAATTCACTTATGCCAAATGGTGATCCAAGTTAAAGCCATGAGCAAGTCACTCATACCTTGTCCAAATGGGATGAAATTGGACGTTTTGGAAATGTTAGATCAAGAGGAACAACTTTCATGTTTAACACATTTTCATTTGAAGCTTGGATTATGATGAATTTTAAGGTGGAAGTTAGGAAAAATCAAACATATCAAAAAAAATTCTAAGTGTCAAGCCATATGTTCACCTCTTCCACCTTGGCTAACTTTTTATATGAGCTTAAAATGAGAAAATATCCTTCATAAAAGTTGTATCTCTCTCAAATTAATTCAAAATGGACACAAATTTGACCTCATTTGGATTTAGAATAAACGAGTTATGCATTTTTGAAGTTGAGGAAAATTACTTGTTCAATGGCATGGGTCCAAAATGACCTATAATGTATCCTTATATCACATGCATTTAAAAGTTGATTTTTCTCTTCCTCCAAACATCAAAGTAGAAGTATACATATTAAATTTAATTTTTCAACTTGAATAGCTTTCATATCATAAAAATTGAGCTAGTTATGGTCTTGGGAAGTTGACCTCCAAATTAGGGTTTAGACAAAATGACCTATAATCTTTCACCATACAAAATGAATTTACAAGAAAAACTAGATCTTGACATCAACATGAAAGTTGTTTGTAATATCATTTAGAGTAACCTTTCTCTTGGAATAATTTTCATATGACAAAATATGAAGGAGATAGGGTCTAGGGAACCCTAGTTTTGATAAGTAGATTTCCTCTGGTCAACCACCATCAACCAACTTGCTAGCTTGCTATTCTTTTGACTTTTGGGACTCGTGTTTGATCATATATGCATAACATGATGAAATTTTAAGTATCCCTTGAAATATTTGATCGATAGTTGAAGAAACTTGTTGAAGAAGTTACACAAGATACCCAGATGAATTAGGGTTTCCAAAGCAAACAAACTCCAAACTCTTGATGAATTCTTGATCAAAATAACATGTGAAGACCATGGGGATCCATATATGATGCTTAGAGCCATACTAAACTAGTTCTTGATTGAAATCCTTGCATTGAGGGTCTTAAACCCTATATGTGAGCTTGATAGATCAAAGGCGAGCATGTGCCCTACCTACAAAAGAGTTAAACTATACAATGACATATTTTTTGTATTTTGGTTAGTAAACATGATAAATTACAAAGTATGATACAATCAAATGGTGCTTGGTGATGTCTCCCAATACAAACCCAATGTGAGGGGTAAGAAGAATGCCAAGATGTGATCCCAATGGTAATGCATATGATAAGAATAGCATGAGGGATCTTAGGGTCAAAATTGGGGTCTTACAGCTTCCCCTATTTAAAGACGTTCTAGCTGAGGAGATGAAGGTTAAAATCTTCGTATCAACTCATTAGAATGGACTTAAATAAAAAAAATAGAAGCAAATTTTGGTCCCTAAAAGACCTCATGATGCATATGATATGAAATGTTTAAAAATAACCTTTGTTGGAAAATATTGCCACAAAGGAAAAGAATCCGGAGAGACTGAAAGTCCGTAGGAGCACAATGCATTCCATAAGGAAAACTCATTGTGGAGACAAAGACTTTTGGGGATATAAAGTTATGCATAGGCCAGGCTACGACTTAAAACTGTTGGGGGACACGAGGAATTCCATAAAAATAAATCAATGGAAAGACTCAGCCGGGGATAAAGGAAAATTTTGCAGGGGAAACAGGTAAATCAGGACAAAACTGAAATACTTGATCCAAACAGGAAATGGAGATTTTACTGAGGAAATATGCACTCAGACTCAACTGGGGAAGAAAAGATCTTCAACACAGGAGGAGTAGAAATCTATTATCCGTTATCGGTTACTGGGTAAGGAGATAACAAAAATCTGACAGGGAGGATATTCGTTACCGATTAGGGTAAACATATCAAGGATGACTCGTTGAAGGCAACTAGGAGATGTACTCATTACCGGTTATTGGGTAAGAATAAACTGATGGGAAAAGCCAAAATAGGAATTACAACTACCAGTTATTGGGAAGCAGACCAAAGAGAGAAAACTTGTCATCGGTTAGGATGAACATATCAAGGAAAGACTTGCCTGGGGAAATTAGGAAGGATATCCTTCATCGGTTAGGATGAACATATCCAAGATGAAATGCATGAAAAAGTAGGGATTACATCTACCAAATACCGGATAGAATACCAAAAAGAGAATATCCGTCATCGGTTAGGATGAACATATCAAGGATAGACTCAAAAGGGAGAAATAGGAATTACATCTACCGGGTACTGGATAGAATACCAAAAAGAGAATATCCGTCATCGGTTAGGATGAACATATCAAGGATAGACTCTGCAAAAGGGGAGCAAGCAGGATTTACAACTATCAGTTACTGGGAAGAAGACTATAAAGAGAAGGATTAACTCTCTAGGGAACAAAATAGGAATTACAACTACCTAGTTACTTGGTAGAATACCAAAGAGAGAATATCCGTCATCAGTTGAGATGAACATATCAAAGATAGACTCAAGCAAGGGAAGAAAATATTTGTCATCGGTTAGGATGAACATATCAAGGATAAACATGAAAACGAATCTGCTGTGGAGAAAATGTCGCTCTTGCTCGGTATTGGGCAAAAGTGAAAACATGAGAGGAACCTTACAAGTTACTGGGTAATAGGCTCTCAGGGGACCAAAAGCATCTATCTAGGTAAGATCTAGAAAGAAAAGTCAATCAAAGACTCAACCGAATGAGGATATCATTCACGGGGAATGATTCCATTCAGACTATCAACTTGGGAGGAAACTGAAATAATAGCCATCCATGAGGAAATAACTCAGTGGGGGATGACACTCTATAATTGAAAGAGGATAGACACACCAAATTTGCATGGGGAAAAAGTATACCACCATAGCAAAGGATCCGAGAGAATCACAAAGTGCAATAATGCAATAATGAAATTATATGAGTGTATATGTATATGAATATGTATATGTATATGTATGTATGATGATTATGCTGACAAAACGATCACAAAGGATACAAGTGTCACTGGTCTGAATCATCTATACAACTCCTAGCCAATCGTCATAGGAGGGAAACAACTGCCGGAGAGAATCAAACATCTTGAAGGCTCAATCCTGGATGGGGAAAGCACAAGGAGAGAGTCTGTTGAGGAAACTGCTACAAACTTTGCGGGAAATTTTTAGGTCAACACCATATCAAATGGGAGACAACCCTGCAGGGGAAAACCACAATAACTACTCAAAATTAGGAGGAACTCTGACGACTTGCGAGGAATCAAAAATTCTGCCGAAACTAGGCAAACTGCCGAAATTACGCGCCTACAACTTAAGGGAGGCCAACAAACTCAGCTCGGGAAACCAACAAAACTCGGTTACTGAAAAGCTGTCGAGGATGAAATAGGGATCACACCCACTGCTTGGGGAGAATCAATAATGCTCCGCATTTAGGGTTTACCGCTTTTCAAATCGCTGTTGATATTCCTTTAAGTGATATCGATTGCTTAAAATAATTGATTTATATATTTAAGAAATCACGAATTTGATTTTAAAATTTTATTTCAAAAATGATCATAATAAAATTTAAATCTATTTGGATGAAATAAACATGAGTAGAAACAATTGGATAAAAAGCTCAACTTTATTTAATAGGATGGTAGTGTGTAAATGACAAGACTCCATAAATCTTTACAAAAGTTGGAAAATGGTAATTTACATGGAAAAAGGCTACATTGAGTACAATGACCAATAATCCTTCTACCAACTTTTGATATCCACTTTGCTCTGGGCGTCAGCTGGAGATGATGAATCAGAATTTGACCGATTTGCTCAAGAATGTCTTCAAGACCGAAGATCAGCATGATGCAGTTACTTGCCATAATCCCTAATTTTTGCATAAATTGCCCCAAGGTGGGGTACTCAATTTATCAGGATAATTTTTTGTTTTATGTCTCTAATTTTTTTCTTGGATCACCCTTTTAGGTTTCAATCCACCGAGACGCTCATTTTTGCCTAAGCTTCCATTTCAGGTTTTCAACATAGCGAGTTGTTCTTTTCTTTTTAGGCAGAGTATTTCTTGACTGCATCCGCGTTCACAGAACGAGTGAACTCTTCACCATCCATAGTTGTAAGGATCAAAGCACCGTCAGAAAAGGCTCTCTTAACAACATATGGCCCTTCATAATTAGGAGTCCATTTTCCCCTAGAATCTTATTTGAAAGATAGACTTTTCTTGAGCACAAAGTCACCTTCTCTGAACTCACAAGGTCTAACTTTCTTGTCAAAAGCTTTCTTCATTCTCTGCTGATATAACTGGCTATGACACATGGCAATTAACCTCTTTTCTTCAATCAAATTCAGCTGGACATACATGGTCTGACACAATTCAGTCTCAGCCAACTTGGTTTCCATCAACACATGCAATGATGGGATCTCAACCTCTACCGGGAGCACAACTTCCTTGCCATAAACAAGTGAGAAGGGGGTTGCCCCTGTTGAAGTGCAGATGGATGTACGATACCCATGCAAATCAAATGGTTGCATCTCATGCCAATCCTATATGTTACAACTATCTTCTAAATAATCTTCTTGATGTTCTTGTTTTCACCTTCAACAACCCCATTTATCTTAGGTCTATAGGGAGAAGAATTATGATGTGCAATCTTGAAGTCTTTACAAAGAGCTTCCACCATGTTATTATTCAAGTTCGATCCATTATCAGTAATGATCTTACTTGGCACACCATACCACCATATAATCTGATTTTTGATAAACCTCACAACAACTTGCTTGGTTACATTCGTAAATGATGCCGCTTCAACCCACTTTGTGAAGTAGTCAATAGCTACAAGAATGAAACGATGTCCATTCGAGGCTTTGGGCTCAATCATGCCAATCATATCAATTCCCCACATGGAGAAGGGCCATGGAGAGGAAATGACATTTAATAGTGTTGGAGGAATACGGATCTTATCCGCATAAATTTGACATTTGTGGGATTTCTTCACAAACTTGAAACAGTCAGATTACATTGCATCCAATAGTAACCTGCTCGTAACATCTTTTTTGCCATAGCATGTCCATTGGAATGAGTACCAAAGGAACCTTTGTGGACTTCAGTCATCAATAAGTCTGCTTCGTGTCTATCCACTCATCTGAGCATAACCATATCTAAGTTTCGCTTATACAACACCTCACCATTTAGATAGAAATTGGCAGCTAATCTCCTTAATGTCTTCTTATCTTTCAAAGATGCCCAGGCGGGTAAATCTGAATTTGGAGAAAACATTTGATATCAAAATACCACGGCTTCTCATCCTCAATCTCTTCAACAACAAACACATGAGTTGGCCTATCAAGACACAACACGGTCAGGTTGGGAACCTTATTCCAATACTTCACCATAATCATAGAAGCCAATGTTGCAAGAGCGTCTGCCATCCGGTTTTCATCTCGAGGGATATGATCAAACTCAACCCTTGTAAAGAAAGTTGAAATTCTCCTTGCATAATCTCTATATGGTATCAAATCGGGTTGATTCGTCTCCCATTCACCTTTGATCTGATTCACAACCAAAGTCGAATCTCCATAGACATCCAAATACTTGATTCTGAGATCAATGGCCTATTTAAGCCCCATAATGCAAGCTTCATACTCAGCCATAGTATTTGTACATTTGAAAGTCAATCTAGCTGTAAATGGAAAATGTCTGCCTTGAGGAGTAATGATTACTGCCCCAATTCCATTACCATATTTATTAATAGCTTCATCAAATACCATGCCCCCGCGAGAACCAGGTTCTAGCCCTTCCTCAAGCAATGGTTCATCACAATCTTTCATTTTTAGGTACAAAATCTCTTCATCAGGAAAATCATATTGCACTGACTAGTAGTCTTCAATCGGTTGGTGAGCCAAATGGTCAGCCAAGACACTACCTTTGATCGCTTTTTGAGATCGGTATTCAATATCATACTCTGATAACAACATCTGCCAACGAGAGATCCTCCCAGTTACAGAACGCTTCTCAAAAATATACTTGATTTGATCCATTTTGGATATCAACCAAGTGGTATGATTCAACATATACTGATGCAGACGCTTAGCAGCCCAAGCCAATTCGCAACAAATCTTCTCAAGCATAGAATACCGAGTCTCACAATCGGTGAACTTCTTACTGAGGTAAATAACATATTCTTTCTTTCCAGTTTCGTCTTGCTGACCAAGAACACAACCCATACTCTCATCAAGCATAGTCAAATACATGATCAATGGTCTTCTTTCGTAAGGTGGAGACAGAATTGGAGGCTTAAGCATATATTCTTTGATTCTGTCAAAAGCTTTCTAGCAGCCTTCGAGATATAATTCAAGCAGCCGAGAAAACCTCTGACTTGCTTCTCAGTTTTGGGCGCGGGAATCTCTTGTATTTCTTTGACCTTGGAAAGATCAACTTCAATACCCTTCTCGCTGACAATTAAGCCCAACAACTTACCAGAACGAACACCAAATGTAAACTTATTGGGATTCAAGCGGAGTTTGTACTTCCTCAAACGCTGGAATAGCTTCCACAAATGCTCAACATGTCCTTCTTCATCAATGGATTTGGCAATCATATCATCAACATAGACTTCGATCTCTTTATGCATCATATCATGAAAAAGAGTAGTCATTGCTCTTTGGTAAGTTGCACCAGGAATCTTTAAACCGAAAGGTATCACTTTATAATAGAATGTTCCCTAGGGTGTAATGAATATGGTATTCTCCATATCCTCGTTTGCCATCTTGATCTGATTATATTCGAAAAATCCGTCCATAAACGAAAAGACTTTGAATTCAGCTGTATTGTCTACCAACATATCAATATGTGGCAGAGGGAAATCATCGTTTGGGCTAGCTTTATTTAAATCTCTATAATCAACACACATACGGACTTTTCCATCCTTCTTTGGAACAAGTACAATGTTGGCCACCCATTGCGGATACTCAGCGGTAACAAGAAAATCAACATCAATCTGCTTTTGTACTTCTTCTTTGATCTTTACTGCCATATAAGGATGAGTCTGTCTCAATTTCTGCTTGACTTGCGGGCATTCTGGCTTCAACGAAAATCTATGCTCCAAAATCCCATAATCCAAACTAGGCATGTCTTGATAAAGCAAACACATCTGACTATACTCGGAGAAGATCAATCAACCCCTTCTTAACTTCTGGACACAGTTGAGACCTAATTTTGACTTCCTTCACATCATCTTCGAAACCCAAGTTGACTGACTCAATCTGCTCTTCGAAAGGTTGAATGGCTTTTTCCTCGTTCTCAAGTAGACGAGAAAAATCATCAAATACTTCTTCATCACTTCCTTCCTCGACCTCAAACACAAGGAATTCAAAGTTTGACGAAGGAGTTGGATCATTGTATTCAATAAGTTTAGAAACCAACCTGCATAATGATTTGATATTTTGATTTTTGAGAAGTGAATTGTGACCAAATATTATGCAGATGGACAAATTATATTTTATTTATGTTTTTTGTGATTACCATTTTCAGAAAAAAAGCAAAAAGTGAAATAAAACATCATAGATGTGGATGAATAGAATTGAATTTTATTAATGATCAAATTTGAAAAATGCCAACAATGTTCACTTCTCCCTTAGGCATAGGAGAAAGAGTTTCAAAAACAATAAAAGCAATTACTTAGAACGATGCATAATAATAGGAACATTGACAGCAATCCAATTGTTGGAAGCTTTTCCATGCGTCACAAAATTAGTGCAGTCTTCATCTTCATCTCCCTCAATCACAGCAGCTAAGTGTTGTTCATTATCATGAATGGACCATCCGCTATAGAAACTGGGTTGCACATCTTCAGCTCTAATCTCAGATGAACCTCATTGGAATCCCAAACCGGATCTGCTCTTGTTCGTAGTGACTTCTACCATCCGGCCCCACTGATCAGAAATATTGTCTTCAACAATCTTCTGAGCTTCTTTGAAGGAGGACATGGGTGCCCCAACTCTCTTTTCCTCAGCAATAGATAAGGCTTGGAACAGAGTTCCAACCTCATCCTTAGCTTCTACATAAGAGAAAGATGATAAGCGGCTTACCAACAAAGCCTTCTCTCCACCGATGATAACAAGCTTTCCATTCTTAACAAACTTGAACTTCTGATATAGCATTGACGTAACAGCTCCAGCTTCGTGTATCCATGGCCTTCATAACAAGAAGATATAGGCAGGGTGGATATCCATTACCTGGAAAGTAATTTGGAAATCACTCGGACCTATCTTCATAGGAAGGTCCACTTCACCAATCACAGTCTTGCGAAAACCATCAAATGCCTTGACAATCACGCCACTATATCTCATCGAAGCTCCTTGATACGAAAATCTAGAAAGAGTGGATTGGGGAATAACATTTAATAAAGAGCCGGTGTCAACCAACACGTTTGACAGAGTATCCTCCTTACAGTTCATTGAAATGTGCAACGCCAGATTGTGATTCCCACCTTCTTCTGGAAGTTCTTCGTTACAAAAGCTCAAATTGTTATAGGAGGTGATGTTAGCCATAATATGATCAAACTTATCCACTGTAACATCATGCTCTACATAAGCTTGCTCCAACACCTTTTACAATGCTTCTATGTGTGCCTCAAAGTTCAGAAGCATAGACAACACTGAAATTTTGGAGGGAGTTTGGAGCAACTGCTCCACCATATTAAACTCACTCTTTTTGATCAACCGGAGTACCTCATCATCATTATTAGGCCTCAAACTATTGGATTCACCGGACTGGCACTTTGGAGCGCTAACCGGATCAACTGCAGACACTTCAACTTTCTTATTGGAAGATACATCTTCTACATTCTTTGGGAACACCGGCCCAAAGACTCGACCGCTATGGGTCACCTTCGTAACATCAGGAATGCTCACGACAGAACTAGTCGTATGCAAAGGAACCTCTTGACCATTCTCCCACTGCCGTACTTCTTGCTAGACGAAACCTCCTCTTTAGACAACCGTCCCTCTCGGACACCTTCTTCTAGTCTCATCCCCATGTTTACCTTTTCGCTCATAGTAAAATGAGCTTAGGGTCTTGATAAAAATCTTGGTCATCTCCTTTTCTTCCAAAGGAGGGGTAATTTGAGCGGCTAGCACTCTCCATCGCTGAGCGTACTCTTTGAATGTCTCTTTGTGCTTTTGAGACAAGGACCTCAACTGGTCTCTATTCGACGCCATATCCATGTTATACTTGTACTATTTCACGAAAGCCTCCCCTAAATCATTGAACGTGACGGCACTCGCACTATCCAAACCCATGTACCACCTCAGAGCGGCACCAGTCAAACTGTCTTGAAAATAATGAATCAGTTACTGATCATTATCAGTTTGCGTCAACATCTTTCTAGTATACATGACGAGATGACTGAGTGGACATGTATTCCCTTTATACTTTTCAAAGTCAGGGACTTTGAAACTTCATTGGGATCTTAACATTGGGAACCAAGCAAAATTCCGCAACACTCTTACCAAACAAATCTTTTCCCCTTAAGGTTTTCAACTCCTTTCGCCGCTCAAGGATTTGTTCTTTCATCTCATCCATCTTCTCATAAACATCCGGACCCTCAGATGGTTCGGAATAATAGATGGTGTCCTCTAACGAGGCAAAGTGTGTACAACTGATGGTGGAACAGACATGACCGGGCTAGATGCCGGCATGGAAGCAAAACTAGGCGCAAAACCCTCGTGCACAAAGTTAGGCGGCATTCCCAACGAGAATCCGACAGGCATGGCGGGAGCAAACTGAGTAGCAGGCATTGTTGAAGAAATAACCTCTGAAATGACCATCCTCTGATGAGGAGGAGTTACAGGCGTTGGAGAAGATTGACTTTGAGCAGCTAGAACTGACTCTATCATGGCAGTTAGGCGGGCAATCTCATCATTCAAGTCTCTGCTCTCTTGCACTATATTTTCCATGATTCGCGGATGATTGGCGCGGGTATTGTATCGGTGAGTCAACGTGGCTAAAGCACAGAAGAATAACCAATAAGACATCTGGCCCAAGTATTGTATCGATGCATGAAATGCAATGCTTGTTTGTTTTTATTTTTAAGGAACATACTATTTCATTTGCAAATATATAATAATAACAATTGCACAAGTTGATTGACCATAAAAAATCTCTTTTATTTATATAATTGGAAAGATTACACTGAGCACAATTTTAGAAACCAAAAAACAAATACAAGAGAAAAGGAAACTAATCATCCTAAGGATCCCTTAACAATGGTGTCAGATGGTCAGGCAGCAGGCGCATATTTCCTTCGGATGCGTCGAATCTCGGACTCAAAATAAGTCTTCATCTGAGTCTTCTCGAGGCATACTAGAGGAAGATGAAACCTCTAGATCTCTCTTCCTCTTCACTACTCGGTCTTTAAGAAGCTCAATAGGCGCATCCTTGTCCTTAGACTCAAGCTACAACTCCTCATGCTTTCGGCTCAAAGCATGGAAATGCTCTTCCCACATATCCTTCTCTTGCTTCATCTTGGCGAGTGCGTCTTCCAAATCCTCTACATCTTGGCTAGGGAGAGTTAATAGCTCAACCACAACCACAAATATATGTCTCTCACAAGCATAAGGCATCTTTAACTCCAAAACTTTCTTCTTCACCCAAGTAGTGTAAGCTTCCAAAGCTACACAGTTGCGCAGACCAAGCTCGGATCTTCCTTTCCTATGAACATTATGCCAAGCGTGCATAATATTCTACTTCAAATATTGGGAATCTTTACCCTCTTGATAGAAAAGACCTTCTAACAAAGTGTTATTAGACTTGTCTCTCAAGGGGAACCCAAGTTGACGACGAGTCAAATCAGGGTTCTAGTTGATTCCTCCCTGTGTACCAATGAGAGGCACATTAGAGAATTCACCATAACTGTCAATAATCTCCAAACTACCCAATGAAGAGTCATACCAAACTATATCATCATTAGTGAGAGACATAAGTCTCTACAACCACCTTAGAAATTGTTTATTCTCCACAAAATTAGGCGTCTGAGGCAAGTACGAAATAAACCACATGTATAGGAGAGGAACACAACAGACAATAATTCCACCATCTTTTGAATTCCTTAGATGCAAAGAGAAATATGTATCTCCTAACACAGTAGGCACATGATTCCCAATCAAGAAAATTCTAATGGCGTTAACATCAACAAAACCGTCAATGTTAGGGAACAAAGCTAAACCATAGATGAGCAATACGACTATAGCTTTAAAAGCATCCACACTACGGGCTTGAACAAAGGTAGTAGCTTCCTTAATGAGGAACTTAGAAATCAACCCGAACAGTCCTCCTTTCTTCACCCAATGAGCCTATATCTCAGACTTCTTCAGATGAAGAGCTTCAACTATGATATGAGATATGAGAATCTCCTCCAATCCACTAAATGGCACCTTACAAGAAACAGGTATTCCCAAGAGATGGGTAAAAGCTGATAGTCGGGAAAAGTGAAGCAACGGTAGAGAGGGTCATAAAACTGAACCAACACACTCAAGAGTCCTTCAACCATATTAGTAGATAACACAAATAGAATCTTCCCATGATGTTGTTTTAAGTCTAAGGTATCAAATACAAAAGATGATAGCTTCCTTAACTCTTTCAAGTTTGGACACCTGAAACTGTACTTCTTAGTGTTCCTTCGTCCATAATCCATGGTCTGAAAATATTTGCACATAAGACCTCAGTTCCTTGAAATTATTTGTTGTGTGATGATTGTTACGATGCGCATGAATGCATGAATGCAACAATCACAAATAAGGGATCACACACAAGGCAAACAAACAAAGATTAAGGGATGAATCAAGTCATTGTCAAGATCAATCATCCATTTTGGTGGATCATGGTTTTCCCCTTATCGACACCCAAGTTACATTGATATTGACATGACTTGATTGGATCAACCAAGAATCAAGGGTTTATTGTGAGTCACGAGCATCGAGTATGGGTAAGAACCAGACCAAAGGAGTGTACTAAGGATAAAACCTGTAGATCATGTTCTAAAAAGTTCTCAGAGTCTTAATTCCATCTATCAGATATTATAGGTTAGGATGACTGACTCATCAACCCATAATATTCTCAAGAGAAACTCGTCAGAGTGTAGTATCGCGTAACAACTGTTATCAAGTCTACACCTGAACAATCTTCGCACTACGTCCTAAATAGGCCAAGAGGGATTAAATGTTCTACGGTCCTTAGCTTCTCGGATCCCAAATCAGAGAAAGTAATGCCTAATCAAAAATAACTTGTGTGACATTCATAACTCCAAAAGGGTCTCCACTAAGTAGATGGATCTCAAGCCAACTTGTTAAGGACTACTTCACACAAGTCAAACATGACTATACCATCCTCCAATCTTAATTGCACTCAAGTTCGGGTTAGAACTTATCTCACCACTCAGAGATCACCAAGCACAACAAGCATATTATATCACACAAACAAATATACATACATCAAGTATACAATTATATACAAAAAAAGTAGGATAAACCCACTGGAGACTACTCCCCAGCAGATTCGCCACTTAATTTCTGTAGCTGTAAATTCAGGACCATCAATCTATGGATAAGCTAGACGTCAATAAAACCAGAGTCGCCACCGCGCTTTTATTATTTCCAAGGGAAAAAGGCAAAGTATGAACAAAAACTAAAAGATAAGAAGTTTTCAAATCAAAATTAATAAAATGACAGAGATTACGGGTAAGGGGGTTGGTTACACAAAGGGAAGGTGTTAGCACCCAAAGTGTCCTAGGTACTCCTTGGTATGAATAATGGCAAATGAATTAAGACTTTAATTTAAAGTGCATAAAAGTAAATGGCTTGAAATTAAATGTTAATTATTAGTTTATTAGAAGTTAGTATTGCTTTCATTTTTATTTTTTTTTAAGTCATTCTTTGGAGAACACTCGACCCACTATCCACAAGAATAGATCCTTGAACCAAGATATCTTCTAAAGGAAGGAAAAAAGGCCAAGTTTCCACATAATACCATGAAAGAGGGGAGACTTACAATCTCACTTACTAGAATGATATACCTTTCAGTCAAAATTTAACGCTATGTTAAGCAATCGTAATTGGACTTATGTAGAAGTCACAACTATTTGAGGTCGGGAAATAGAAATTTTAGCGTTAATGCATGTTAGAGATATAGAGATATCATAGGTCAAAGAAATGGATAGGGATAGAAGGGGATTAATATGAAGAGGGAGGGGGAATGAGATCAACACAAATTGGTCAAAGGAGGACTTTTATCAAATTAAAATTATTCAATTTGGGAGATGAAATGTACATTTCATCAATCCCCCAAATCCAATGATTTTAACTCGACAAAGTCAAATCAACCTTGACCAAGACCCAACAACACAAGTCAAACTCAACAAGTCAATATCAAAAGCTCAACACAATTTATTTTGCAATTAAACAATTAAAATTAATTAGAAAATGCATTAAATTAAATTATGGTTGGTCAAAATCCTAAAACCTCATCAAAACACCAAATAAATGGCCATGAGATTTATCATAGATCAAACAAGGTCAAAGGACCTTGGAGAAGAAATTTCATAATTTTTGGAAACCTAAAAGTATTTTTAAACCATTAAAAATATTCATAAAAACAATTAAATCATGAAAAATATTAAAAATGATCCAAAAAATAGTTCTAATTCAGAAAATGAAAGAGAAATTTATTTTAATTTTTTTTTTGAAAGTCTCATCGTTTTTTTGTGTGAAAGTCTCATATTATTTGTGAAAATCAATTAAATAAAAAATCAGAAAATAGAAAAAAACATGGACCACTTGATCTGCCTCATTAATTGAGGTGGCAGATCAAGTGGATCAGAGCGCACGTTCTATGATGGACCTTGGTCAATGTGCCTCCCGCGTGGTAATCAATTTGTACACTCAGGACTAAAACAAAATGGATGGATCCTATGGTTCTGAGACACTCCAACGCAGCACCGGAGCTGTAACTCAGGTTTTCTTCTCCGGTGGACCTCACCGGACTGGTCCACCTTCAACCATCACCAAAATAAAAAAGGAGGACATGAATTTAAAGTAAAAATGCTCTGTAGTTCGAATATGGCCTCAATTTCACCTAACTCCAAGTATATTGAAAGATACAGGGAGTTAAAATTTGAGGATCATGATCTGAGTTGCTTCGATTTGACCTCAAGCAACTCAATCTTGTTGCCTACATTGGTAGGACTTCAGACAACCAAAAATCAAGAAGAATTATAGATAATTGGGTGAGAATCGAAGAGATGAAAAATTGAGAAATTCACCTTCACTGCAGGTCTGAATGAACACGATCTTGCTTCCAATTGCTCTTGGGCTTGCTCTGGAGACTTGATGGAATGGAATTGAATTGAAAAGGAAGCAAGACTCTTGGTGCTTTGAATCTCAAAACAGTGGAGATTAAAACTCGATTTCCAATGGAAATCATCAAGGTTATCCTTTGAATGAGAGGGTTTGGAGCCGGGGATTCAAAGTTGGCACGCTAGGATCTTCATTTCTGAAGGCAAGGGTCTCTATTTATAGCCAAGGCATTGCAAATTGCACACTGGATTCAAATTTTCAAAAAATAGTAACTTGCTTGCATGGATGAATGGGTGTGTGATAGGCCTGTGTAATCATTCCTTCAGGTCCAAAATTGAGTATAAACATTGCTGAAGTCATGTGGAAAGGCCATGCATTTGTGTATGGAAGATTCAAGTTCACTTATGCCAAATGGTGATCCAAGTTCAAGCCATGCGCAAGTCACTTATACCTTGTCCAAATGGGATGAAATTCGGATTTTTGGAAAGGTTAGATTAAGAGGAACAAATTTCATGTTGAGCACCTTTCATTTGAGGTTTGGATCATGATGAATTTTGAGGTGGAATTTTGGGAAAATCAAACATATCAAAACAACTTCTAAGTGTCAAGCCATATGTTCACTTCTTCCACCTTGGCTAAATTTTTATATGAGCTTCAAATGATAAAATCTCCTTCATAAAAGTTTTATCTCTCTCAAAGTCCTTCAAAATGGTCATAAATTTGACCTCATTTGGATTTATCATGAAGGAGTTATGCATTTTTGAATTTGAGGAAAATCATTTGTTCAATGGCATGGGTCCAAAATGACCTATAATGTATCCTCATATCACATGCATTTAAAAGTTGAATTTTCTCTTTCTCTAAACATAAAAATTGAATTACACATCTTGAGTTTAATTTTTCCACTTGAATAGCTTTCATCTCATAAAAATTGAGGAAGTTATGGTATTGGGAAGTTGACCTCCAAATTAGGGTATAGACAAAATGACCTATAATCTTTCACCATAAAAAATGACTTTCCAAGAAAAACTAGATCTTGACCTCAACATGAAAGTTGTTTGGAATGTCATTTAGAGTAACGTTTCTCTTGGAATAAGTTTCATATGACAAAAAATGTAGGAGATAGGGTCTAGGGAACCCCAATTTTGATCAGTTGATTTCCTCTGGTCAACCACCATCAACCAACTTGCTAGCTTGCTATTCTTTTGACTTTTGGGACTCATGGAGGATCATATATGCATAATATGATGAAATTTGAAGTATCCCTTGAAATATTTGATCAATTGTTGAAGAAACTTGTTGAAGAAGTTACACAAGATACCCAGATGAATTAGGGTTTCCAGGTAAACAAAATCCAAACTCTAGATTAATTCTTGATAAAAATAACGTGTGAAGATCATGAAGATCCATATATGATGCTTAGAGACATAGTAAACTAATTCTTGATTGAACTCCTTGCACTGAGGGTCTTAAACCCTAGATGTGAGCTTGATAGATCAAAGGTGAGCATGTGCCCTACCGATAAAAGAGGTACCCTATACAATGACATGTTTTTGTTATTTTGGTTAGTAAAAATGATAAAATACAAAGTATGATACAATCAAATGGTGCTTGGTGATCTCTCCTAATGCAAACCTAATGAATGAAGGGTAAGGAGAATGCCAAGATGTGATCCCAATGCTAATGTATATGATGAGAATAGCATGAGGATCTTAGGGTCAAAATTGGGGTCTTACACTTTAATATTGAGGTCAAGAGCTAGTTTTGCTTGGAATGTCATTTTTTTATGGTGAAAGATTATAGGTCATTTTGTCTGAACCCTAGTTTGGAGGTTAACTTCCCAAGACCATAACTTGCTCAATTTTTATGAGATGAAAGCCATTCAAATTTCATGATCAAATTCAAGATGTCTACTTCAAATTTGATGTTTGGAGGAAGTGAAACTTTCAACTTGAAAATGCATGTGCCAAGAGGAAACGTTATAGGTCATTTTGGGCCAATACCATTGAACAAAGTGATTTTCCTCAACTTCTAAAATGCATAACTCCCTCATGCCAAATCCAAATGAGGTCAAATTTGTGACCAAATTGAAGATGTTTGAAAGAGATACAACTTTGATGAAGCAACGTTTATCATTTGAAGTCCATAGAAAAAGTTATTCAAGGTGGAAGAAGTGAACATTTGACTTGGGAATTAGAAAATTTTCAAATATGTTTGATTTCCCAAACTTCCACATCAAAATTCATCATGATCCAAGCTTCAAATGAAAAAGTGTTCAACATTAAAGTTGTTCTGCATGATCTCACCTTTCCAAAACATCCAAGATCATCTCATTTGGATTAAAATTGAGGGACTTTGCGTATGGCTTCATTATGGAAACTGTTTTGGCAAGATTGTATTTCAAGTGATCAAATTCTTTTGCATGCTTACACCTGATGCATTCAACACACTTTGTACACGAATTGGGAGTGGATTGCATCATCCTTATGGCCCAAATGATTGCCCATGCACCCATGCGAAGGAGTTTCCAAATTTGTCCAAAATTCAAGTGGTGCAAATATCAAGTGCATTGCCTATTTAAATAAGCTTAAGGCTTCTAATTTATCATCAACACCTTTCCCATGCTTTGCTAGACAAATTCAAACGCTCACTACCATTGAATTCCTGAAGGTTTCTCTTGAAATCGAGCTTGAACTTCATATTCTGTTTGGAAGTTCAAACTCCAAAAATTTAATTCCCTTTTCACCTCATTTGGTTTCTGCAACCAAGAGGAGGAGAAATCATTAAAATCCAGATCAAGATCAAGTGGAATTAGATCAACTCGAAGGTGATTTTTCAGAAACTTCTTCTCTTCAATTCTCTCTCAATTCTCCACTATTCTTGTTGATTTTTGGTTTGCTGAAGTCCTACCAATGTAGGCAACAAGATTGAGTTGCTTTAAGATCAAACCGAAGCAACTCAGTTCATGATCCTCAAAATTCAATTCCCAATATCTTTTCATATAGTTGGAATTAGACAAAATTGAGGCCAGATTGGAGCTCCTAAGCATTTTTTCTTTAAATCCATGTCTTAATTTTTAATTTTGGTAATGGTTGGTGGTGGACCAGTCCGGTGAGGTCCACCGGAGAAGAACACTGGAGCCATGGCTCCGGTGATGAGGTGTCTTACTTCCCAACCACATGATCCTTTCAATTTGTTTTAATCTCGTGTGTTAGTTCTGATTATCATGCATGCATCTCAGTTGACCAAGGCATATGTGGAACGTGCGCTGATCACCATCTGATTTGCCACCTCAATTAATGAGGGAGATCATATGATCCATGTTTTTTTGAATTTCTGAATTTTCCATTTAATTGCTTGTTTTTAATTAATTCATATTAATTTCATTATTGATCCAAAAAATATGGGAGTTTCACCAAAAAAATTCAAATATTTTTCTCTTTAATTTTTTGAATTAAAATTATTTTTAGATCAATATTGATATTTTTCATGACTTAATTGTTTTTGTGCATATTTTTAATTGTTTAAAAATACTTCTGATTTTTCAAAAATAATGAATTTTTTTCTCCAAGGTCCTTTGACCTTATTTGACCCATGATAAATCTCTTGACAATTTATTTGGTGTTTTGAAGAGGTTTTAGGTTTTTGGTCAAACATAATTTAATTTAATACGTTTTAATTTGATTTTTAATTGTTTAATTGTGTGAAAATCATGTTGAGCCATTTTCATTGACTTGTGAAGTTTAACTATGTGTTTGAGCCTTGGTTAAGGTTGATTTGACTTTTGCTGGATTAAAATCATTGGATTTAGGGGATTGATGAAATGTAGATTTCATCTCCCAAAATGAATGAATGATTTTAATTTGATAAAATTCCTCCCATGACCAATTTGTGTTTGTCTAATTTCCCCTCCCGCTTCATCTTCAATCACATTCTATCCCATCCCTCTCATTGACCAATAACATCTCAATATCCTAAGGCTAATTGATTCATCAATAATTTGGTGTTAGATGAACCAATACAAGTATGGATGAGATTCGGTCCATCCTTTGATCATTTTCTTTTTGTGTGTGGTATGTTTTATGAGTATGGTTCATTATAACATATCTATAACATGCATTAACACCATAATTTCTATTGCCCGGCCTCAGATAGTTGTGACATCTACATAAGTCCAATTACGATTGCTTAACATAGCGCTAAATTTTGACCCAAAGGCATAACATTCTAGTAAGTGAGATTGTAAATCTCCCCCCTTTCATCGTATTATGTGGAAACTTGGCCTTTTTTCCTTCCTTTGGAAGATGTATTGGTTCAAGGATCCATGCTTGTGAATAGAGGGTTGAGTATTCTCCAAAGAATGACTTAAACAATTGAAAAGAAAAACTCCACTAAAGTCTAATAAACTAACCTTTGACTAACATTACATTATAATTGCTTTAAATTTCAAGTCATTTGCTTTATGCCATTTAAATTAAAGCCATTTATCATTTTCCATTATACATATCATTTAACTTGTTTATTTTAATGTCATTTTCCGTTTGCTCACTTGAGCCATATATTGTGATTGTATATATTTGTTTGTATTATTTTGTTTGAGCTTGTGGTCTTAAGACCTTAAAATAGTTAATAAACAACAAAAACCCTAAAAAATGTTTGTGTGGACTGTTGAATTTGATCTGAGTTTTGGACTTAGAATTGGGCAACATTCCCTGTTGGTTCTAAGTGTTGGCAGCAATTTTGGTAAAACAAAGAGTGTTCACAAGATGTTGCATGTGATGTCTTAACATAAGATATCTATGTACCTGCTGGAGTTTAAAATATAATTATGCAGGATTGTTTCAGGATGTCATACAAAATGTCATGGCATCTGATATTATGTACCTGCTGGAAATTATAAATGGAATTATGCAGGATTGTTCCAGGATGTCAGACCCGATGTCATGACATCCTGTACACAGAACATTCAGGGTGAATGTTATGTGTTTTGTGATTGCATATTTAATGCAATCTATGTTTGATTGAATATCTGATTTGCAGGCGCATTCAATCATTAATTACAACCTGATTTACTTATTTTATAAGGAGATCTAACCAGATGTCATGAGAAGATTTAATTGGAAAATAGTTTTAGGGTTTTCAAGATGTCCAAGCCCAGCTGAATGCTTCTATAAATAGGACATGGAAACCCTGATTTGTTACACAACCAATATAGAGCGAAATACTGAGAGAGAGCAAGGGTATGTGTCTTGTTTAGTCGTGAGACTTGTAAGCCATTGAATTCATCCATAGATGATTGAATTTGTCTGATTTGTGAGTTGTAATTTATCACTCTAAGCTTTTAAGTGTGAGCGTGTGTCTACTTGATTGAAGCTATTAAGTAAGATCAAGTGTGTGTCTACTTGGTTGAAGATCAAGTGTGTGTCTACTTGGTTGAAGATCAAGTGTGTGTCTACTTGATTGAAGATCAAGTGTGTGTCTTGGAAGAGTGTCTTCTTTTTAGAGTAATTGTTGTTTAAAATCACAGGTGTGATTGAGGGGGAGTGAGTGGGTTCTCATATCTAAGAGTTCTTAGGTAGAAGTCGCACGGGTAGAGATTAGGTGAGAAGGACTGTAACTTGTTGAAGTGTACTGAGAGTCTTTGAACTAATTCTATTTAGTTGATTTTGTTCCTGGCTTGGTAGCCCATAGATGTAGGTGAGTTGGACAAAATTGGCTTAACAATTCCTTGTGTCTCTTGCATTACTATTCTTTATCTTTATCTTGTTTGTTTTACTCAGATATTAGTGTCGTGACATTACCTTCGATATCTCATATATGATACCAGAATTTGATTTTGATATCAGAGCAGGCATCCTGCTCTGGTTCTGGGTGAGATCTAGGGACAATACTTTCTGGTACTATGGAGAGAGATGGAGGATCTGTTCACAGGCCACAAATTTTGGATGGATCTAACTATGACTATTGGAAACCTCGAATGGTAGCTTTCCTAAAATCTCTTGATAATAAGGCATGGAAGGTTGTTTTAACAGGCTGGGAACATCCAGTAATTACTAAGGAAGGAGAAGCCATTACTGATAAGAAGCCTGAAGAACAATGGTCCAAGGAGGAGGATGATCTAGCCCTTGGAAATTCTAAAGCATTGAATTCCATCTTCAATGGAGTAGACAAGAACATCTTCAGATTGATAAACAACTGTGAAGTGGCTAAAGATGCTTGGGACATTCTCAAAACGACTCATGAAGGTACCTCTAGAGTGAAAATGTCTAGACTACAACTGCTCACCACCAAGTTTGAAAACTTAGGGATGAAAGAAGATGAAAATATTCATGAATTTCATATGAGTATCCTTGAAATTTCCAATGCCTCTGGAGCTCTGGGAGAGAAGATGACTGATGAAAAGTTAGTAAGGAAAATACTCAGGTCACTCCCTAAGAGATTTGCTATGAACGTGACAACCGTAGAAGAATCTCAAGACATGTCAAATATGAGAGTTGATGAGCTAATTGGATCCCTCCAAACATTTGAGACGGGAACATGTGATGAATCTGAAAAGAAAGCCAAGAGCATAGCCTTCATGTCAAAGACTGAAGGGGAAAATGAGGAAGGTGGTTAAGATATTGATGAAGATCTGGAAAATGAGGTAGCAATGCTGGGAAGACAGTTCAACAGACTTATGAAAAAGATAGATGTAAGATCTAAGGCCAATGTCAAGAACATCGCATCTGACATCAGTAAATCCAACAATTTTGGAAGAAGAACAAGGTCTGAAGAAAATCCCAAAGAAGGAAAAGAAGTTCAGTGCTTTGAATGTGATGGGTATGGTCACATTAAAACTGAACGTGGGACCTACCTCAAGAAACAAAAGAGGAGTCTTGCTGCCTCTTGGTCTGATGGAAGTGAAACAGAAGAAGCTGCAAATCATGTGACTGCATTGACAGGAAGATGGGGTTCTGATGAAGAGTCAAGTGATGATGAAGTAACCTTTGAAGAGCTGGCAACTACCTACAAAGAGTTGTGTCATAGAAGTGCAGAAGTGTGCAAACAAGTTGAAAGCCATAAGAAAGTGATAGCTCAGCTGGAGAATGAACAGGGAGAATATGTGGAGACCACCTCCAAGTTGAAAACTGAAGTTGTACTCTTGAATTCCAAACTAGATGAGATGACCAAGTATGTAAGAATTCTTAACAATGGATCTGACATCTTAGACAAGATTCTCCAGACTGTGCAAATAATAGGAGACAAATCTGGCATTGGATTCAATGAATCTAAGGTTGAGTGCAGTTACACTGGTTGCAAACCAAAATCCAAACCTAAGTGCAGCCATATTTAAAGCAAACCTGAGATGTCACATCATATGTCACAACATCAGAAGGGAAAACAGCAGAAAGGGAGACATCAATGATGGAAATGCTATTACTGTGGAAAATTTGGTCACCTGAAGCCCTTCTGCTATAAGTTGTATGGTTATCCTAGCCTTGTTCATCATTAGACTCAATATCAACCAAGACCCAAACATCACAGGCCTGTCAACAAGAAGCAATGGGTTCCTAAGACAAATGTTACAATTCTAATAGCTCACACTTCCTTCAGAGTTTCAGCCAAAGAAGATTCGTATTTTGACAGTGGTTGTTCCAGACACATGACTGGAAACAAAAACCTGCTAACTGACCTTCATCCCCATGCCACAAGTTATGTTACCTTTGGTGATAGAGAAAAGGGTGAAATCAAGGGGATTGGTAAGCCTGATTGCCATGGAATTCCTGAACTTAACAAGGCCCTACTTGTTAAAGGCTTCACTGCAAATCTAATCAGCATCAGTCAACTATGTTACCAAGGTCTAAATGTTAACTTCACTAAAACTGAATGTCTGATTACTAACAAAGAAAGTGAAGTGATCATGAAAGGAGTCAGGACCAAAGACAACTGTTACATGTGGAGCTCTCAAATTGGTTATTCCTTAAAGTGTACCTTAGTCAAAGAAAAAGGGATAAAGATGATTATATCTGCTAGAGGAACTCCCAAGATTGATGAAAGACAAGTCTGTGGGAAATGTCAGACAAGGATGTCACACCAGAAACTCAGACTTGACATCACTTCCAAAGGAGAAAAGCTCATGATGGCTCAAATAGATAGGAGGATGGATCAGATGGTTGAACATGTTGCTAGTCATATGCAGTCTGAAGTTGGAAAGAGCTTTGTTGGACTTGGGCTACAAGTCAAGCAGATAGAAGGGCCTATGTGTCTATCTCAAAGAAAAAGTGCCAAGAACAATGTTGAGAAGATTGGGATGGAGAGTGAAAGGACACCTTCTCCTACACATTTGAAAGATGAAAATGGTGTTTATGCTGAATATATAGCAGCTGGAAGTAGCTTTTCTCAACAGGATTGGTTGAAACTACTGATTACTGTATACAATGTCACACACGATGTCATGACATTGTACTATGACAACCTGAATACTACAACTATGTCCAAAAATCCTATTTAGCACAGTTGAACCAAGCACATTGATTTCTGTCATCACTCCATTAGAAAATTTGTGGAATACAAATTCATAGCTCTAAAGCATGAAATGCAATTAGCTGACAAATTTGCAAGGGTTTTGGCTAATAATCAGTTTGAATATTTAAGAGGGAAATTGGGGATTTGGATTCTTGTGAATTTATGGCAATTAAAGTGGAGTGGAAAAGGTAATAAAAATAGTGTTTGCCCATTTAAAAGAAAGAGCCACATTAATGATAAATCATTACCTAGTATTTGAACTAGTATCTATGCCATTTCCACATGCTACCCTAACACTACCATTCCCATCTTCATCCAACTTCTCAAAAAACCTCTGCTAAGGCAAAGAGATTTTTTTCAAAAGTCCAACAAAATTTCACAACATCCCTCATCATCAGGATCAAAACCCACTCACAAAGGAAGGACTCCCTCCATGGAGTTTTTGGATGAAGATATTCTGGAGGTCATTCCCCTCTCTATTATTCCAGGCGACGTTCCTGGCCCTTCTGCCACAACTGGAAGTAATCAAGGTAACATTCCTGATAAATCTCCTCATAAAGATAACATGCACTTTATAGATCGTGCCATTAGGAACCTAGTAACTAGGATTCTAAACGAATGGCATGCAGTCAAGGGTGTTTCTACCCCTCTGTCTATAAGGGACCTCTCACCTGAGGTGGAACCCCAAGCTGAGAAAGATGATGACTCATCTAGATCAGAGAAAGAAGGGGCTGCTGAGGGATTATGCTCTCTAGGTAAAACCTTGCCTAGTAAGAAACCAGGAGATGGTTCTCATGAGACTGCTGAGAATGTTATTAATCTGGAGGAAGAGAGTTCAGAGGAAGATGATGACACCTTGGTTCATCATGTAAAACCAAGTGTTGCTAGGAAATTGAAGACTAGAAAAGGGAAGACTGTGGTTGAAATGATGACAACCAGAACTAGGAAGAAGACTGCTGGTGTAGGACCCTCCAAATCTTGGATTAAAGTTGAGGTTAAGAAGAGGAAGGTCAGAGAGAGTTTTGACTCTGATGATGATGTCAAAGACGATGTCCCAGACATCTCTCCTGCTAAAAGACAGACTGTCAAGAAGTCTCCAGGCAAAGTTGCATTTGTGCACTTAGATAACATCTCTTTCCATCTAGAAGATGGTGCTTCCAAGTGGAAATTTGTCATTCAAAGGAGGATTATTGTTGAAAGGGAGCTGGGAAAGGAGGTTGTAGAGGTGAAGGAATTCATGGAATTGATTAAGGCTGCTGGACTTATGAAAACTGTTGTTGGTTTGCCCCAATGTTTTGAAGGGTTAGTAAAAGAGTTTGTTGTGAATATCCCAGAGGTTTTTCTGAAAAGAATGGCAAGGAATTCTGCAAGGTTTTTGTAAAAGGTAGATGTGTGAGATTCTCCCCAACCATAATCAACAAGTTCCTAGGGAGAGGAACTGAAGGAGGTGTGAATTTAGAGGCTACAAATAATGAAGTCTGTAGGACTATTACTGCTGGCCATGTTAAGGAGTGGCCTAGTAAGAAGCATTTGTCAGCTGGCAAGCTAACTGTCAGATATGCCATCTTGCATAAGATTGGTTCAGCCAACTGGGTGCCAACTAATCATATCTCAACCATCTCTATTGGTCTTGGAAGAATCATTTATGCTATTAGAACCAGGATAAACTTTGACTTTGGAAGGTTTATGTTCGATCAAATTGTCAGACATGCCTCTACTAATGCAGTAAAGCTGCCCATTGCCTTTCCATCTACCTGTAAGGAGCTGGATACTGGTATTAGGGTTGCCAAGGCAAAGAAAGTGGCTTTGGAGTTTCTTATTAGTAGTTTAGAGAAGGAAGAGATGGAGAAGGCTGCTGAGACCAAGGATTCAAATGTTAATACCTCAAGTGAGAGGTCCAATGCTCAATCTAGTGGCAGTTCTGATTCTGAAGGTGAAGATGATGCTACTTCCTCAGATTAAGTGGTAATGTTTTCCCCTGGTATGAAGACTGTGTGATATGATGAAGACTGGGTTGGTTTGGCTGTTGGGTGTGCTATTATGAAGACTGGTCCCCCTGCTGTTTTGACTACTTTGGATGCTGAAGAATTAGTTTTTTTCTGTTGAAATGTGTGTAAATTGTGGCAGTCATTACTGATGCCTTTATGTAATATTTGGTTGATATTTGGGCTCTTAATGAGTTCCATGAATTTCTAATTTCTAATTATCTTAGAGACAGTAGAGATTTCATGAAAGGAATTACCTTACGCATGATCTTGAGTTAACAACAGTGATATTCATGTTGAAGATTTGGATGCACTACCTATTCGGCTCCAAATTCGAAGTGTCTAGTGATCGCAAGTGTTTGAAATATTTATTTGATGAGAAGAGTCGAATATGAGGCATAGGAGATGGCTTGAACTTTTGAAGGGTTATGATTTTAATTTGAGTTACCATTCAGGTAAAGCTAATATTGTAGCTGATGTGATGAGTAAGAAGTCTTTACACAGGTCAATGCTTGTGGCTCGAGAGCTAGAACATACTAAGCAATCGAAAGCTATGAGTTAGTGGGTGGAGAAACTCCTAACTATGTGAAGTTGGGTATGTTGAAGCTGACGAGTGGTATCCTTGAAGAGATCAGAGAAGGTCAGAGATCTGATTTGAGTTTGATAAGTTGTCTCACATTAATCGACCAAGGTAATGGATGTGATTTTTAAGTTGATGAAAATGTTGTGATGATCTTCATAGATAGAGTTTGTGTTCCTGATGTACCCAAATTTAATAGGAGTATTCTTGAGGAGGGTCACAAAAGTGGATTGAGTATTCATCCTCATGCTACGAATATGTATCAAGATTTGAAGAAGATGTTTTGGTGGCCAAGAATGAAGAAAGAGGATGCTAAATTTATGTATGCTTGTTTGACCTGTCAGAAGTCAAAGATCGAACATCAGAAGTCGTTGGGTCTGATGCAACCATTGAATATTCCATAGTGGAAATGGGATTGTATTTTCATGGATTTTATGTCAGGTCTGCCAAAGACTTCGAAGGGGTGCGATTCAATTTGGGTGATTGTTGATAGATTGACCAAATTAGCTCATTTTATACCAATAAGGATAAATTTTTCTTTGCAGAAGTTGGTCAAATTGTATATCGATGAGATTGTAAAACTGCATGGTATTCCATCAAGTATTGTGTCTGATAGAGATCAGAGATTCACATCGAGGTTCTGGGAGAGTTTATACACATCTTTGGGTACTAAGTTGAGGTTGAGTTCTTCCTATCATCCGCAGATGGACGGTCAAATTGAGAGGACCATCCAGTCGTTGGAAGATTTGTTGAGGGTTTGTGTGCTAGACCAATGAGGTGCTTGGGATAGCTACTTGTCGTTGATTGAGTTTACCTACAATAATAGTTATCATTCTAGTATTGGCATGGCACCGTATGAGGAATTGTATGGTAGGAGGTGTAAGACTCCTTTGTGTTGGTATGAGTCAGGTGAGAGTGTTGTGCTCGGACCTGATATTGTTCACCAAACGACTGAAAAGATCAAGATGATCCAAGAAAAGATGAAAGCATCACAGAGTCGTCAAAAAAGTTACCATGACAAGAGGAGGAAAACACTTGAGTTCTAGTAGGGAGATCATGTGTTTTTAAGGGTTACGCCGGTAATTGATGTTGGTCGAGCTTTGAAGTCTCAAAAGCTCACACCATGTTTTGTTGATTCGTACCAGATTTTACAGAGGATAGGAGAGGTCGCCTATATGATTGCTTTGCCACCGCTGCTTGTTAATCTTCATGATGTGTTTCATGTATCTTAGTTGAGGAGATACATCCATGATTCGTCTCATGTGATCCAAGTGGATGATGTGCAGATGAGAGATAACCTGACTGTGGAGACATCACCCATGCAGATAGAGGATCGACAAGTGAAGCAATTGCGGGGTATAGAGATTGCATTGGTAAAAGTAGTTTGGGGAGGACCAGCTGGTGGGAGCATGACTTGGGAACGTGAAGAACAGATGAGAGAGTCGTATTCGAATCTATTTTTATCAGGTAATTTTTGAGGACCAAAATTTCTTATGTGGGGGAGAGTTGTAACACTCCGAATTTAATAAATTAATTAATTTGAATTACTTATATTTTTATATGATTAATGGATGTTTTAAATTAATTGTGTATGATTATGGGGGTAGGTATCCTTGAAATAGAAGTATGGAGGGAGTAAGAGTTTGGTATAGTTGTTGATAATTAGTTAGAATTTTTATTAGTGATTGAAATAAATAGTGTTTTATTTGAGTTATTTAAATAAATAATAAAATAACTAGAATATGAACATCTTAATTAAATAATAAATTTTAGTTATTTTACTTATTTATTGGGGATAATGAGAATTTTTAATAATTAGCCTATAACTATTTTATTTAATTAGTTGAAATAAAATAGAAGACAAGAAATAGTAGGGAGAAAAAGAAGAATATTATTAGTATTATTTTATTAAAAGAAAATTAGAGCCAAGAGGGGTATGGTGGTTATAAGATGATAAGTGGGGGCAATGGTGGAAGTTCCTAATTGAGAGGGGGATTAGGTTAATGATAAAAAGGTTAATAAGAGAGTTTGTAGGGTTTTACATAAAATAGAATTTTGTGCTGAGAAGAGGCAAGGGTTAGGACTAAAGGAAAACTCCATTGTTAGAGGTTGAAGTGTGCATCTTGTTGGAAAATCTAAGGTAAGGGTGAGAACTTGTTCCAATAGTAATGAGTATGGTAGAAGGGTAGAATGGAGGAACCTTTAACCTCCTTAGGGTTGGGTGTTTTGATTCATAATTTTGAATTTAGACGCTTTGATGGTTGTTATATGATGATTATATGATGAATTTTTTGTCCCTTATGTTCGTGTATTTTTCTATTTTTATGATTGAACATATATCCACCATTGTTGTAATTTTTAAGGTTTTAGGCATAATCTTAAAACAACGACTAGATGATTTAATTGTGTTAAAACTGTAAATTAACTTTAGATAATTAGAGTATTGCATGAGTTATAATTTTCTAAGCGTTTGGCTTTTTACAGAATCTAAATCGAAGGTTCGGAAGACCTCCAACGATGAAAAACGTAGAAAATTCTACATTATGTCCGTCACAATCGCGCTCAGCGCGGGAGCCTTTTGTGTTTTTGTGTCAAAATCGTTTTGGTCATGACGTTTGATTTGTATGTCCAAATCGAGTGTCATTTCAAGCATTGGATATATGAAGTAGAGAGATATAACTTTGTTTCAGTGATAAAATAATTTTGGTGATTATTTCATGGACGTTTTTGGGGTTGAAGAAGATGTAAATTGTGTTGGAAATTTTAGAAAACAACAACTTTTTAGTAACGCCTTCGTGCATGGTTTTGATCATAACTTTCGACTAGTGAATCATTTTGGGTTGGGGTTTTAAGCATTAGAAATCTGACTCTAAGAGATATAATGTGATGGTGATAAGTGAAATGTTTGAGTATTATTCCTATGCCTACTGTGTTGGTGAAGTTTTTTTCATACGTTCGGTTAATGAATTGTTGACATATCCCAATGATTTTGGTCATAACTTTTATTTCGTAAGTCCGATTTTGATGTCGTTTGAAGCATTAGAAAGCTAACACTCAGACCTATAACATGGTAGTTATTGTTGATATGTTTTAATAATATTCACATGCCTACTGTATTAATAAATGTATTGGTTTATACATTTGGTTAATGAATCGTTGCGTTGTTGTAATATCATTGTGTGATATTTTGTTGTTATGTCGATGATGTTAAGATGTTGACGAATTGCTGTTGTTTATTGATATTATTCATGTTGTAACATGAATTAGTTGTTGCGTAATGAATGGTGTGATGCATAAATGATGAGATGTGTGTGGGGATCCTTTACGTGAACCTTGTTGTGTTAATCCATGTTACTTGAGAGTCATGCATCTTGGTGTACGGGCTTCGGTCCAATTTTGGTGAGCCTCGATTCTATGGCGATGGATTAGGTGCGAGTAGATAATTATTATTATGGGGGATTAGTGAAGTGTTACCTATGTTGATGGTACCTAGTTTTGGTGAACCTTGATTCCATTGTGATGGATCGGGTGCGAGTAGATAATTCCTATTATGATGATTAGTGAAACGTTACATATGGTGATGGTAGAGATTTTGGTGTGCTCCGGTTCCAAGAGGGAATCAATCCTATGGTGGGGATCATGGAGTGAGATGAACCTGAACATTCATATTTGGTACCACGTGTATGTCGAGTCGGTGTTGAGTACATTGCATAAGTGTTGCATTTGTATTGATTGTTGTTGATGTGTTGTTGGATGAGATGTTGTTGCATATGATGTAAATGATAATTGAGATATGGTTTTGTATGATGTTGATGATAATTGATATGTTTTCGTGTATGATGTTGATTATGATTGGAATGTAAGAATGTGATATATTGTTGTGCATGATTGTGTAGATGTACTTTATTCTTCATTCTATATCGTTATTATTGAAATGAATTCTCACCCCTTGTGTTTGAATGTTGCCTTTATATGGGCATCGTGCAGATACTCAAGAGTAGTATTGCTAAAGTAAGTGGAAGGTAGCTATCAGATTACTTCTTTCTTTTTTCGCTTTTACTAGTGGTACCTTGCTCTGATCATGTAACATCGGGTTGGGTTAAACGCTTATTTTATTCGTTATGTCTGATTATGTTAAAGTCATAAGACTACTTTTGTTGTTGAGAATTCTTAGGATGTTGAGTTAATTGATTACAACTCTCTTATTTTGTTATTACAACTGAAGTTGAGACTAGATGTTATTACTTGCTTTATCTTCCATAATTGTGATGATAATTACGCTGCGATGATACCTTAAAATGGAAGTGAGCATGCAATGACAAGTTATGAATGTCTTATTATGTAAATATATAATACCGATCAGATGAGATGGATGTGGTGTAAACATTCCAGGTATGATTCAGATAAGTGGGATGTCGTTTAAAAATCCTTATTAAAAATGTGTGTATTGAAATTTACTGTTGAAACCCGTGTTACAGAGCAGGTCATGTGTGTTATGAATGCGTGACACCCTACGTGGCTTTATTTTATATTTAATTTAAGCAATAAATTATGTGCGGGGTTTAGGGTGTTACACACCACCCTAGGGGGATATATTTGTAAGACCATTATCCTTTATTTAACTTAGATCAGTTTTTGCAGAAACAAGGATTTTTCTTGGGCTACCTTATAATGAGACGCTTTATTTTCTTGTTGGTTACTTTGCATACATGTTCACTAAGCCAAATTTCTCAATCAAATAAACAAACCCTTGATTCAACGTCAAGTGGATTTTCTTATTCAAACTTAAAACACTTAATAACTATGATTAGTATTGTACGCCCTGAGCCTTAACTGGTAGAGAATGAGTGAGTATTTAGCATTCCTATCCTCACTCTGTTTATTTTGGATGCAAGATGCTTGGCTTGCTGTCTAGAATATTCACCTCCGCCCCTAGACTTTAGTGCAATCTAATCACAAACATTATTTTCATAAACCCTTATTCAAGGAAAAATCAACATAACCCATCATACCTTATTTTTGTGCCCTAGGGCATCACTCCGAAAACCCTTTCCTCAAAGGTAAAATAAACTAACACATAAACTTTTTCTACTCCGAACTTTGGAGTTCTGATTCCTCATCTCCGATGAGTGATACGTAGGCACAAGGGCCACAATCCTTTTAGACCACAATAAGAAAAATCCTAAAACCCCTATCTTTCATACACATTCTTTTGAAAATAAAAAACAATAATGAGATAAATCCTCGTGGACGTACAACAACCCAAATGGTTTCCATGCAGTACAATGGACGTGAGGGGTGCTAATACTCCCCTTACGTAATTGACTCCCGAACCATAATCTTGGTTACGAGACCGATTCTTATCCTTTTCTAGCGCTTACCATGTTCTTATCCTTTTGAGGATTTTATCCATTATTTGCCCTCATCTCTCCGACAGAGGCACACAAATAAAATTCGGTGGCAACTCTTCTACTATTGCCTTCCCTTATTTGTGGAAGCGATTACTTTGCCCAGTCCGTCTAGTTCACTCGTTATCGAACCCCGGTGGAGACAATTAACGACCCTGTTGGGGAAGCGGTTTTCCCTAAGTGAGACTGGCCTAGTTTAAGTCGTCTCCCTTTTGCGTACGTAGAGTTTTAGTTGTCATTTTTTTTCTGCATATATTACTTTTATTGCTAACTGTAGCAGTAAATTCATGACCATTAAGCTATGGATAAACTTAAGGTTAATAAAACCCAAAGATAAGAAGTTTTCAAATCAAAACTAATAAAATGCCAGATATTACAGGTAAGGGGGTTAGTTATTGATGACACTGAAATTCACCGTATTTTCGACTCTGATTTCGCATGCATTTTAGTTGTTTTATTGTTATTTTGTTATGTTATTACTATGTTTTTCTTTGTTTTCAGGTTTTCAGTCTAATCGGAGCCCCGATCGAAAAAAGGAGCGAAAATGAGCTAAAAAGCCAAAAAATCAGCATTTTACACTTGTGGCTCCCACTATGGCTAGCCCCATGGGTCCAGCCATGACGTGTCCTAGTTTCAACTTCTCCTCAACTGCCACGTCCCCCACGATCTCCACTTGGCGCTGCAATTTCCTCTTGTGGCGCGCGCCATGATGTTGTGGCGGGCACCACAAGAACAAAATGGTTCCCGCCCATTTTCAAACTTAAGGGCATCCTTGTAATCTCCATGTTTTTTCTTGCCTATAAATAGAACCTTGATTTCATTTGTTTGATCATCCAAACTTAGTTACAACTAGGCATATATCAGTATTGTGTAAAAGTGGTAATCGCTTCACATCGGAGTGTTTCCACACTGTGTAATCGAGTTTGGAACACTTTGGAAGGAAGTTTAACCCTGCCGCCATTTTCATTTCTATTTCTCACTTTATTTGACCCTCCGATTGGAGAAGGTTTTATTGCTTTACCTTTGTCTACTTTATTTTCTCGCACTGCCTTTATTTTGTTTACTTTCCCGCACTGTCTTTATTTTGTTTACTTTCTCGCACTCTCACTTTACTTTGTTTATTTCTCGCACTGCACTACTTTCCTTTATTTCTTGCACCCGCACTACTCTAATTTACTTTCCTGCACCCGCACTACTTAACTTATTTTCCACACTCGCACTACTTTTATTTACTTTCCTGCACTCGCACTTATTACTTTCTTTTTAAAAGTCTTTTATTTATCCATTTTTATGATAAAAATTAAAATGCATTTTTGCTTTACCATGTCTAGCTAAACCTATAAAGGTTAGAATGTAAGGATCGTAATTGAGCCGATAATCCGTACAATTTTTCGTAGAAACACTTAAGGTCTATTTTGACTTTCAACTTAAGTTTTCCCACACTTAATTTCCGTTGGGTAAGATCGAAAGTCGTCCGACGTCTGTTTAAACTTAGTCGTTTTTAACTATTTCTATTACAGCGAAAGCGCTTTGTTTAGTTCATTAGGAGTTTTTAACTTAAAAAGAAAAGTGATTTTAAAACTATTTTCGGACGCATTTATAAGTTTAGAGTCTGGTTCGTGAGAACCTCTTTTGGTTAAGAAATCCAGGTCAAAATACTTTTCAACTTAGTAAAGACACTATATTTCTTAAAAATAGGTTTACTACTCTAACGCAATGCGCGCCTTTTTATAAGTGACAATAAGAGGGTTTGATTAGGGAGTACAACTCGGTTTTGAATACGTGAAAGCGACAGTTCCCGTTAAATTGATTCTTTTAAAAGTAGGAAACACTGCCCATAAGTAATTCTATTAGTAAGTACTTGGATTATTAATTGATTATGTGAATTACATTTGAACCTGTCTTTATTAATTGAATTTAATTTAACACTTTATTTTCCATTGTGCACTCTTAAAAACCTTGTTTCGATTACCTTAGATAAACACCGTAACAATAGATAACGATAGACTGACACTTGGTCTCTATGGATTCGACAATCTTTTATATTACTCTGACGCGTTCGTATACTTGCGAAAAATACGCATCAGGCTTTTGGCGCCGTTGTTGGGGACCAATTTCATCAACTTTCGTACCCTGTTGTTATATCGTTTAGACTTAGGTTATTACCTGTCGGTCAATGCGAAGGACTCGCAGCACTAGAAGCTTAGTAGATCCCCTGGCGGAACTTGAACATAACGCTCGCGCACATTTATTTTTCCATAGAATTAGGAGAGCTATGGCCGAAGATCAAAATCAAATACATCTTAAGGATTTCGCCCAACCATCCAACGAAGAACCTAGTTCTAGTATAGTAAACCCAACCATCCCAGCTAATAATTTCGAACTTAAACCGTCCCTGTTGCAACTAGTGCAACAGAGACAATTCGCAGGTCTTGCTACTGAGAACCCAAACCAACATTTAAAAATATTTCTCCAATTAGCAGACACTTTTAAACAAATGGAGATTCTCCTGAGGCGATCCGTTTAAGATTATCCCCTTTCTCCCTCAGAGATAAAGCCCTATCATGGTTAGATTCCCTTCCACCTAATTCCATAACAACTTGGGAAAACCTTAGAAAAGTATTCCTTGCTAGACACTTTCCCCCAAGTAAGACCGCCGTTCTTCGAAACCAAATAACTAGATTTACCCAGAATCAAGGAGAATCATTGTTCGAAGCTTGGGAGAGATATAAAGAGCTGTTAAGAGCATGCCCATATCACGGTTTAGAAAATTGGTTAATCATTCAGATCTTCTAGAATGGACTTCACTATAACACTAAGATGACCATCGAAGCTGCCGCAGGCGGCGCACTGATGAACAAACCTTACCCTGAAGCTATTTACCTCATCGAAGATATGGCTCAAAACCATCAATCATGGGGAGTTGAACGAGCGACAGTTGAGAAGAAGGAAGCCCAAAGAGGAGTACATGAGTTAAGCTCTATAGACATGATGAAAGCTAAAATGGACGCGTTAGCCCTCAAGGTTTAGCATATGTGCATAAACCCGAATACTACAGCTGCAGTTTCGTCGAATTGTGAGATATGTGGAACCAAAGGACACCAATCTACAGAATGCGGCCTCTTAAATGAAACCAACTCTGAGCAAGTGAACTACTCCCAAGGGAACCCATATTCGAATACCTACAACCCCGGATGGAGGAATCACCCAAACTTCTCCTATAAGAACAATAACCCTATCCAAAATACTGCACCTCCGAGACAACCAGATTACCAAGCCCCAAGACCAAATCTACCTGTGCCACCAAAGCCGAGCCTTGAGAAAATTGTGGAAAATTTTATCGCTGCTCAAACCCAACAAAACAAAGAGTTCATGAACCAGAACATTCACGTTAACGAACTGATTACCCAGTTAGGAACCAAGGTTGACCAAATACTTACTCACAATAAGATGCTTGAAACCCAGATCTCTCAGGTAGCCTTAAACCAAGCCCTCCAGACTACACCTGGAGGACAGTTCCCTGGACAACCTCAATAGAATCCGAGAGGACAAGCCAATTCCATTACCGTGCGAAGTGGGGCCGCTTATGATGAACCATTCAACCTCAACAGAACCCTCCCATTCCTCTGATAGTCGAGACTCTGATTCCTCCTCCTAGTGTTGAACCTCTGATCCGCATAGACGCACTCGGAGGTGTCCCACCAGTTAATCTCCATCCCCCTGTCATCGAGGTAGATGATCAACATGATGCTTTCTTCATCCCTATGGATTCCTCTCAATATGATGCTATTGGTCCCGCTACCAATGAAATGGAGAAGAAAGTAAGGTCCATTGAGGAAAAACATAAAGCAATGAAGTGTATTGATGCATTAGGTCTTGATGTAGCCGAAATGTGTTTGGTGTCTGGCGTGGTTATCCCAACCATATTCAAAGTCCCCGACTTTGAGAAGTATAACGGAACTAGTGATCCTAGAACCCACATCCGAGCCTACTATTGGAAAATGACTGCATATTCCAACGATGACCGACTCTTGATGCACTTTTTCCAAGATTGCCTAAGCAGGGCATCCCTAGATTGGTATATTCAATTGGAATGCACTCACATTCATACTTGGAGAGAGATGGGTGAAGCTTTCCTCAGACATTATCAATACAACACTGATATGGTGTTGAACTGAACACAGTTTCAGAATTTAACACAAAAGTTTGAGGAAACCTTTAAAGAGTACGCTCAAAGATGGAGGGAGCTAGCAGCCAGAGTACAACCATCATTGTTAGAGCGAGAGTTGATAAACATGTTCATTGGCAACTTAGAAGGCCCATACCTTGATAGAATGATGGGAAGTACATCCTCCGGTTTTTCTGATTTTGTCTTGGCCGATGAAAGGATAGAGAATGTGATCAAGATGGGCAAAATTCATAAGTCTACGAGTATGTCTGGTGTAGCCAAGAAACCTTTCATCCCCTATGGCAAGAAAAAGAGAAGGAGAAACTAACGCACCATTATTCGTCCGAGGAAGGACTCTAACATATCAAGTTCCATATCAACAAGTGGCCACCGTGGCCCCCGTTTAACCAATTCAACAACATCCTTTCACTATTCCTGTTTAACCTCAACAACAACAACAATAACAACAATGCTACGAACAACAACAACAATGTCAACAACAATGTCAACAACAATGTCAACAACATTATCAACCATAACAATAACAACATCAACCACAATATCAGTAACAACACAAAAAGTAAGAAGGCTGGAAAGAAGATTTGACCCGGTTCCTATGGCGTGTAGCCATATTCTACCATACTTATTAAGAGGATCAGTTGTACAACTAAGGGAGTTGGGACCCCCACCATCGGTTCGTCCTCCCAATTATGATGCAAATGGTCATTGCAAGTTCCATTATGGTGCTCCCGGACATTCCATTGAGAATTACAAATCTTTGAAGTACAAAGTCCAATATCTAATTGATTAAAAGGCAATTACGTTTGCGCCCAACAGGCTGAATGTGAACAACAATCCTAGAAAATGTGAATATGGTAGAATTGGACGATGGAAGGAAAGTGATAACCATTGTCAATGAATTAAAGACTTCGCTCATTGAAATCAAGAACATACTCAAGAGAAGTGACGCTTTCTCAATTTGCACCAAGGCTTGTGAACATTGTTTAATGGACCCACAACAATGTGAAGTATTGAAGGCTTCCATTCAGACTCTAATGAATTAAGGAATTTCTTTAAAAGACCGACCATCTACACTCAAAGATGTGTGACCTATCAATGAAGTTCCCCCTTTGTAAATTATGTATGACCTATCTCAGTTAACACTCTCAACAAATCCTATTGTTCCAATGGTAATAATTGTTCCAACATTGTTCCCTTATGATAACACCAAGGCAGTCCCATGGGTGTACAATACCTTATTCTACATCCATGGTCATAAAATTCAAGAAGAACCAATGAACTATAATGATCAAATAATCAGCATCATCGGAACTAGTAGGGTCACAAGAAGTGGAAGGATCTTTGCACCCGCACCTCCTCCAATTGGTACTAGAAACCCTTCAAGCTTAGACAAGGGCAAGAAAATTGATGATACTCAGCAAAGGAAAGACCATGTACTTACCGGTGAGGTAGAAGAGTTTTTGCGCATTATCAAGAAGAGCAATTATTTAGTGGTTGAAAAACTCAACCAAACACCATCAAAAATCTCGATGTTGTCTTTATTGATGTGCTCATAAGCGCATAGGGATGCCTTGGTGAAATTCTTGAAGACGGCCCATGTACCACAAGATATTTTAGTGTGCCAGTTTGAAGGAGTGCTTAACAACATAGCCACTAGTCTAAGCTTGGGTTTTAGTGACGAGGAGCTCCCCGCCGATGGAAAAAATCATCATAAAGCTTTCCATATCTCTATTGAGTATGTGGACACAGTTCTATCAAGAGTCTTAGTAGACACTGGAACTTCCCTCAATGTGATGCCCAAAGGCTCCCTTGCTAAGTTGACAATTGAAGGACTTGTAATGAAACCCAATGAGCTTGTGGTGAGAGCATTAGATGGGTCAAGGAGGACCGTGATCGGTGAAGTAGATCTTCCTATGAATATTGGCCCCCACACCTTCTTCATCATTTCTTTGTCATGGACATCCATCCAGCTTACACCTGTCTACTTGGAAGGCCTTGGATTCACTCAGTCGGAGTTGTTACTTCAACGCTCCACCAAAGGTTGAAATTTTTGGATGGCAATAAACTGGTGGTTGTAGAAGGTTAGGAGGATATTATGGTAAATCATCTCGCATCTTTTCGATATGTTGAAGGGGAGGGAGAAATGAAGGAAATCACATTTCAGTCGTTTGAAGTTATCAACATCCAAATGGTTTCCCCATTAAGGGATGAATCAAAGAATGCTGAATTTGTAATGGCCTCTCTCCAAGATGCCTTGACTATAATAAAGAACGAACACCCCCAAGCAATAAGGACTTCTTAGAATTGGGATACAACTCCCAAAACATGAAAAAGACGCTACCAATAGCTAAGGATGGACAAGTGCTCCCATTGTTAGAATATTTCTCAAGTTTCGGCCACTTTGATGATAGTCATGTCTATGTTTTGGAGGAATATGCTAAAGAAGAAGATGCTGGATTAATCTTCATGAAGACCAAAGGAAGGGGTGCCAATAAATGGATTATGATGGAAGTACCTGAAGTAACCATGTAGCGGGGTTTTCATTACCTTTAGGTTTATTGACTAAACCAAAAGTCAACATACAATTCGAGTCGCCACCTCACTTTTATTTGTCCAAAGGAAAGGCTAAAAAGAGAATAGAAGCCAAGTAAGAAGTTTTCAAATCAAAAACTAATAAAAATGTCATAGATCTAGGTAAGGGGGTTGGTTATGAAATGGGAAGATTTTACGCACCCAAAACATCCTTAGTACTCTAAGGGAACCTCTTTTTGCAAATATGTGTTGTAGGTTGGTATTTGTGAAAAGATTTCAGCAAAAGATTGGAGGGATGAGAAGAGAATAGATTATATTTACAAATTTTTGTTGTTTGAATGGATGAACCCATTACCTACATACCATCACAAAGGAGGATCAAAACCTCGTAGTTCGTGGTTAAAATTTCAAAGATTGGTGAATTGATTTTAATCAAAAATCCTTAAGGTCTTTTGTTATCAAAGGGAGAAAACTCAACCTAAACCAACAATCCACCATGTGAGGAAGGCTTCAACATGCTAGTGAGGGGTTAACCCTATAATAAGCATGAAAGACTTATAATCCAACACTAAGGATGAGGTGAGATTTACATCAACCACTATGATAACTCAAACCTATGACTAATGTTTTTGAAAAGAGTGTAACAAGTGGCCATTGGAACCATAAAAACAACTTGAAATGGGTTATATTTACAAGTTAAATTTATTTACAAAATGAGGTCAAAGTTGGACTAAAGTTTATTTACAATGAGTATTTATGAAAAGGGTTTGGAAAAGTCAAAGGCCTAAGGCCTAGGTTTCTAATTTGAAATAAAGTCAAAGTTTTGAAAATGATTTTGGCTTGGTTAGAGGGGGGAGAAGAGAGAAGGGCTATTCCTAAAGCATACAAAGATAAGAGGGTAAAGATAACCCTTGGAGTTCCTTTTCTTGGAGTCATATAGAGATGACTCAAGATGCTCCTTTCCTTTGGATTTAGCATACAAAACAAGCAATCAATAGTTTGAATTCAAGCTCTTAGGATCTCCATTTGGCTTGGCTCTTAACTTGGCTACTCATGACAATGATCCTCTTTTCACAATCTTAAAATAAGGTTCCTATCACACAAAAGCACACATCAAAAAGCTCACAGCATAATAAAGGGAATGGATAAAGAATGAGTTTGAGGAGAAGTCCTTTGAGGTCAACTTTGAATTTTAGCATTCTAAAGGCATGAGGCCTAGTTTCTCTTCAACAAATTTGGCATTCTAAAGGCATGAGGCGTAGTTGCTCTTGAACCCCTTTAAGCATGGGTAAATCCTAATTTTAAGTCTTTTCTCCTTTTGCATTTTGGTTCACATCAAAATAAACACAAACAACACAAAATAGCAATATATTTATATACAATAATGGGCTCAAATGAGCAAAAGAAAAATGACATAAACATAAAATATGTGCTCAAGTGAGCAAAATAAAAATCAAGATGAATAATGAGCAAGAAATAAATGACATTAAAAGTAAATGACAAGAATTTAAAAGCTCAAATTAAGTTAGTAGTTAGTAGAGTTATGTTAGCTTGTCATAAGATAATGTAGCGCTATGTTAAGCAATCGTAAGTGGACTAATATAGTAGCCACACCTATCTGAGGCCGGTCAATAAGAATATAGGCAAAGAACACAAGTTAGAGGTCATGACTAGTTAGCCAAACTCCATAAACCTGCCATGCCAAACAAAAGGGGAAGGGCCTTGTATTGATTTTTGGTTATTTGCTTGACCAAGAAATAACCTATCTTTGACACAAAATAACTCACTTGATCATGGATCAAGTTGAGTTTGGTTTGGATCAAAGAAGATTAAACTCCTATTTGTCAAGACCAACCTCGAGACTTTAACTCAATGCCCATTGAGGGAAAGAAAGGGACGAAGATGAAAGGGAGGGGTAAGAAATCAACAACCAATCCCAATTGATCAAGGGATAACTCATCCTTGATCAAATTCATTCATCTTTCTAGGTGATGATCCTTAAGGATTCTCAAACCACAAGATCTAATGAATTTGATCAAAGTTGAATCAATTCAACCTTGATCAACACCAAACAAAAGAGAAATGAATATAACAAGTCAAGAAGTCCACAATATTTTTTTGGTATTTTTTGAATTAAAAGAAAATACAAATAAAAAATAAACAAACAAAGTTGAACCTCAACTTCAATTCAAAACAACTTCAATGAGTCCAATTAAATTCTCATAGGTTCAACATAGTCAAACAAACTTTGACTAATTTTCTCACAAATTTTTAAAGTCAGAAAGTAATTAAAATCAATTAAAAACAACCAAAGATAGCATAATATGAATTAAAATCTCAAATAATCTCAAAACAAACAAGAAATTGTTGAGACTATTTTTCATTGACTTATCATGATCCATCGATGCTATGAAAATATTTTTGTATTTTTTAAAAGTCAGAAAGTATTTTAAAATGGATTAAAATCATTAAAAAACAAATAATTCATGAAAAATACCAAATGAAGTCATAAAAATAATTAAAAATCATAATATGAAACTAGATATTTCAAGAAAATTTCAAAGTTGGTCTCATATTTTTCTGACTTCATATGAATTTTTGAAAACAGAATGAATTAAAAGAAAATAAAAGGAAAATGAAATAAACAAAAAATGCTGAGCCACCGGATCCAAATTCATTAATTGACGTGGCACACTGCACGACATGGATCTGATGATGCACGGTAGGCTCAAGTCAACAGCGCAACATAATGGATTAAAGCAAGTAATTAAAACGGACGCATGAGATTAGATCATGAAAGGGAGATCCAAGGGCCAGGGATCAGAACACATGGTGGTGGTGGTGGAAACCACCGTCTTCTTCGATCAACCACACAATCTCCGACCAGATTTGCAGGAAAATGAAACTTATAAAAAATGACAAACAAAGGCATGGAAATGAAGCTCGTGTGATGTAGATCATCACTGTACCATTGAATTTCTTTCATTCTTCTCATATTGAGAGAAAGATGAAGGAGAAAATCATGGTGTCCACACGGATTGTTCATGAAACTACAAATTTAATGCACCAAACGCTTGCCTGAAGTATGAGGACTTCAGAGAACCACAAAAACACAAGAATACTACATTGAATTATGAGTTTCAAATCCAAACTGTTTGAGTTTATACCTTCAAATTGATGATCTTCTGGCCACGAATTCTTCAAACTTCTTGTTCCTCTTTGATCTTTGAATGTAGGCGAGATGATTGGCTAAGGAATCTAGCTTTGAAATTCAACTAATGTTGCTGAATTTCAAGCTCGAAAATGTGAAGAATAGTGAATGATTCCTTTGGTGAGGGTTATGGTTTTAGTTCTGCAGCATAAGGGATCTTCAAAAGGTTCTCAAATGAAGCTCATGAGGCCCTTATTTATAGTTGAATGTATCTGAATTCACAATTTGCTCATGTGCATGGGATTTGAAAATTTGAGTGCATGGGCCTTTGTGGATGTGTGAGAGGCCCATGAATGGATGAAGAAGCTTTCCGAGTTCACATAGAAGGCATATGGTCGTGTACATTGGATGGAAAGGACTTACATTTCAAGTTTCAACATAAAATATCAAGAATGCACATAAATGAAAAGAAATTTGAAACTCAAAATGGTACACCCCAAGGACGATTGTGAGTAATGGTTGGAAAGATCTAGAAATAAGGAGCAAAAGTCATGTTGGGCAAAAAATCATTTGGCATGTGCAAATTGATCAAAACTGGCTTGGAAAGTTCAAGTGTAAAACATATTCAAATCACTTTGAAAAAGTTAACGAAAAGTAAGCTTAATCAAACCTCTATTTCCTCATGATACAAGCTTCAAATGAAAAACTCTCCAACAGCAAAGTTGTATATCTTTTCAGGTTGGTTAGTATAGACTCAAAGTTTGCTTCATTTGGATTTTCTATTACAAAGTTATGGGCATTTTAAGTTGGGTACTTTTCCAAATTCAATGAATTAGGTCGAAGATGACCTATAATCTTTTGCAATATCACATGTATTTTCTTTAGGATTATGAAGTTTTTTCCAACATAACATTTGAAGTATACATCTCAAGATTTCCAATTCCTTTGGTCTCATCTCAAAATCATAAAAATTAAGGAAGTTATGCCCTTGGCAAGTTGACCCAAAATTAGGGTTTCAGTCAAAATGACCTATGATGTTTTGAAATGAATGATGACCTTCCATGTTTCAAATAGATTTTTTATGAACATGAAAGTTGTTCATATGGTTCTTAGGAACATCTTTTATTTTGGAGTCATCTTCGTTTTACAAACACATCAAAAGTTATAGCTCATTGAACCTCAGTTTAGTTAGATGACTTGACTGGTCAACTTTTCAAAGTCAAACTTCCAATCTTGATGAATAAATGATTTAGGGGCCTCAAATAGGCTCATATATGCATAAAATGATAAATTAGATAACTTCCCTTGATTAAATTTGATCAGAGGTTGAGATTGCTTCATGGGAAAGGCATAGTCAAAGCATAGTGAAATTAGGGTCTCCTTGGGAAACAATCTTCAAGCCCTTTGGGTCATATTGATCAAATTGGCAAATTGAGATACTTGGGAGACATATATGATGATTAGGAACTTTGTGGACCATTGTCATGCTTTTTCTCATCTTCATCTAGCCATTGCATTGGGCTTAGGAGCTTCCTAGGAGCATTGTGGAGTACATGATCACTTGAGCTTCAAAACAAAAAGAGTTAGTGACATATTTTTGTGCTTTTGGTTAGTAATCAAATAATAAAATAAATAACATATAATACAAGCATGCTTGGTGATCTCAAACCACTCAAACAAGTCTCAACCCTAGGGTTAATGAGCCCAACATGCTATGATCCTTGAGGCAATGCGCTTGTGCAATAACATGATTCCATGAGGGATCATAGGGTCAAAATTAGGGTCTTAAAAACTATGATTAAGATATAATTTTCATTGTTGTTTTCCCTTTTTAATCAAAAGAAACCATATCAAGCCCAAGGCATGGGGGAACCATGTAGGGCCTCCATGAATTTATTTTTCTATTATCAATGAAAAATCCACATTTCACATTCAATTTTGTGATCCTTGTATTTCATTTATTATTTCACTTTTCAAAAATGGCAATATTCTTTTTTCCTTAAATTTATTTTTCGAATCATTTTTCTTCTTTTCATATCAATAAACGCATGAACCCTAAATCGTGCAGGTCACCCTCGACATCTGATCACACTGAATCACACCGTGTTTTTGACTCGGATTTCACATGTTTATTAGGACTTTATTATCATTTTGTTTGTATTATGCTCATTTTTCTCTGGTTTTCATATATTTAGGACTTTCTGACTCTTTTGGAAGAAATAAAGCAAAAAGACCTAAAATTAGGGTTTTTCGGCGAAATTACACACATCGAGTTGCACATGGTGACCGCTATAGGAGAAGCCATGAGTCATTAGCCCTTAACTAGGAGGTAACCACCATGTTCCCATGATGCACCCTATTTACACACACGGCGAGTGCCATGAAGGGATGACGGGCGCCACCTTTGGAAGTCACGTTCCCACTTAGGGGAAGTTGGAGGGCACCATGGTATTTGCAAACTGCTGAAACCCTATATAAATCGCTCGTTCCATTTCGTTTTCTAATCATCCAACTTAGTTTTACAACACTAAGCATATATTTATCATTTGTAATAGCGATAATCCGTCACATCGGGGGGTTATCGCACCTTTGTGAGTTGAGTTGGGTCACTTCGAGTTGCTATCTTCTTTAGCTTCAGGAGTCGGAGGTTTATTTTTGTACCAGAATCGAAGCCTCCATTTGGAGCAGGTTCTTATTTATCGCTTTATTTATTTATTTCCCGTATTTCTTTTATTTTATTTATTTTCCACATCACTTTTACTCTATTTACTTTATGTCTACGATTTTACTTTATTTATTTCCCGCATCGCTTTTACTTTATTTATTTTCCGCACTCGCTTTACTTTATTTATTTTTCGCACTCGCTTTACTTTATTTATTTTTCGCACTCGCTTTACTTTATTTATTTTCCGCACTTTACTCTCTTTTTACGCCTCCCATTCTAAAATAAACTTTTCATCATGATTAACACCGTTGTGTTTGTTTGTGTTACCATGTCTGGCTAAATCTTTTAAAGGTTAGAATGTAAGTATCGCGGTTAAACTAATGTTTCACATATTGAATATGTAGAAATACTTTAAAGGTTGTTTTGATTTTTAACTTGAGTTTTAATTATTCAAGGAGCGCGAAAGCACCCTAGCTTAGTAACTAGAAATTTTTATCACTTTAAGGTAAAACTATTTTTGAAACTGTTTTCGGACGCGTTGATAGATTTAAAATCAGGAAACTCATTGGGTAAACTTTCCAAATCAAAATCACTTTTCACCTAAGCTTACAAGTCTCATTTCTTAAAAATAGGTTTACTACTCTAGCGTTCTGCGCACCTTTTATAAGTGACAATAAAAGACCTTAATTTAAGGGTAAACTCGGTTCTGAATACGCGAAAGCGACAATTCCTGTTAAATGGATTCTTTTCAAGAGTAGAAAATATTGCCTCATAAGTAGTTCTATTTAGAAAATTGAAATATCACTTAACTAACGTGAATTACATTCAACCTGTCTTACCTGCATTTATTATTTACCGCTATTTTGCAAACCCAATATCTCTTTTATACCGTCTTAGATAAACACCGTAAAGATAGTAATCGATAGATGGACGATTGGTCTCTATGGGATCAATATTCTTTTATATTACTTTGACGTAATTCGTGCACTTGTGAATTAACACAATCAAGTTTTTTGGCGCTGTTGCCAGGGACCAACTTCGTCAAAGTTCGTACCTTGTTGTTACACCGTATAGACTAAGGCATTATTAGCCGGTAAATGCGAAAATCCCATAGTACTGGAAATTTAGTAGATCCTTTAGCGGAACCCGAACGTTATACTCGTACATGCCTCTTACTCATCCGAATTAGGGAAGCTATGACCGAGAATCGCGATAGGCGACCTCTTAAGCAATTTGCCTAACCCTCTGATGAGGAACCTAGTTCGAGTATAGTAAACCCCCTTATTCCTGCTAACAATTTTAAACTAAAACCGTCTTTGTTGCAATTAGTGCAACAAAACCAATACGCGGGTCTCGCTACTGAGAACCCGAATCAACATTTAAATTTTTTTATCCAACAAGCCGACACCTTTAAATCTAATGGCGCTTCACCCGATGCGATCCGTTTAAGATTATTCCCTTTCTCCCTTAGGGATAGAGCACGTTCATGGCTAGATTCACTTTCAGCTAATTAAATAACTACATGGGAAGACCTTAGGAGAGTATTCCTTGATAGATATTTCCCCCTAGTAAGACTGCTGTTCTCCGACACCAAATAACTAGATTTGCTCAAAACCAAGGAGAATCGCTTTTTGAAGCCTGGGAGAGATATAAAGAGCTATTACGACTCTACCCACACCATGGCCTAGAACAATGGCTCATCGTTCATACCTTCTACAATGGACTCCATTATAACACCAAGATGAGCATCAACGCTGCCGCAGGTGGCGCGCTGATGAACAATCCTTATCCAGAAGCTTGTGGTCTAATTGAGGATATGGCCCAAAACCATTACCAATGGGGAACTGAACTAGCATCAATAGAGAAAAAGGAGACCCAAGGTGGAATACATGAGGTAAGATCTCTAGACATGATGCAGGCAAAAATGGACGCTTTAGCCCTTAGGATCGAACATATGTCTACAAACACTAACACCGTAGCAGTAGTCCACACAGAGTGCAAACTCTGTGGATCTAAAGGACATGAATCAGCGAAGTGTAACCTTTTGAACGAACTGAATACCGACCAAGTGAATTACGCCCAAGGTAACCCATTTTCAAACACTTACAACCATGGAAGGAAGAATCATCCGAATTTATCCTATAAAAACCAGAACCCTATCCAAAATCATGCACCTCAGAGACCGCAAGGTTATCAAGCCCAAAAACCAAACTAACCTATGCAAGTTATGCCCTAGAAGTCTAACCTTGAGAAGATCATGGAAAGCTTTATATCGGGCCAAACTCAGCAAAATAAAGAATTCCTAAACCAGAACATTCACGTAAAGAACTTATAACGCAATTAGGAACCAAGGTTGATCAGATAATCACTCACAACAAGATGCTTGAAACCCAGATCTCACAGTTAGCACAAAACCAAGCCCCGCAAACTACACCTGGAGGACAATTCCCTAGACAACCTCAACCAAACCCTCAAGGGCAAGCTATCTCTATCTCGTTACGAAGTGGGACCGCTAACGAAGGGCCTCAGAACCCAGCAGTGAGCGATTCTAAAACTTCTAAAGAAAATATCCCTACCAACCAAGAAAAGGAACCGGAGGAACCAGAGAAACAAACTAACCAAGAAGGTGAAGCTAAGGATAAAACTTACAAACCACCACCCCCGTACAAACCACCAATCCCATACCCGCAAAGACTTAAACAAACCAAAATTCACAACCAATACCAAAAATTTATAAAAGTGATAGAAAAGCTTCATGTAGATATTCCTTTCACCGAAGCTATCACCCAAATTCTGTCTTATGCCAAATATCTCAAAGACATCTTAACCAACAAGCGTAGGCTCGACGATCCAAAACCCTTGGAATGCAACATTATTTCCAAGGATAAACTTGCTAAGAAGGAGAAAGACCTAGGTAGTTTTTCAATACCTTGCATTTTAGGGAGACATGTGATCGACAAAGCTTTCCTAGACTTAGGTGCTATTGTAAGTTTAATGCCCTTAGCTGTATGTAAAAGGTTAAACCTGGGAGAATTGCAACCAACTAAGATGTCCCTCCAATTAGCCGATAGGTCTGTTAAGTATCCTGTAGGAATTTTAGAAGACATCCCAGTTAGGATCGGTCAACTTTATATCCCAACAGACTTTGGGGACATGGATATCAAAGAAGACAAAGATATCCCTATCCTTTTAGGTAGATCATTCTTATCAACAGCCGGAGCTATAATAGATGTCAAAAGAGGAAAATTAACCTTCGAAGTAGGGGATGAAAAGATCGAGTTCATTCTTTCGAAATTCCTGATGGCACCAATTCTAGGAGACACATGTTATGCAATCGATATCATAGATGAATGCATAAGAGAATTTGATCAAGGAGAACCTAAGATCGAACCATTGTCAAACCTGAATGAAAAGGATGACGAGTTAGAGGAAATGAAACCTCACACTAACGAATGCCTGGATCTTACTCCATACCATTCACCTAATTCTCAAAAAGCAGCCCAAGAACTTAAGGAACTACCCAAGAACCTAAGATATGAGTTCTTGGATGAAGAAATGAACCGCACAGTAATAGTTAATGCAACCTTAAATCATGACGAGACGAATCGCCTCTTGAATGTTTTAAGAAGATACCCCTCTGCCTTAGGGGACAACATCTCTGATTTAAAAGGTATAAGCCCATCCATGTGTATGCACAGGATCTCACTAGAGGAGGATTCAAAACCTTCCAGAGAACATCAGAGACGAATCAACCCTATGATGAGCGAGGTGGTGAAGAAGGAAGTCCTTAAACTACTGGAAGCTGGTATAATCTATCAGATTTCTGATAGTAAGTGGGTAAGTCTTGTACATGTGGTACATGTTGATTCTTAGTGTTGGCAGCAATTTTGGTAAAACAAAGAGTGTTCACAAGATGTCTTGTGTGATGTCTTAACATAAGATATCCTATGTACCTGCTAGAGTTAAAGAACATGTGCAAGCAGGATTGTTTCAGAATGCCACATACAATGACAAGGCTTCTGATATTGGTTGTACCTGCTGGAGCTTATATGGAAGACATGTTCATGCAAGATTGTTTCAGATGACATACACAATGTCATGGTATCTGATATGGTTGTACCTGCTATAAAAAGAAATATGGATTATGCAGGATTTTTCCAGGATGTCAGACCCGATGTCGTGACATCCTCTACACAGAACATTCAGTATGAATGTCTGGTGTTTTATGATTGCACAATTAATGGCAATCATTGGTTGATTGAAGATATGGCTAGCTGGTGCATTCAATCAGGGATTACAACCAGATTTGATTATTTTTCAAGGAGATCTATACAGCTATTATAAAAAGATTTGATTGGAAAATAGATTTAGCGTTTTCAAGATGTCCAAGCCCAGCAGATTGCTTCTATAAAAAGGGCCTTAGAAAACCTGTTTAAATACACAACCAAGACTAAGCGAAATAGAGAGAGAGAGCTAGGGTTTGTGTCTGTTTTAGGCGTAAGACTTGTAGGTCATTCAAGTCATCTATTGATGATTGAATTAGACTGATTTGTGGTTGTAATTTGTCACTCTAAAGCTGTTAAGCAAGAGTGTATGTCTACTTGATCAAAGTTGTGAAGCAAGATCAAGTGTTTGTCTTCTTGATTAAAGCTTTGAAGCAAGATGAAGAGTATGTCTTCTTGATTGAAACTGTGAAGTAAAATCAAGAGTTTTGTAATTGAAAAGTATTTTCTTTTCACAAGGGATTGTTGTTTACAATCACTGGTGTGTGATTGTAAGGGAAGTGAGTGGGTTCTCATATCTAAGAGTGCTTAGGTAGAAGTTGCACGGGTATAAATTAGGTGAGAAAGACTGTAACTTGTTGAAGTGTACGGATAGTCTTTGAACTAATTCTATTTTAGTGAATTTCCTTCTTGGCTTGGTAGCCCCCAGACGTAGGTGAGTTGCACCGAACTGGGTCAACAATTGCTTGTGTTATTCGCTTTACCATTCTATTTATTTTATCCATTGTGTGTTAGCAGATATCAGTGTCGTAACATTACCTTCGACATCTTATATTTGATACTAGAATTTCAATTGGTATCAGAGCAGGCATCCTGCTCTGGTTCTAGGTGAGATCTAGGGGAAATACTTTCTGGTATAATGGAGAGAGATGGAGGATCTGTTCATCGGCCACCAATTTTGGATGGTTCTAACTATGATTATTGGAAACCTAAAATGGTAGCATTTCTGAAATCCCTTGATAACAAGGCTTGGAAAGTTGTGCTAACAGGTTGGGTGCATCCTGTCATTACTAAAGAAGGAGAAGCCACCACTGAGAAGAAGCCTGAAGAACAATGGTCCAATGAGGAGGATGATCTTGCTCTTGGAAACTCTAAAGCCTTGAATGCAATATTCAATGGGGTAGACAAGAATATTTTCAGGCTAGTAAATAACTGTGAAGTGGCCAAAGAGGCTTGGAACATTCTCAAGGTCACTCATGAAGGCACCACTAGGGTAAAGATGTCTAGACTTTAGCTGCTCACCTCCAAGTTTGAAAACTTAAGGATGAAAGAAGATGAAAACATTCATGAATTTCACATGAGTATCCTTGAGATTGCTAATGCTTTAGGAGCCTTGGGAGAGAAGATGACAGATGAAAAGTTGGTGAGAAAAATACTCAGGTCACTCCCTAAGAGATTTGCAATGAAGGTAACTGCCATAGAAGAGTCTAAAGACATCTCCAACATGAGGGTAGATGAGCTAATTGGTTCCCTCCAAACCTTTGAGTTAGGGTTGAATGATGGTGTTGAAAGGAAAACAAAGAGCATTGCCTTCATGTCAAACACAGAAGAGGATAAGAGTCAGGAGGGTGATGAAGATCTTGTCAATGAAGTAGCTATGTTGGGAAGGCAGTTCAATAAACTGTAGAAAAAAAATGGATGTAACATCAAAGGTAAATGTCAAGAACATCTCATCTGACACTAGTAAATCCAACAATGCTGGAAGAAAAGTAAGAACATATGAGAAGCCCAAAGAAGGAAAAGAGGTTCAGTGTTATGAATGTAATGGGTATGGACACATCAGGACTGAATGTGGAACCTACCTCAAGAAACTGAAGATGAGTCTTGCTGCCACATGGTCTGATGAGAGTGATACTGAAGAGGCTGCAAATCTTGTGACTGCTTTGATAGGAAGATGGGGGTCTGATGAAGACTCAAAGTGATGATGAAGTAACCTTTGAAGAATTGGCCTCTACCTACAGAAAGTTGTGTCACAAAAGTGTAGAGCTGTGCAAACAGGTTGATATCCAGAAGAAGGAAATTACTCAACTTGAGAACGAGAAGATAGAATACTTGGAAACCATCTCCAAGTTACAAACAGAAGCAGTGGTTCTGAAAGCCAAACTAGACAAAAATCCACAAGCTGAAAATCAGAAGATAGCACAACTGGAAAGTGCGAAGGCAGACCATGCTAAAACCATCTCAAAATTGAAGACTAAAGTCATGCTTCAAAATTCTAAATTAGAAGAGATGACCAAGTATGTAAGGATGTTAAGCAATGGGTCTGACTCCTTAGACAAGATTCTTCAAACTGGACAAATAACAGGAGACAAATCTGGCATTGGGTATAATAACTCAAAACCTGAGAGGAGTGACACTGGTGTCAAACCTCAAGCCAAACTTAAGTGCATTCAAAAACCTGTGATGTCACATCATATGTCACAACACCAAAGGAGAAAACAGTTGAAAGGAAAACTCCAAAGATGGAGATGCCATTACTGTGGGAAATTTGGTCATCTAAAGCCCTTCTGCTATAAACTGTATGGCTATTCTAGGTCTGCTCATCATCAGGATCACCATCAATTCAGACCCAAACATCACATGCCTATCATCAAGCAATGGGTCCCTAAGACTAATGTCACAAGTCTGATAGCTCACATTCCCCTCATAATCTCAGCCAAGGAAGAATGGTACCTTGATAGTGGATGCTCCAGACACATGACTGGAAACCAAGACCTGCTAACTGATCTGCATCAACATACTATAAGTCATGTAACCTTTGGAGATGGAGCAAAAGGTGACATCAAGGGAACAGGTAAGCTTGATTGCCTTGGAGTACCTAGACTTGACAAGGTTCTACTAGTCAAAGGCTTGACTGCAAACCTCATAAGCATTAGCCAACTATGTGATCAAGGTCTGAATGTTAACTTCACCAAAACTGAATGTCTAATCCTGGACATAAAGAGTGAAGTAATTATGAGAGGAATCAGGACCAGAGACAATTGCTACATATGGAGCTCTCAATTGGATTGTCCCTTAAAGTATTGGGTGAGTACAGATGCTCTCAAGAGTGATGAAAAACAAGGTTGGGGAAAATGTCACACAAAGATGTCACACCAGAAGCCCAGAGGAGAAAAGGTTATGATGGCTCAAACAACTGAGAGTTTAGACCAAACAGGTGGACATTTGACCAGTCATAAGGAGAATGGAACTGTTGGGACCAAGCCACAAAGGACTCTGTGCAAAAAGGCAAGGAAAATATGGAGAAGATTTGGACGACACCTGTGAAAGGTTTAGAAGATGATAGCAGTTGGGCTCAACTGGGTTGGATGAACCTATTACTGATTGTATACAATGTCACACATGATGTCATAACATTGTATTATGGCTTCCCGAATGCTGAAGCCAGGTCCAAAAATCAGTTTCAACACAGGTGGACAAAGTACTGGTCTAGCTATTATCACTCCATTAGGAAATTTGTGGAAGACAAATTCATAAGTCTAAAGCTTGGACCAGAACTAGCAGGCAAGCTTGCAAGGAATTTGGGTAAAATTGAATATGAGGAAGGGAAATTAGGGATTTGGACACTTGAGAAATTATGGCAATTAAAAAGAAAAAATAAAAGAAATAAAAATAATGTCTTCCCTTTTAAAAGAAAGAGCAACATTAATGATAAATCATTCCCAAGCTTTGAAAATAGTATCTATTCCCTTAGCACACGCTACCTAAACTCAGCAATTGCCATTTCCATTCAACTTCTAAGAAAAGCTCAACTAGGGCAAAGAAACCTTTCTCAAAAGTCCTACAACATGTCTTAACATCCATCATCATCTGGCTCCAAATCCTCCCAACATGCAAAGACTTCACCTATGGAGTTTGTAGATGAAGATGTAATGGACGTCACTCCTCTGTGCATGATACCGGGCGACACCACAAGTACCTCCTCCAATGCTGGAGATAAGCAAGGTAATACCTCTGGTAACTCCTCTCTTCCTAAAGACATGTATTACACTGATCGCGCTATAAGGAGACTGGTTACTAGAATTCTGAGTGAAGGACATAAAGTTGAAGGGGTCTCTACCCCTCTGTCCAGAAGGGAACCCTCTCCTGAGGGAGAACCCCATGCTGATAAAGATGATGATTCATCTAGATCAGAAAAAGAGGTGGCTGTTGAAGGGCTTTGCTCTCAAGGTAAAACCCTACCTAGCAAGAAACAAAATGTGCCTCAAGAAAATATTATTGATCTAGAGGAAGAAAGCACTGAAGGAGAGGATGATCCTTTGGTTCATCTGGTTAAACCTAGCATAGCTGAGAAACTGAGAACTAAGAAAGGAAAAAGTATGGCTAAAACGAGAGCTGCTAGAGTGAAAAAGACTACAGGAATATGACCCTCAAAACCCTAGAGCAAGGTTGAGGTTGGGAAAAGAAAAGAAAGAGATAGCTCTGACTTTGAGGAGGATGTTAAAGACGATGTCCCAGACATCTCCCCTGCAAAAAGGCAGGCTGTTCAGAAATCTCATGGAAAGGTTGCTGCTGTTCATCTAGACAATATCTCCTTTCATTTGGAAGATGGAGCAGCAAAGTGGAAATATGTCGTTCAGAGAAGAGTAACCATTGAAAGGGAACTTGGACAAGAAGCTGTAGAGGTAAAGGAGGTTATTGAGCTGATCAAAAATGTTGGACTCATGAAGACTGTGGTAACTCTACCCCAAAGCTATGAGGGGTTGGTTAAAGAGTTTATTGTTAATATCCCTGAGGATATTCATGATAAGAACAGCAGGGAGTTTTGCAAGGTATTTGTAAGAGGCAAATGTGTGAAATTCTCACCAAGTGTCATCAACAAGTTCCTAGGAAGAGGAATGGATGGAGGAGTAGACCTAGAAACCACAGACAATGAGGTCTGTAGGGTTATCATAGCTGACCAAGTTAAGGAATGGCCTAGTAGAAATCACTTATCAGCTGGAAAGCTCAGTGTTAAATATGCCATCCTGCACAAGATTGGCTCAGCTAATTGGATTCCTACTAATCATGCCTCTACTATCTCCATCAATCTTGGAAGAATCATTCATGCTATTGGAACAAGGGTTAACTATGATTTTGGCAAGTTCATATTTGAACAAACCATTAGACATGCTTCTGCAAATGCTGTGAAGTTACCCATTGCCTTCCCCTCCCTTATTTGTGGCATTATCCTGAGCCAACAACCAGGGATTCTGAGCACAAGTGACATTCCAAGCAGGAGAAAATCCCCTCTGTCCATTCATTACAAGCTGTTTGAGGGAAGTCATGTCAATGATGTCATGACATCTGCCAGAAGGGAGTCTACACCTAAAGGAAGCCTGATTGACCAACTAAAAGAGACCTGCAAAGAATTGGACAATGGTATAAGGGTGGCAAAGGCCAGAAAAGAAGCGTTAGAAGCTCTCATTTGTAGCCTGGAAAGGGAAGACATAGAAAAGGCTGGAAAGGACTCAAATACAAGATCCCAATCAAGTTCAGAAGACTCTGAAGGTGCAGGTGAAGATAAAGATGAAGGTGAAGGTGATACTTCTTCTTCTGACTAATGGTTCCTGCCTGGATTGAAGACTAGGAGGTGTGGTGGAAGCTGGGCTGCTGTTTGGAAGGCTGAGGTCTTGATTGGTTTTTGTTTTTGTCCTCTTGATGCCTGTTATGTAATATTTAGGGATCTTAATGAGTTCCTTGAATTTGTTCATTATCTCAGCTTTCAGCTGTGTATAATGTTGGTTTGTACTGCATGAATACTATGTTTTAACATGTTTAAATGTTATAACATCTGTCCTGACATTCTCTGACAGACTAATGGACATTTATTTTGTCTGATTGGTCACCTTTGTTCAATTTTGACTAAAAAGGGGGAGAAGTGTTGATGTTGAAGCAGATGTCAGTATGACATTCTGGCTAGTACAAGTGTTGGAGTTACAGTAGCTGTTATATTTGATGCATGCACAGATTTAGGGGGAGAAGAAGTACCCTTGTGCATTGTGCATTTGTGTGTCTTACTAGTTGCATCCATAACTAGTAATTCTGATTGTTGCACAGATTTAGGGGGAGGAGAAGTACCCTTGTGCATGTGTGTATTACTAGTAGCCATAGCTAGTAATTGTTTTGCTTCTGCTGCTGATTAAACTACTATTAAATTGTTTAACTGCTGATAGTTTGCCTTGTGAACAAAAAGGACAGATATATGTTTTAGCCAAAATTTGCCAAAGGGGGAGTTTTTTAATTCTTAGTGTTGGCAGCAATTTTGGTAAAACAAAGAGTGTTCACAAGATGTCTTGTGTGATGTCATATCATAAGATATCCTATGTACCTGCTGGAGTTAAAGAACATGTGCAAGCAGGATTGTTTCAGAATGCCACATACAATGACAAGGCTTCTGATATTGGTTGTACCTGCTGGAGCTTATATGGAAGACATGTTCATGCAGGATTGTTTCAGATGACATACATAATGTCATGGTATCTGATATGGTTGTACCTGCTATAAAAAGAAATATGGATTATGCAGGATTTTTCCAGGATGTCAGACCCGATGTCATGACATCCTGTACACAGAACATTCAGTATGAATGTCTGGTGTTTTCTGATTGCACAATTAATGGAAATCATTGGTTGATTGAAGATATGGCTAGCTGGCGCATTCAATCAGGGATTACAACCAGATTTGATTATTTTCCAAGGAGATCTATACAGCTGTTATAAAAATATTTGAATTGAAAATAGATTTAGGGTTTTCAAGATGTCCAAGCCCAGCAGATTGCTTCTATAAAAAGGGGCTTAGAAAACCTGTTTGAATACACAACCAAGACTGAGCGAAATAGAGAGAGAGCTAGGGTTTGTGTCTGTTTTAGTCGTAAGACTTGTAGGTCATTCAAGTCATCCATTGATGATTCAATTGGACTAATTTGTGGTTGTAATTTGTCACTCTAAAGCTGTTAAGCAAGAGTGTGTGTCTACTTGATCAAAGTTGTGAAGCAAGATCAAGTGTTTGTCTTCTTGATCAAAGCTTTGAAGCAAGATCAAGAGTGTGTCTTCTTGATTGAAACTGTGAAGTAAAATCAAGAGTTTTGTAATTGAAAAGTATTTTCTTTTCACAAGGGATTGTTGTTTAAAATCACTGGTGTGTGATTGTAAGGGAAGTGAGTGGGTTCTCATATCTAAGAGTGCTTAGGTAGAAGTTGCACGGGTAGAGATTAGGTGAGAAAGACTGTAACTTGTTAAAGTGTACGGATAGTCTTTGAACTAATTCTATTTTAGTGAATTTCCTTCCTGGCTTGGTAGCCCCCAAACGTAGGTGAGTTGCACCGAACTGGGTCAACAATTGCTTGTGTTATTCGCTTTACCATTCTGCTTATTTTATCCATTGTGTGTTAGCAGATATCAGTGTCGTAACATTACCTTCGACATCTTATATCTGATACCAGAATTTCAGTACCCAAGAAGGGAGGCATCACAGTCGTGCAGAACGAAAAGGGAGAACATGTCGCTAAACACATAGAAGGCATATGGCATATTTGCATAGATTATAGGAAGCTCAATAAGGCAACTAGGGAAGACCATTTCCCCCTTCCATTCATAGATAAATTGCTGGAGCGTCTTGCTAGGCACTCTTACTTTTGTCATCTTGATGGATATTTTGGATTTTTCCAAATACCCATACACCCCGAGGATCAAGAGAAAACAACCTTTACATGTCCTTACGGAACGTTTGCTTACAGACGAATGTCGTTTGACTCTGTAATGCGCCAGCTACTTTCTAACGTTGTATGATGTCTATCTTCGCCGATAACTCAACGGAATCATGGAAGTATTCATGGACGACTTCTAGGTGTGTGGACTAGACTTTGAAAACTGCCTTATTAACCTTGAGAAAATCTTAGAGAGATACGTAGAAGTTAACCTTGTGTTAAACTGGGAGAAGTGCCACTTTGTGGTTAAAGAAGGCATAGTGTTAGGACATATGATATCTGAAAGAGGCATTGAGGTCGATAAGGAAAAAATAGAAGTTATAGGAAACCTTAACCCTCCTAAGACAGTTAGTGAAGTCCGTAGTTTTCTTTAGACACGTTGGTTTCTACCGATGCTTCATAAAAGACTTCTCTAAAATAACGAAACCCCTGACCGGCCTTCTGATGAAAGACATCGAATTCATTTTCGATGCAAAATGCATCGAAGCCTTTAACCGTTTAAAACAAGCATTAATTTCAGCACCCATTCTTCAAACCCCGGATTGGACTAAACCCTTTAAAATAATGTGATGTTAGCGATTTCTCTATAGGAGCTGTTTTAGGGCAAAGAAAAGATAAGAAACTACACGTAATATATTACACTAGTAGAACCCTAGATGTCGCTCAATTAAATTACACAACAATAGAGAAGGAACTCCTAGCTGTAGTATTCGCAATCGATAAATTTAGGTATTATCTTGTAGGATCTAAGATTATAGTCTATACAGACCATGCAAAACCTAGATTACTCAGGTGGATCCTTTTACTACAAGAATTCGACTTAGACATTAGAGACAAAAAAGGAACAGAAAACATAGTTGTTGACCATCTTTCCAGATTAGAGCATTTAAAGCCAGATCATTTACCTATAAATGATGACTTCACCTATGACAGACTGATACCTAAGATAGATATCGCTCCCCTTGAACCTGATAGAGACACCTTGGGACGATTTTAGAAATTAGAAGAGTACCATGGTACGTTGATTTTGTGAACTATCTAGCCGCTGATATCATACCGCCTGACCTCAACTATAAACAAAAGAAGAAGTTCTTTAAAGATGTAAGACACTTTTATTGGGAAGAACCACTCCTTTTCAAAAGAGCAACTGATAACATATTTCGACGTTGTGTCCCGGAAGAAGAAGTTAGAAACATCATAGAACATTGTCACTCTTTGCCCTAGGGTGGATATTCAAGCACATCCAAGACATACGCTAAGATCCTTCAAGCTGGTCTTTATTGGCCGACATTATGGCATGATGTCCATGCTTATATTGTCCGATGTGACTGGTGCCAACGCGTTGGAAACATCTCAAGACGTGACGAAATGCCTTTGAAGATCATCCAAGAAGTAGAACTATTTGACGTTTGGGGTATTGATTTCATGGGACCTTTTCCATCTTCATTGGGAAACAAGTACATTTTGGTAGCAGTTGACTATGTGTCCAAGTGGATAGAAGTTATAGCCACACCCATCAACGATACAAGAGTAGTCATCAAGATGTCCAAGAATAATATCTTTCCCAGATTTGGAGTTCCACGACTTGTCATAAGCGATGGTGGATCACATTTTATATCCAGGATATTTAATAAACTCTTAAGGAAATATGGAGTAAAACACAGAGTAGCAACACCATATCACCCCCAGACTAATGGTCAAGTGGAAGTATCTAACATAGAGATTAAGCAGATCTTGGAGAAAACTGTATCAATATCTTGAAAAGACTGGTCTGAAAAGCTAACAGAAGCACTATGGGCTTACAGACTGCTTACAAAACCCCTATTGGAACTACACCGTACCAGTTGGTCTACGGGAAGTCATGTCACTTACCTTTTAAACTCAAGCACAAGCATATTGGGCCATCAAGACCCTAAATTTGGATTACCTAGCATCTGGAAGGAAGCGAATCCTTGATATTCACAAATTGGAGGAACTCCGCCAGAACGCTTACGAGAATTCCGTTATATACAAAGAGAGAACCAAGGCCTGGCACGACAAAAGGATCGTGAAAAAGGAATTTAATATAGGAGACTCTGTTCTCCTCTTCAATTCCAGATTACGATTTTTCCAGGTAAGCTGCGTTGGAGAAGGGAAAACCCCTTTAAGGTTTCCAAAATCCTCAAATCTGGAGTAGTTGAAATCCAGAACAACTCCTGTAATCCATTCGTGGTAAATGGACAAAGAATGAAGCAATACCAAGGAGGTGGCATCCCCACAAAATGTCATGAACAAACTCTAATTGACCCTCCAGTTCCTACCTCTAACATATTTGTGATTTCAGATGTCTTCTGTTTCTAATCTAACTTTTTAGGAATGGAGAATATCGACACCATGCCAGTAATCTTTCGTGACCTAGTTCAAGAGCAGCACTACGCCATGCTTTCACAGTGCCCAATGCTGCCCACCATATATCCCGACTCAAGCTGCATGGAGGCTCTAGGCATTGAGCCTAGTGTCAGGCACTTGTGCAATCAGTTACAATGGGATGAATATACAGATTCTATGCATGTGACTTACAGGAACCTGACTTTGGAGTTCCTAAGCTTGCTTATCTACGAGCCTTATGTTGGTCACGCCAGTGATGGAGGATACATTAACTTCAGGTTGTTTGGGGCGGAATACACCTTCAACCACAAGCGTTTTGGCGACTTTCTTGGTTTTCAAACTGCCTATGATACTTCGTCTGATCTCCCCATGAGCTACTTTCTTAGCCGAGACGTCGAGAAGTTTTGGAGCGATATCACGTGTGGCGGTAGTCCTGACCCTTCCACCCAAGTCTCCAACAAGATTCACCACCCTGCATTCCGATACTTCTAGATGATCATTGCCCACACCTTCCTGGGGAAGAGTGACCCTGATACGCATGTGAGTGCTGAAGAGATCTTCTTCATGTACTGTACCACCTAGTCACGCCTGATAGTTTGTGGAGCTTTCTTGATCGAGAGTCTATACCTTAATGCTCGCTCTGTTGCGAGCCCTATACATGTTGGAAGCACGGTGACTCATATAGCCTCATCCATGGGACTCGATAGAAGACTATCTCACCTGACGTCTTATTGCAGCGACACCTTGATGGATAATGATTTCTGTCTGGACCGTGGCCTCAAGAAGAGATCTTCTTTCCAACTGAATCAATACAGGTTGTTAATTGAGGGTGAGACCATTCACTACTTCACCTTACCTGACCCTCAGGTGACTTGTGTTATTGATCAGGCCAACTAGGCCTACGCCATAGAAGGACAGGGAGAGACATTAGATGTGTCGAAGATTGCACCTATCAGAATCAAAGTCCGTACTACCAATCTGAATCTCCAGACTCCATATCACAGAGCATCGAGGATACGAAGACGAAGAGACTCCACCGTACCCCGAGCATTGATGCCATCATGAACCAAGAAATACCGTTTGAATTTCCCTATTTTCCCATTATTTACAATTCATGCTTATTTTTACTGTTTCCTTTGACATTGTGCTTGCTTTAACTTTCCTAAGATCTCTGGACTCGTGAATTATTATTGACTCTACATATATGTTATATATATATATATATATATATATATATATATATATATATATATATATATATATATATATATATATATATATATATATATAATATATATATATATATATATATTATATATATATATATATATATATATATATATATGCATTATTATAATTATTATGTTTTGTGTCCATTTTTTTTTATTTTGTTTTATTTTACTTTATTATTTTTTTTTATTTATTTATTTTTTGTTTTATTTTTTTTGTTTTACTTTATTTTGTTTTATTTTATTTCATTTTATTTTTATCAAGCTTAAATCAAAAACAAAAAAACAACATTCATGGATACCTATATGCACCCCCCATTACAAAAATGAAGACAAGAGGATTGAGGCCCAACTAGCAAACACCAAGCGGGCGCCATGACGTAACGGGCAGATTTCCCTTTTTCACCATTTATACCTTCTTCAACCTTTCCAAACCCATTTTCTTCTTCTCCCAACTCCACCAAAGTTCATAAAAAATTCCCAAGTTTCTCATTTTCACTACAAGCCATTACAATTTCCCAACTTCACTTCTCCATTTCTCCACCAAAAATCCATCAAACTCTATTTTTTTCATTTCTTTTCTATAAATTCTCATTTTTCTCTACAATCACCATTAATGGCCGGAATGGAGTTCAACAACATCACTCTTCATGGAGGAAAGCCCGGTGAGCGACAAAATAAGATTTTGCAAAGATTGCAAACTCGGGTGATCCTCGCTACCAGATATGTCGACGAAGACTGTTTGTACACTCTAGGCACATACCATAGTGTTTTCCACATGCTTGATAATCTAAGATTACACGATATTTTTGCTAGTAAAGCACCCACCTACGATAGGCTCACTAGGGAATTTTTGAGTTCCCCAATTTACACTGCTTACCCTGGCACTACTAGCACGAGGTACCGTCTATTTTAGAATGTTTAATGTAGAATACGAGTACACTACCGATGCTTTAGAGGGTTTTCTCGGAATGCCTTATGGTGATGGTGTTATCTGTGAGTCGCCCTTGGATACTGAATGGGCACTCACGGCATTTACTTTTTGGAACAAATTATCTAATGTGAATGTCACTTCCTTTGAAGGAATTTTGGCTTCTAATATCCATAACTCGGCTATACGTATTTTTTCGATACCTCTTGGCATGTACTACATTTGGCCAGGAAAATTCTAACAAAGTAAATGCCCGAGAATTGTTGTTTTTACAGGGTTGCCTCACTAATCGCAGGATCAATCCTGTTCCTTTCATGTAGGCCCATATGTCTTCCATCCTTTAAAAAGGAGGAACAATCTCTTTCGGTGGTTTGATTACCTCCATTGCTAGAGCGTTGAATTTACATGCTGAGTTAGCCACCTTGGAACCACTCCCTCACTGCACCATTAACTTGAAGTTTTTGAAAGATATGAAATTATGCAAGGTGCAACGAGAAGGTGGTTTCTACCTCATGATACATGGTGCAGCTGTACCCAGTGTTGTCCTACCTTGCTCTCAACGTACGGATGTGAGACATGCGAGGAACTGAACATATGATCTTGATGCTCCACCCTTTACCGGTCCTTTTCCACCTAACATTCCTATGGACGATGGGCAAGGGACCGATGATGAGCATGACCGGCGCGACCAGTCACCTCCTCCTGATATTCCTGCTGCATCACCTGCACACACCACACCTTCTTCCTCTAACCCTTTTGCAGGTACCACTCCCGGTTTCTACATCACCGAGGAGATGTGGTGCGAGCACCTGGTTCGTGAGGAAAGGCGTGACACCCTCCTGAATACCATAAACTAACAACTGTCACATTAATATGATTTATATGGTAGCTTCCCAACAGCGTACTGAGCAAGCACATCGGACTATCACTGAGTCCTTGCTTGCGATCACTAATGAGCAGCAACGTTAGCGACAGGATAATGAGCGTCACTTCGCTCTCATCGAGGCCACCCAAGGATCTCTCATATGTCTCTCTCGGCAGCTGTAGGAAGGACTTAGTACTCGAACCAGACGTCGTCGACCCAAGCATCCTGACCAGGGAGGTGACGGTGACGGTATTGGTGCTCACCCCTAGCTCTCTCTCTCTCTCTCTCTCTCTCTCTCTCTCTCTCTCTCTCTCTCTCTCTCTCTCTCTTCCAGGTTACTCCTACCCTATCTCATATTAAAACATTGAGGACAATGTTCGATTTAAGTGTGGGAGGAGATTTTATCGCTTTTCATCTTTCCTTTATTTTTATTGCTAATTATCGTTTTCCTTTACTTTTATAATTTTCTTACCATTTTCTTTTATTTTTAGTATGTTTTGTTTATTTTAGTTGTTTGTTTTTCCCTTTCAATAAAATAACATGTGTCTGACGAGTCATCTTCGTAGTGTATCCTTAATTCCCCCATTTCTTTAACCTTACCAAAAAAAAATAGCCAGGAAAACAGTACATCTTTAACATTCAGGCTATAAGACAGGTTTATAACAGGATGTAAAAGACTTGGGAAAACTTTTTCTAAAAATCGCTATTGTCTTAACACCTTAGGCTTCATGATTATAAGAGTTGATCCCGATACCCCATATGTTGTAGCCCCAATTTTTGTTCCAAATAAGTCCTTAAGTAGTTTATCCTAACAGTCAACTTCAACTTAAGCATGCTATACGTAGAGGACCGATGAAAATAAGTGAATGATCACAAAAATTCCTGATTTGTTCTCAAATCGCATGAAAATCCGGGCTAGGTGACTCTCACACGGTCATTTAACCCAGCAAATTAAAAACATATGCGGAACATGCAAAAGAAAAAAACAATAATAAAAATAATAATAATAAGCCTATTTATTTGTTGGTTCAGAGGTATCCGGTGCTGAACTCGGTAGGGTGGATTACGATCCAATCCCCCACGACTGCAAATTGGGTTGAATAAAAGGGTTACACCAACTTATGTACCAGAGCCCCATGCTTAAGATCATAATCACTAACCGGTCACTTTACTATGAGTATGTACGGATAACGAGATTAATGTGATTGCACCTGGATGAAAAGGACTTTAAGAAAACAAAAAGAAGGCTTAGGTATGGTGGGGTAATGTGGATTGATTTGAGTAGGAACGAAGCCTACGACCGCAATTGCGGGAAGTGTCACTACAATATCCTTAGTTCGATTCGTTAGTATGTATCGATACATTCCTTGAATGAACTCGTAAGTCTTTTTGCCTCGAATTAACTCTAGTTGATACTGATTTTCTTGCCTAAACTATAAAGAGTTTTGCTTGTGGACAAGCAAAGGTTTAAGTGTGGGAGAATTTGATCACACTGAATCACACCGTGTTTTTGACTCGGATTTCACATGTTTATTAGGACTTTATTATCATTTTGTTTGTATTATGCTCTATTTTCTCTTGTTTTCATATATTTAGCACTTTTTGACTCTTTTGGAAGAAACGAAGCAAAAAGATCTAAAATTAAGGTTTTTCGGCGAAATTACGCACATGGAATTACACATGGCGGCCGCTGTAGGAGAAGCCATGAGTCATCAGCCCTTAACTAGGAGGTAACCGCCATGTTCCCATGATCCACCCCATTTACACACACGACGGGCGCCATGAAGGGATGGCGGGCGCCACCTTTGGAAGTCACGTTCCCACTAAGGGGAAGTTGGAGGGCACCATGGTCTTTGCAAGCTACTGAAAACCTCTATAAATAGCTCGTTCCATTTCGTTTTCTAATCATCCAACTTTGTTTTACAACACTAAGCATATATTTATCATTTGTAATTGCGATAATCCGTCACATCGGGGGGTTATCACACCTTTGTGAGATTGAGTTGGGTCACTTTGAGTTGATGTCGTATTTAGCTTCAGGAGTCGGAGGTTTATTTTTGTACTAGAATCGAAGCCTCCATTTGGAGCAGGTTCTTATTTATCGCTTTATTTATTTATTTCCCGTATTGCTTTTATTTTATTTATATTCCGCATCGCTTTTACTCTATTTAATTTATGTCTACGCTTTTAATTTATTTATTTCCCGCATCGCTTTTACTTTATTTATTTTCCGCACTCGCTTTACTTTATTTATTTTCCGCACTCGCTTTACTTTATTTATTTTTCGCGCTCGCTTTACTTTATTTATTTTTCGCACTTGCTTTACTTTATTTATTTCCCTCACTTTACTCGCTCTTTACGCCTCACATTCTAAAACAAACTTTTCATCATGATTAACACCGTTGTGTTTGTTTGTGTTACCATGTCTTGCTAAATCTTTTAAAGGTTAGAATGTAAGAATCGCGGTTAAAGTAATGTTTCACATAATGAATCTGTAGAATTACTTTAAAGGTTGTTTTGATTTTTAACTTGAGTTTTTTAAAACGAACATGGTTAGTTTTAATTATTCGAGGAGTGCAAAAGCACCCTTGCTTAGTAACTAGGAATTTTTATCACTTTAAGGAAAAACTATTCTTGAAACTGTTTTCGGACGCGTTGATAGATTTAAAATCAGGAAACTCCATGGGTAAACTTTCCAAATCAAAATCACTTTTCAACCAAGTTTACGAGTCTCATTTCTTAAAAATAAGTTTACTACTTTAGCGTTCCGCGCACCTTTTTTAAGTGACAATAAAAGGCCTTAATTTAAGGATAAACTCGGTTCTGAATACGCGAAAGCGACAGTTCATGTTAAATGGATTATTTTCAAGAGTAGAGAATATTGCCTCATGAGTAGTTCTATTTAGACAATCGAAACATCACTTAACTAACGTGAATTACATTCAACCTGTCTTACTTGCATTTATTATTTACCGTTATTTTGCAAACCCAGTATCTCTTTTATACCGTCTTAGATAAACATCGTAACGATAGTAATAGATAGATTGACGATTGGTCTCTGTAGGATCGATATTCTTTTATATTACTTTGACGTAATTCATGCACTTGCGAATTAACACGATCAACATCCACCAATGATAACTTTGCCATAGTCTCATATGACTTTGATAACCCGTTTAATCACGCCGACAAGGATTGTGATGACTATTCTGATCTCCCCAAAGAGTTGGAAAGACTACTCAAGCAAGAGTCAAAGGTCATCCAACCGCATGAAGATATTGTTGAGGTGGTCAACCTTGGGACAAATTAGGAAACTTAGGAAGTCAGTGTAGGCTCAACTCTACAAGAAAAAGTCAAGGCAAAGTTGATCAAGCTCTTAAATGATTGCATGGATATGTTCGCATGGTCGTGCCAAGATATACCCGACCTCGATACTGATATCATGGTCCACCGTCTACCTCTTAGAGAAGAATTCCCTCCCATGAAGAAAAAGCTACAAAGGACTCATACTGGCATGGCTATAAATATCAAAGAAGAGGTACAAAAATAGCTCAACGCCGGTTTTTTAGCGGTCTCTAATTATCCCCAATGGATTGCCAATATTGTGCCCGTGCCCAAGAAGGATGACAAGGTAAGGATGTGTGTAGATTATAGATATTTGAATAGAGCGAGTCCCAAAGACGAATTCCCACTACCTCACATTGACATGCTAGTGAATAACATCGCTCAGTTCTCTGTTTTCTCCTTTATGGATGGTTTCTCCGGCTACAACCATATTCGTATGGCTCAAGAGGATATGGAGAAAACCACTTTCATAACCCCATGAGGCACCTTCTTCCACAAGGTCATACCTTTTGGATTAAATACATTGGCGCAACATACCAATGGGTCATGGTCACTCTCTTTCACGATATGATTCATAGAAAGATAGAGGTCTACGTTGATGATATGATAGCCAAATCTCAAACCGAAGAAGAACACCTTGTCAATCTAGAAAAGTTTCTCTGACAGGCTAATGAAGTTCAAATTGAGGCTTAATCCCAACAAGTGCACCTTTGGGGTAAGATATGGAAAATGGCTAGGTTTTATCGTCAACGAACGTGACAATGAGTTAGATCCCGAGAACGTGAAGGCCATACAAGCGATGCCTTAGCCCAAGACCGAGGAGGAAGTCCGAGGATTCCTAGGTAGATTGAACTACATTGTTAGGTTCATATCTCATCTTACAGCCACTTTTGAGCCAATCTTTAAACTTCTTCAAAAGGATTAAGCTGTCATTTGGAACGATGATTACCAAAAAGCTTTTAAGAAGATAAAGGAGTACTTGCAAGAGCCTCATATTTTGATTCCTCTTGTACCTGGAAGACCGTTGATAATGTACCTTACCGTCCTTGAAGGATCCATGGGATGTGTCCTCAACCAACATGACGAGATTGGTAGGAAAGAGCACACAATATACTACTTAAGCAAGAAGTTCATCGATTGTAAAAGTAGATATCTAATGCCTGAAAACACTTGTTGTGCACTAGCTTGGGCTGCCAAATGCTTAAGACAGTACATGCTTACTCATACGATGTTGTTAATCTCTAAGATGGATCATATCAAATACATCTTGGAGACGCCCGCTATAACCGGTAGAGTAGCCCATTGTAAAATGGCTTTAATCGAGTACGACATCCAACATGTCACTCAAAAGGCCATCAAAGAGAGTGTATTGTCCGACTATCTTGCATATCAGCCCTTGGAAGACTACCAGCCTATGCACTTCGAATTCCCCAATGAGGATATTATGTTGATTAGGGATTGCAACATCCCCGACCCCGAGGAAGGACCTGAGCCTGGATCCTGATGGACCTTGGAATTCGATGGATCTTATAACGCTCATGGAAATGGCAATGAGGCAGTCATCACCTCCTTAAATGGTTTCCACCTCCCTTTCACTATGAGGTTGTGGTTTGAATGTACAAACAATATGGCAGAGTACGATGCGTGTATCTACGGAGTTGTGGCTGCGATTAATCTTAGGATCAAAATTATTGAAGTATATGGAGATGCAGTCTCGGTTATCATCTAAGTCAAAGGAGATTGGGACATTATAGATCACAATCTCATTCCTTACAAGGAGCATGTTCTGAAACTGATCCCCTATTTTGACGAGATTACATTCCACCATATTCCTCTAGAGGAGAATCAACTAGCCAACACATTGGAAACTTTGTCATCCATGTTTAAGGTCAAATATAAGAATGAAGCATCATCCTTTCACCTTAACTACTTGGACAAACCTGCTTAATGTGTAGATGCCGAAGACGAAACCGATGATTATCCTTGGTTTTATGACATCATGAGATTCTTAGAAAGCCAAGAATACCCTAAGGATGCATCCATTACTGACAAGAAGTATCTTTGGAAATTGTCTTCCAAGTTATTCTTAAATGGAGGGGTACTGTACAATAAAAATTATGATTCAGTTTTGCTAGGATGTGTGAACAAGCAAGAATAAAAAAAATCATAATGGAAATCCATGAAGGATATTTTGGGACACACGCTAGTGGATACACCATGGTGAAAAAGATCTTGAGGGCCCGTTATTATTAGATGACTATGGAGGTCGATTGTCACCACCACGGCCAAACATACCACAAATGCCAGGTCTACACCGATAAGATCTATGTGCCACCAATGCCACTCAATGTCTTAACATCACCTTGGCCTTTTTTCCATGTGGGGCATTAATGTAATCAGACGCATAGAGCTAACTTCCTGGAATGGGCACCACTTCATCCTTGTATCCATTGACTATTTCACAAAACAGGTGGAAGAGGTCTCATACGCCAACGTTACAATACTAGTGGTGGCTCGATTCATAAGGAAATAAATTATTTGTTGTTATGGGGTCCCCAACATGATCATTACTAATAATTGATCTAACCTCAATAACAAGATGATGAAACAGCTATGCTGAAGCTTCAAAATCGACCACCACATCTCATCACCTTATAGACCTAAGATGAATGGCGGCATTGAGGCAGCAAACAAAAACATTAAGAAGATCGTGCAAAAGATGGTGGAAACCTACAAGGATTGTCACAAAATTCTCCCGTTAGCATTACATGGCGATCGTACCTCAGTGCATACTTCCACTAGAGAAACTCCATTCTCTCTCGTGTATGGCATGGATGCAGTCTTGCCCGTTGAAGTACAAATTCCTTCTTTAAAGATTTTGACCGATCTCAAGCTTGATGAAGCCGAGTGGGTAGAAGCCCGATTTGACCAGCTGAACCTCATTAATAAGAAGCACTTGTCAGCCATCTACCACGACAATCTTTACCAAAAGCGCATCAAGAAGGAACACGACAAGAAAGTCTTCCCCCGCAGCCTCGAGGCTGAAAACCTTGCATTGAAGAAGATTTTGCCCATTCACACCGACCCGAGGGGAAAATGGACGCCGAACTACGAAGGTCTATATGTTGTAAGAAAGGTCTTCTCTAGATGAGCCTTAATCCTTGCAACTACGGATGGTGAATATCTTCCATCCACTATGAAATTGGATGCAGTCAAAAAATACTACGCTTGAGAAAAAGAGAGAGCCCGATAAGTTGAAGACCTGAAAGTGCGACTTATGCAAAAATGGGTATCCCGGTAGACTGAAAACCTGAAAGGGCGGTCTAGGCAAAAATTAGGGATTTAAAAAAAGCGAGAGGTTGCATCCTGTAGAGGGGTATTCGTTACCATTAGAGATATTGACTAAATCCAAGGTAAATCATACAAGTCGAGTCGCCACCGCACTTCTATTTATCCAAAGGAATGGTTAGAAAGCAAACAAAAACCTAAAAGTTTTATCGAATCAAAAACTAGTAAAAATGTCAGAGATCTGGGTAAGGGGGTTGGTTATGCAATGGGAAGGTATTAGGCACCCAAAGAATCCTAGGCACTCCTAGGGAGCCCTTTCACATTTGTTGCAAAGGTTGTTGTTTTTTTTTTGAAAATTTATTTGTGCAAACATGATTGAAGGGATGAGAAAAGCGTGTATGTTTATCTAATGTACTACTTACTAAAAGAAGGGTCAAAAGAAAACGACTCGCACGGACGTCGCATCCACTGCATACGTATCTCATCTGAATCTGAGAATCAGAGTCTTCGTAGCTCGGCTACCTATGGGTTAAAGAGGAGTGTGATTGCTAAGACATCGCGTCTAATGCCTACATATCTCATCTGGGATGAAAATCAGAGCAAAACATAGTTCAACCACCTATGGGTTAAAGAGGAGTGTGCTCGCTAAAAACTCAACAAATAGGTTAGAGTAATATGACGGAATTAGGAGAAAACAATGCCATAACAAACACAAAATAGGTTAGAGCAAACAGGAAAAAACAACTATTGTCGCGATCGTTGCTGCATCGTCTAGCGAAAGCTTAGCGAAGCTTCGCTGCAGGCTCGCCTAGCGAAGGTGCTAGCGAGCGCCTGCGAGTTCTGGATTTCCCATTGATAACAGTACGATTTTAGGGACTCCAAACCCTACGACATCCATCTCAGAAATTAAGTGATCAAAACATTCAAGGTATTGTTTACACATTCATGCATATCTAAACCCGTGGGAAAAAACTGAACGATACCTCACACATTTAGAGTATTCAAATTAAAAGCATAGAGTAATGGGGATAACGGCAAACCTGATTGGAGAGACCGATGAAATTGAATGGCACGGTTGGGTTTGCAAAGCACTCTTAGGGTTTATATGAGAGGGAATTGGTTCTTTGCCGATGAGTTCCCTTCAGTCTTTGGAGGTTGCTCTGAACTCTGTTAGCTCTTCTCTCACTATCTTTTTCCCTTCCAGGGTAGTAGGAATAAAATGGCCTTTTGTTTCACTGAAACCTAGAATTTATAACCTGATTTTTGTGGACCTGTGGGCTCAAATGAGAGAGGCCCAAGTCCAAAAATTTTCTGTTATATTTTATTATTTTTTTTTTTTTTTTTTTTTTTTAAACACATGGGCTTCGCCTAGCGAGCATGACAGTTCAAGAAATTCCTCTGAGCGTAGGTGATTCTGGTGGCTTTTCATGGGACTCGCTAGGCGACCCATTCTGCTCGCCTAGCGAGCATGACAGCTCATGAACAAACTTTTGCTCCTTCAAGATTAACGTTTTGACTGACGAATAGACCCCATTTGAACCTGTTGGAAGTATCTCAAGCCATTCCCTTGTGTTGACTGATCATCTAAATAGAACCCACAAAGTGTCTTGGATGATACTCAAGCTTCAAACAAAAGATGTTAGTGACACATTTTTGTGCTTTTGGTTAGTAAACAAAAGTAAGAGAAACAATGATGTATAATTCAAGCATGCTTGGTGATCTCAAACCAATCACAAGGAGTCCCACCCAAAGGCAAAGGGAACCAAGATGCTAAAGATCCTTGAGGCAATGCAAATGCAATGTTATGATGCCATGAGGGATCTTAGGGTCAAAATTGGGGTCTTACAGATGCCCCTATTTAAGGTCATTCTAGCCGGAGAAGTGAAGGTTAAAATCTTCGTCTCGACGGGGTAGAATGGGCTTAAATAATAACAAAGAGACGAATTTTGGTCCCTAAGAGACCTCATGATGCAAATGTAGGTATGAAAAATGGTAGCACTCTGTGGAGATATGTGTCCACAAAAGCAAAGAAATCAGAAGCCACTGATAATCCATATGAGCAATTCACTCCATAGGACCAAGACCCTGGGGACTCTCCTGGGGATAGAAAACGGATAAAAATGCGCGAGCAGGTCACGACTCAAAGCGTGGGGAACAGAATTCCAAAGGGAAAAGATCCAATGGAAAGACTCGAGCTGACTCGAAGATGCATGTATTAGGGAATATGCCAATACAGCAAAAAACTATCCACAGCGAATACTTCGGATAAAATCCGGATGAAAACAATCCACTAAGGGACTTCACTGAGGATGTCCACAAGGACACTCCTGGGGAAGCAGCGGGACGAGGTATTACCGGTTACTGGGTAATAAGCTCAAGGAGACATGTGATCTGAACGCCAGGTATGAGGGTGAAAGATATAACATGCTCAGGAAGAGATAAATATCCAAGACCGATATAAGGGTGAGAGATATCAAAACTTCAAAACGTCTGAGGAAAACCTAAAAGGTATACTTCAAATCAGGGATTCTGACTCCACAGGGGACAAAAAGTCATAATAGGGAGCAAAGAGGAAGGAACACCAGGGATACCGGTTACTGGGCATATAATAGGTGACCAACCAAGGCGTGAACTGGGGAATATTCCCAAAACACTCATCATCCAAAAGAGGGCTAAAAGCAAACTCGATTACAGGATGGATATTCGACTCAACAAAGGGGATACGAATCTTACTCAACTGGGGAAGAACAAAAGGCTTCAGACCCGAGAGTGCATGAGATATACTATCTATTACCGTCAGAACGTAGATAATATACTCGCATGGACGATTATCCACAACCGGTTACTGGGTTAATAAAGGATAAATCGACCGAAAAGAAAAGGCATCGGGATACCGAAACTAGGTATATAATGATGACCAATTCAGGGGAGAAACAATCGTTACCAACAACAACAAGGTAGACGAGAGATGACCCGCTGGGGATAAATTGCGTAATCAGGACAATTATCCAAGCAGATGAGGGGATATCATCACCGAATATTGGATGAAGATAACTGTCACCAATTAAAGATGAGCAAAATAGTTACTCTGCAAAAAGGGAAGAAATAGGGTTTACAACTACCGGTATGAGGGTAGAGAAACACAGACTCCTCCAGGGATAATAATTACTAATTATTGAGCAATTATTCATTTACCACGGGGAAACAGGAAAAGAGTCTCAAGAGACCGATCTAGGATCAAACTAGATAGGCACACCAAATCAAGACTTGTCCCGGTTAGGATATAACTCAATGGGGAAAACCATCCCAGTATATGTGTTGGGAAGGAACAAAAACAATCAACATCCACGAGGATATAACCCGGTGGGGAATATGGAAGAAAGGATGGACGCTTTCTGCCTATGGAGCTAACTCTATATGGAGAGATCAGACACACACGTCTTCTTGGGGAAGTATATCACCAAATAGCAGGAGACAGCAAACAACGATATATGGCAAAAAATGCAACATGAATATCTGAATGTTATAATTATGCATGTATGCGCATGGTTTATGTATGATGTATGTTGACAAACATACATATTTAACACAACCAGGTCCAGGAATCAACCACCCGGTACTACATCTCAAGAGAGAAAGCCAAGTTCACCGGAGAGTATCCAATCTGCTGGGGATCAGAGATACCAGGAAGCAAAGAACTCTGCAGGGGATGAATCATCAATCATTCCAGCTGGGGACGAGAGTTATCACAGACAAGGTCCACCACACCAACAACTCTACTGGGGAATCTATCCGAGGAGATAAAGGATTTATCGGGATCAACCACCAAATACCGCTCTTCTACTTGGTACTCTGCTGAAGGGAAGAGAGGTGACTCTCAACAAGCAATCTACTTGGTAGGATAAACCACAAGGGGTTCCGGAGGGAGGAGATACAGTCATGCCAGGAATATGGACAAAAATCTTACCCTGTTGGGGATCGTACCATCCTTGGGAGAGCACTGAGGATCTCCTAAGTATCCTTTCGTCATTGTGAATGTTCACTTTGTTTAAAAACAAATTATGAAAAATTTGATTGTTTAAAATAATGATATTTTCTCAATCAAAACATGCAAAACATTTGTTGAATAGAAACAGATAAGAGTGCCAATAATTGGATAAAAGGCTCAAATTTATTTGATAGAATGGTAGTCTGCGAATGGTAAGACTCCATAGATCTTTACAAATTTGAAATTGGTGATATATATTGGAAAGGGGCTACATTGAACATAATGACCATTTCTCCACCAATTCTGAATCCGATGTATTTGAAGCTTTGGCTGATAATGAGCAAGGATCTCTGACTGACGACAGTTGTAGAACAAAGTCTTGTCAGGATGCAGTTACTTGCCAAATCCCTAATTTTTGCCTAGATTGCCCCAGGATGAGGTACTCAATCTAGCGGGATACATATATCATTATCATATATTTTTTGTGTCTCTAACTTTTGCCTGGATCGCCCTTTCGGGTTTTCAATCCACCGAGACGCTCATTTTTGCCTAAGCCTCCCTTTCGGGTTTTCAACTTAGCGAGCTATTCAGTTTTTATTTTTTTAGGCGAAGTATTTCTTGACTGCATCTGAATTCACAGGACGAGTGAAATCCTTCCCATCCATAGTTGTAAGTATCAAAGCACCGCCTGAAAAGGCTCTCTTAACAACATACAAACCCTCATAGTTCGGAGTCCACTTGCCCCTGGAATCGGGTGTGAAAGACAAAACTTTCTTGAGCACAAGGTCACCTTCTCGGAACACACGAGGCTTGACCTTCTTATCAAAAGCTTTCTTCATCCTCTGCTGATATAACTGACCGTAGCACATGGAAGTCAATCTCTTTTCTTCTATCAAGTTCAGCTGGTCATAACGACTCTGAACCCATTCAGCATCAGTCAACTTGGCCTCCATCAAGACTCTCATTGATGGGATCTCCACCTCTACTGAGAGTACAACCTCCATGCCATAAACAAGAGAGAAAGGGGTTGCCCCTATTGAAGTCCGGACAGATGTACGATAGCCATCCAAAGCGAATGGAAACATCTCATGCCAATCTTTGTACGTAACAACCATCTTCTGGATAATTTTCTTGATATTCTTGTTAGCAGCTTCAACAGCCCCATTCATCTTGGGTCTGTACGGAGAAGAATTATGATGTGCAATCTTGAACTCACTACACAGTTCTTTCATCATCTTGTTATTCAAGTTAGATCCATTATCAATAATGATCTTATCTGGCACACCGTAACGGCATATGAGTTGATTCTTGATAAACTTCACAACCACCTGCCTGGTCACGTTCGTATACGATGCCGCTTTAACCCACTTGGTGAAGTAATCAATTGCGACAATAATGAATCAGTGTCCATTGGACGCTTTCGGCTCTATCATGCCAATCATGTCAATTCCCCACATGGAGAAAGGCCATGGTGATGAAATCACGTTCAGGAGTGTCGGGGGAATATGAATCTTGTCTGCGTAAATCTGACACTTATGGCATTTCTTCACATATTTGCAACAGTCAGACTCCATTGTCAACCAATAGTAGCCTGCTCTCAATATCTTTCTAGCTATGGCATGTCCATTGGAATGAGTACCAAACGAACCCTCATGAACCTCAATCATTAACAAATCCGCTTCGTGTCTATTCACGCATCTGAGCAGAACCATGTCAAAATTTCTCTTGTAAAGCACATCGTCATTGAGGTAGAAATTCCCTAACAATCTCCTCATAGTCTTCCTATCTTTCACAGATGCCCCAGGCGGGTAAATCTGGTTTTGAAGGAAACACTTGATATCATAATACCATGGCTTATCATCCTTCACTTCTTCAACCGCAAACACATGAGCTGGTCTGTCCAAGCGCATCACAGTGATATTGGGAACTTCATTCCAAAGTCTAACCACAATCATTGAAGCAAGTGTAGCAAGAGCGTCTGCCATCCGATTCTCCTCTCGAGAAATATGATGGAAGTCAACCTCAGTAAAGAACGTTGAAATCCTCCTTGCATAATCTCTGTATGGAATTAGGCCAGGCCGATTTGTTTCCCACTCACCCTTAATCTGATTAACAATGAGGGCCGAATCACCATATACATCAAGATGCTTGATTCTAAGATCAATGCATTCCTCCAATCCCATAATACAGGCCTCATACTCAGCCATATTATTCGTGCACTTGAAAGTTAGCCTTGCTGTAAAAGGAATATGTGTGCCCTGAGGCGTAACGATTACCGCCCCAATACCATTTCCATATTGATTTACAGCGCCATTAAATACCATACTCCATCTGGAACCAGGCTCTGGCCCTTCATCAAGTGTGGGTTCATCACAATCTTTCATTTTTAAATACAGAATCTCCTCATCTGGGAAGTCATACTGAACTGACTGATAGTCCTCAATTGGTTGATGTGCCAAGTGGTCAGCCAAAATACTACCTTTAATAGCTTTTTGAGCTCGATATCATACTCAGATAACAACATCTGCCAACGGGCAATTCTCCCTATTAAAGCAGGCTTCTCGAAGATGTACTTGATTGGATCCATTCTGGATATCAACCAAGTTGTATGATTTATCATATACTGGCGTAAGCGCTTAGCAGCCCAAACCAAAGCACAGCATGTCTTTTCAAGCATTGAGTATCGAGACTCACAATCAGTGAACTTCTTACTCAGGTAGTAAATAGCATACTCCTTCTTCCCTGATTCGTCTTGCTGACCAAGGACACAACCCATCGAGTCTTCAAGAACAATCAGATACATGATCAAAGGTCTTCCCTCTACAGGCGGAGACAGAATTGGAGGCTCAAACAGATATTCTTTAATACTGTCGAAAGCTTTCTGGCAATCCTCGGTCCAATCATGGGACTGATCTTTCCGGAGGAGCTTGAATATAGGCGCACATGTGGCAGTCGTGTGGGATATGAATCTGGAGATATAATTCAAGCGGTCAAGAAAACCTCGAACTTGCTTCTCAGTTTTGGGCGCAGGCATCTCTTGTATTGCTTTGACCTTTGCAGGATCAACCTCAATACCTCTTTCACTAACAATGAAGCCCAATAAATTTCCAGAACGGACTCCAAATGTACACTTGTTGGGATTCAGACGAAGCTTATATTTCCTCAAACGCTGGAAAAGACATTGAATTTAGCTGTATTGTCAACCAACATATCAATATGTGGTAAAGGGAAATCATCTTTCGGACCAGCTTTATTCAAGTCTCTATAGTCCACACACATCCGGAATTTTCCATCTTTCTTAGGCACGGACACAATATTGGCCACCCATTGAGGATATGTAGAAGTCACCAGAAACCCCGCATCAATTTGCTTATGAACTTCCTCTTTGATCTTCATTTCCATATCAGGATGAGTTCTTCTGAGCTTCTGCTTTACAGGCATGCACTCAGGCTTTAGAGGTAGGAAATGTTGCACAATATCAGTATCTAGACCAGGCATGTCTTCATACGACCAAGCAAAGACATCGACATATTCTCGTAGCAACTTAATCAACCCCTTCTTAACATATTCTTCCAGAAGTGCCCCAATCTTTACCTCTCGCACACAATCTTCAGACCCCAAGTTGACTGTTTCCAGATTCTCAAGATGCGGCTGAATGATTTTCTCTTCATGCTCAAGTAGACAGGTGATCTCATCAGGAATCTCTTCAACATCGTCTTCTTTTGCCTCAAATACAGGGAATTCAAAATTGGGAGATGGTGTTGGGTCATTATGTTCAATGGGTTTAGAAATCAACCTGCATAATGAGTTTGGATATAAAAGAGATTTTAGAATTCAAACAAAGGAAATCATTATGCAGATGAAAAGATTGATTTTATTTTATTTTTTAGGGTTTTATGTGATCACCAATTTCATGCAAAAACAAAAAGGGAAAAAAATGGGAAAAACAAACATTTAACATGAATTTATTGAATGAAAATATCATTGTATTTATGTTGCCAACAATGTTATCACTCCTCCTTTTGGCATAGGAGAAGGGTTTTTAAACAAAGTGATCATTACGTTGACTTATGGACAACTGTTGGAATATCCACAGCGACCCAATTGTTGCAGACCCCTCTAGGGATGATGAAATTGCTAGAATCCTTTGTATCTTCTTCTAAAACGGCAGCAACCTCCTCATCTAGATCAGTGTGGATGAAACCTCCACTCTTGAATAACCCTTGCTTGTTGAAAGTACCAGAAGAAAAACCTATGCCAGCCCGGGACTTGTTGTCTTCTAACTCAATCATTTTTCCTAAACCAGTGGTTGCACCACGCTCAATGGCCAGCTTTGCATCATTGTAGGAAGCAAATGAAGGAGTTCTCTTCTCAATAGGCTCATCAATAGATAAAGCTTGGAAAGGAGTTCCAACTTCAACCTCAACATCTATATAAGAAAAGGAAGACAAATGGCTAACCAGGAGAGCCCTTTCTCCCCCTACCACCACCAGCTTCTTGTTTTTCATGAATTTTAATTTCTGGTGTAGGGTGGACGTCACGGCGCCTACCTCGTGAATCCATGGTCTGACTAAGAGACAACTATACGATGGGGGAATGTCCATAACCTGGAAGGTAATCTGGAAATCACTTGGTTCGATCTTGACTGGGAGATCAACTTCCCCAATCACAATTTTGCGAGACCCATCGAAAGCCTTCACAACTACTCCACTCTGCCTCATGGGAGGCCCTTGATATGATAGCTTTGAGAGAGTGCACTTTGGAAATACGTTCAATGATGATCCGGTGTCCACCAGCACATTGGACATGGCGTCGTCTTTGTAATTCATAGATATGTGTAAAGCAAAGTTGTGGTCTCTTCCCTCCTCCGGGAGATCAGAGTCATAAAAGCTCAGGTTGTTGCAAGCTGTAATGTTTGCAACAATGCTATCGAATTGCTCCAAAGTGACATCGTGATCTACATATGCCACATCCAACACCTTCTGCAGAGCCTCTCGGTGTGGTTCTGAATTTAAGAGTAAGGATAACACAGATATTTTGGATGGCGTTTGTAGAAGTTGGTCTACAACATTGTACTCGCTCCTTTTGATGAGTCTTAGCATCTCATCACAGTCTTCTTTCACATTGCCACTCGGGCCAACAGAAGTAGGAGTTTTCAGTACGGAGGAGGGCTTAACAGCAAGTTTCGGATTCGGAGAATTCACAGCGTTCCCGATCGGGCGTTCAACAAAATCAGCATTAATTTAAGGCTTCGGCGGTGCTGAAAATACACGGCCACTACGGGTCAAACCGCTAACATCGACAATATTCACAATAGAAGAAGAGGGCAAGGAAACCTCTTTCCCATTCTATACTGCTACGGCGTTGTAGCGATAGGGAACTGCCTTTTCAGAAGAGTAAGGCACAGGACCAGCAGGCTTAATGATCAGAGCGGGAGAAGCCTTCTGCTTGCTACCATTGTACTTGATGATAACAGGCTCGGGTATCCGGAACACTGGGGATATCACATTGACCTCAGGCTCATTTTCATCAACATTCCTGTTTTGAAGGATCTCAATGACTCCTTCGTCCAACATTTCCTGAACATCCTTGCGCACCTGGCAACAACCCAATCGGTTAACAGAGCAGACTCGGCATTTATCATGGTCATGCTCATAATGACTGTAATCACACAATAAACGATGCATCTCGACCAACGATTGTTGAATATGACTGACATATTTGACCTTGTATTTTCCAGGGCAATCCTGGACCATGTTGACAGATTTCCCATGTTCGGGCAATGGGTTCTTCTTCACATTAGGGCCTACGTCCTCAAAACATAGAATACCACACCTCACAAGGTCTTGAACCTAGGTCTTCAAAGGGTAACAATTCTCCACGTCATGGTCGGGAGCACCAGAATGGTAAACACAATGTAACTCAGGCTTATACCACCACTGGGGGTTAGTAGGTATAGCCGGTGGGTCTCTTGGAGTAATCAACTTCCTTTCTATCAAAGAGGGATATAACTCTACGTACGTGATAGGAATAGGATCGAAGGTGACCCTTTTCCTCTCGTAACTCATGCTGGTTTGATTACTATTTCGAGGCTGGTAGGCCTGCTGCTGCAGTCGGTGCTGTTGTTGCTGATATTGCGGATGTGGTTGCTGATTGTTACTATGTTGCTGATACTGTTGATTGTCTCTGAAAACAGGTGCTATCTGAGCCACCTGGTGCTGGTTACTGGCCGGACGCACAGTCTTCCTCCTCACAGAGGGTCTTCTTGGTTTCTCATGGGAGATCACAGCATGTGCCTCTCCATCTTTCTTCTTTGCAAACGCCCCATAACGTTTAGCAGAAGAGCCTTCTTCTCTGGTTAACCGTCCTTCACGGACCCCTTCTTCTAGACGCATCCCCATATTCACCATCTCGGTGAAGTTAGAAGGAGCGCTAGAAATCATCCGCTCATAATAAAAAGAACTTAAAGTCTTCAAAAAGATCTTAGTCATCTCTTTCTCTTCTAGCGGAGGCACAATCTGTGCTGCCACCTCTCGCCACCTTTAGGCGTACTCCTTAAATGTTTCTTTATCCTTTTGGGACATGGCTCTTAATTGATCTCTATCGGGAGCCATATCCATGTTGTACTTGTACTGCTTGACGAAGGCTTCGCCGAGATCATTGAAGGATCGGATGTTCGCGCTGTCTAAACCCATGTACCAACGCAAAGCGGCACCAGACAGACTGTCCTGAAAGTAGTGGATGAGTAGTTGGTCGTTATCGGTTTGAGTCGACATCTTCCTGGCATACATGACCAGGTGGATGAGAGGACAAGTATTTCCTTTGTACTTTTCAAAATCAGGGATCTTCACATTTGGAACCAAGCAGAGTTCGGCAGCAGACTTGCCGAAAAGATCCTTCCCTCTGAGAGTTTTCAATTCCTTGTGAAGCTCAAGAAATTGATCGTTCATAGCATCCATCTTCTCATAAACATCTGGACCCTCAGACGGCTCAGAATGATAGATGGTGTCGTCTACCCTGGGCAAAGTATGCACGACAGGAGGAGGAAAGGCAAGGACCGGGCTAGATGTCGGCATAGAAGCAAAGGTAGGAACAGGACCCTCAGGCATGAAATTGGGAGGCATCCCCCACGGGAACCCGGTTGGCATGGCTGTTGGAACAAAGTGTGCACTGGCAGTGGGCACAGTAGAGGAGACAATCTCGGAGATAACTGTCCTCTGGGGAGGAGTTGAAGGTGTCGGAGAAGACTGGCTCTGGGCAGCCATGAGTGACTCCATTAGGGCAGTTAATCTGTCCATTTCCTCTTTCAATTCGCGGTTCTCTTGCTCTAAGTGATCCATCAGTCTTGAAATGTTGGCTCTAGTGTAGTACCGGTAAGTCAGCTTGTCTTCAAAATAAATGAAGGACACAGAGTTAGACCACAAGGCAAGGGACCGGAAACAAAACCTGCTTATGCATATGATGCATGCAATGTTTTTGCATATGATTTGTTTTTTATTTCAAAGGAACTTTAGAGTTTTATTTGCAAATTTTGGAAATATTAAGCATTTTATCACATATGGAAATATCTCATCAAATAATATCAGGGAAAAGAAGTGCAGCATCGTCAATCATATACAAGAGAAAAGGAAAATAATCGTCTTATGGATCCCTAGAAACAATCCTCTAAAGCTCGGGACACAGGAAGATAAGATGCGCGAAGCCTCTTCACCTCCCTCTCGTAGGCTGCCTCCATATCGGCTTTCTCTTTGGCGAGTCGATCATACCTCCTCTTCTAGAACTTAGAATACTGAGGAAGTAGAGAAGTCCATACACCATCAGGGTCATCAATAACCTGATACTCAAGAAACTCAATCAACGCATCCTTCTCCTTAATCTGCTGAAGCAACTCTTCACGTTCACGGATCCAGGCACGTGAAACGTCTTCGTCTCTCAACTCCTCTGCTCCTTGATTAGGGAGGGTTGAAGGCCCATCCATAATCATAGGTGTAGGTCTCGGATACTCGTAAGGCATGAGATACTCAGACGCCCTCTTCCTAACCCAAACAGTGTAAGGCTCCAAAGCGATGCAATTCTTAGGACCCAACTCTTTCCTTCCTTTCCTATGAATCTTGCGCCAAGCGCGGACCATCCTAGCTTTCAAGCCTTGGGGATCTTTACCATCCTGAAAGAATACACCCTCTAACAGAATTTTATTGGGTTTATCCTTTAAGGGGAACCCAAGCTGCCGACGTGCCAAAACAGGATTGTAGTTAATCCCACCACATGTACCAAGAAGAGGTACATTGGAGAATTCGCCACAAGAGTCAATAATCAGCACACCATCATACACATGGTTATACCAAGAGATATCATCATTAGTGAGAGACATAAGTCTCGTGGACCACCGTAGACATTCCTTGTTCTCCTTGAAAGCGACCGTCTGAGGTAAGTGAGAAATAAACCACTTATACAACAGAGGCAAACAACACACAATGGCGCCACCACCCTTTGCATTCCTCATATGCAAAGAGAAGTAGGTATCGCCCAACTGAGTCGGAACGAGATTAAGAGTAGAGAAGATCCTAATAGCGTTCACATCCACAAACTTGTCGATGTTGGGGAATAACACTAGCCCATAGATGAGAAGTACAAGTATGGCCTCAAAGGCGTCCTCACTCATGGCCTTCCCATACATAGTAGCTTGAGCAATGAGGAACTCAGAAGGGAGACCTTGATCCAGAACAGGTATGCCCACAAGATAAGCATACTCCTCAAGCGTAGGCAAAGGCTGAAAATCCGGAAACGTGAAGCAACGATACAGAGGATCATAAAACTGCACCAATACACTCATCAATCCTTCATCCACCTGAGTAGTCAGAAGAGGAAGAAGCTTCCCAAAACGAGCCTTGAAACCCAAAGGATCTAATATATATGATGTCAAATTCCTTAACTCTTTCAAGTCTGGTTGTTTGAAACTGTACTTCTTTGTATTCCTTCTTTGTCTTTCCTTGTCTAAAAATTTTGCAAATAGACCTCTTAAGTTCCTTGAAAATTTTCTCATTATTTTGATGATATGAATGCAAATGGGTGCATGAATGCATGAATGCAACAATCACACTCAAGGAACAAGCAAAGCACACCAAACAAAGGTCATGGGATGGATCATGTTATCCTTAATATCAACCATCCATTTTGGCGGATTATGGTTTACACCTTATCAACACCCAAGTTCCATTGATATTAAGGATACATGAACGGATCAACCATGAATCAAAGGTTTGTTGCAAGTAACGAGCATGGAGTTTAGGTTAAGAACCACCCAAAGGAAGTGTAATAAGGTTTAAACCTGCCAAACATGTTCTACAAAAGGTTCCCATAGTCATCATCCCATCTTTTGGATATTATCGGAGGAACGACTACTCGTATTCCAAAAATATTCTCAAGAGAGACTCTTATGAGTGTAGTATCGCGTAACAATCGTATCAAATCTTACACTTGAACGACTTTCGCACTACATCCTAAGAATAGGCCAAGATGGGCTTGGTAAACTAAGGTCCTTGGCTTCTAAGGTCTATATTGGAAAAGTAATGTCTAACCACAACTACTTGTGTGACATTATTGATCCCAACATAACCTCCACCAAGTGAATGGACTTGCAAGTCAACTTGCTAAGGAATAACTCCACACAAGTCGACAAGACTATGCCATTCTCTTATCCTAAGTGCACTCGAGTCCGGGTATAGAACTCATCTCACAAAGATCACCAAGCATACAAGGAATTAATATCCAAACAATTCAATCATTACATACAATACAGTAATCCCAAATTGCACAAAAATATGTCACAAAAAAAAATATACAATACAATACAACAAATATGAAAAGTAGGCAAAACCCACTAGGATGTTTCGATCCCCAGCAGAGTCGTCACTTTTCTGTAGCGGGGTATTCGTTACCATTAGAGATATTGACTAAATCCAAGGTAAATCATACAAGTCGAGTCGCCACCGCACTTCTATTTATCCAAAGGAATGGTTAGAAAGCGAACAAAAACCTAAAAGTTTTATCGAATCAAAAACTAGTAAAAATGTCAGAGATCTGGGTAAGGGGGTTGGTTATGCAATGGGAAGGTATTAGGAACCCAAAGCATCCTAGGTACTCCTAGGGAGCCCTTTTCACATTTGTTGCAAAGGTTGTTGTTTTTTGTTTTGAAAATTTATTTGTGCAAACATGATTGAAGGGATGAGAAAAGCGTGTATGTTTATCTAATGTACTACTTACTAAAAGAAGGGTCAAAAGAAAATGACTCGCACGGACGTCGCATCCACTGCATACGTATCTCATCTGAATCTGAGAATCAGAGTCTTCGTAGCTCGACTACCTATGGGTTAAAGAGGAGTGTGCTCGCTAAGACATCGCGTCTTATGCCTACGTTTCTCGTCTGGGATCAAAATCAGAGCAAAACGTAGTTCGACCACCTATGGGTTAAAGAGGAGTGTGCTCGCTAGACATCGCGTCTTATGCCTATGTATCTCATTTGGGATGAAAATCAGAGCAAAACGTAGTTCGACCACCTATGGGGTAAGGGTTGTGTTTTGGGGTGAACGACGTTACTACGCAATCTACCGGATGCTCGACCTTTGGAGACTTACTCGCCTGTAGTAGAAGGAGATAACGTGTTCTTAGGAGAAGAAAAATCAATGAGTTTGGGGTGTTTAGGGATGCTCATGCAAAAAGGCAGTCCTAGATGAAGGAACCGCGCTACCTTAAATGACATGCCACGAGAGGCTATACGAAACCTAAGAAATCGGTAACATGCGGGAAAAGTAAAGGGATCGAGAGATCTACCATACGGATAAAGATCCGAAGTGACAGTAATTAGATAAATAAGAAACCCAAAGACTCTTCCAAGCTAAACACCATCAAAGAAAGCGAGTCAGTACAGGTTATCGGAATAGACCTCCAGGTGGTACCCCACAAATAAAGTGGAACACCAAGCAAGCTATCCCTACAAGAGTATGTGAGCCCTCACAAAAACTCAACAAACAGGTTAGAGTAATATGACGGAATTAGGAGAAAACAATGCCATAACAAACACAAAACAGGTTAGAGCAAACAGGAAAAAACAACTACTATCGCGATCGCCAATGCATCGCCTAGCGAAAGCTTCGCTGCAGGCTCGCCTAGCGAAGGTGCTAGCGAGCGCCTGCGGGTTCTGAATTTCCCATTGATAACAGTACGATTTTAGGTACTCCAAACCCTATGGCATCCATCTCAGAAATTAAGTGATCAAAACATTCAAGGTATTGTTTACACATTCATGCATATCTAAACCCGTGGGCAAAAACTGAACGATACCTCACACATTCAGAGTATTCAAATTAAAAGCATAGAGTAATGGGGATATAGCAAACCTGATTGGACAGACCGATGAAATTGAATGGCACGGTTGGGTTTGCAAAGCACTCTTAGAGTTTATATGAGAGGGAATTGGTTCTTTGCTGATGAGTTCCCTTCAGTCTCTAGAGGTTGCTCTGAACTCTGTTAGTTCTTATCTCACTATCTTTTTCCCTGCCAGGGTAATAGGAATAAAATGGCCTTTTGTTTCACTGAAACTCTGAATTTATAACCTGATTTTTGTGGACCTGTGGGCTCAAATGAGAGAGGCCCAAGTCCAAAAAAATTATGTTATATTTTATTTATTTATTTAATTTCGTTTTTCATTTTTTTTTAAACACGTGGGCTTCGCCTAGCGAGCATGACAGTTCAAGAAATTCCTCTGAGCGTAGGTGATTCTCGTGGCATTTCTTAGGACTCGCTAGGCGACCCATTCTGCTCGCCTAGCGAGCATGACAGCTCATGAACAAACTTTTGCTCCTTCAAGATTAACGTTTTGATTGACGAATAGACCCCATTTGAACCTGTTGGAAGTATCTCAAGCCATTCCCTTGTGTTGACTGATCATCTAAATAGAATCCACAAAGTGTCTTGGATGATACTCAAGCTTCAAACAAAAGATGTTAGTGACACATTTTTGTGCTTTTGGTTAGTAAACAAAAGTAAGAGAAACGATGATGTATAATTCAAGCATGCTTGGTGATCTCAAACCAATCACAAGGAGTCCCACCCAAAGGCAAAGGGAACCAAGATGCTAAAGATCCTTGAGGCAATGCAAATGCAATGTTATGATGCCATGAGGGATCTTAGGGTCAAAATTGGGGTCTTACACATCCCACAAAGAATATTTATTCCCTCCTCAACGAGTCAATCCAGTGGCTTCCCCAGCAAATCAATCCAGTCACTCTCTTTCTGAATACAAGATCAAAGGATGACCAAAGGAATAAAGACAACAACAGAGTTGGAATTTGGTAGAAACCCAAGATATTTCATTGCCATTATAGTTTTTTCAATTTCTTTTCGCAATCACCTCTTTTAGGAATTGCTTCCTTTGTACAAAATCACCCATTTTGGAACCATATATCAATAAAATCAGTTCCCCCATATGTGCTCAACATTTTGTTTTTCATTCTTTGGTTGTGAAAAGTGAACTTAAAAATATGATATCACATCAGGAATTTATTGATTAAAAATAATCTTTTTCAACAAAAACATTAAGGGAAACAACATTGAATTACTCCTTCATAAGTTGCTAAAGGTAACCAAAAACTTGTTTGGTATCCCCCGCCTGAAAGCGCCGCACATTCCCGTGGACTTGGCCAATCAAATTCTTACCCGACGGAAATCCTCAACCATTGCACCTAGTGCTTAGATATCAGTCCAAATTATCCAATACCGGAAAGTCAGAACTTTCCCCAATCAAACTTTCAAGCCTGATAAGACTTGGAACAACTAGCAAACTTGCATTTGTATAATTCCCCTGCAGTAACCTGAACATGCATCAGCATCTTGCATACATGACATTATATCATAAGTATCTTTTGAAAACTCATACTCAATTGATTCATCAAAATCCGGAATTTCCCAGCCGTTGTTAGGAATTTCCCCCTGTAAGACCCCAATTTTGACCCTAAGATCCCTCATGCTATCTCACCATATGCATTAGCATTGGGATCACACCTTGGCATCCTCCTTAGCCCTCATTCATTTGGGTTTCATTGGGAGAAATCACCAAGCACATTTGATTGTATCATACTTTATATTTTATCATCTTTACTAACCAAAATACCAAAAATATGTATTTGTATAAACTAACTCTTTTGTAGGTAGGGCATGTGCTCACCTTTGATCTATCAAGCTCACATCTAGGGTTTAAGACCCTCAAGGCAAGGATCTTAATCAAAAATTGGTTTACTATGGCTCTAAGAATCATATATGAATCCCCGTGATCTTCACATGTTATTTTGATCAAGAAATCATCAAGAGTTTGGAGTTGGTTTTCCTGGGAAACCCTAATTCATTTGGGTATCTTGTGTAACTTCTTCAACAGGATTCTTCACCAATTGATCAAATATTTCAAGGGATACTTCAAATTTCATCTTCTTATTCATATATGATCCTCCATGAGTCCCAAAAGACAAGAGAATGGCAAGCTTACCAGAGGAATTCATCTGATCAAAATTGGGGTTCCCTAGACCCTATCTCCTACAATTTTTATCATATGAAAATTATTACAAGAGTAACTTTACTCTAAATGAAATTCCTAAAAACTTTCATTTTGAGGTCTAGAGCTAGTTTTGCTTGGAAACTCATTTTTTGTGGTGAAAGATTATAGGTCATTTTGTCTTAACCCTAATTTGGAGGTCAACATCCCATGGCCATAACTTAATCATTGTTTATGAGATGAAAGATTTAAAAGTTGCACAATCAAATTCATGGTTTCTAGTTCAACTTTTATGTTTGGATAAAGACCAAATTCAACTTTTATGTGTATGTGATATGAGGATACATTATAGGTCATTTTGGACCAATGCCATTGAACAAGTGATTTTCCCCAACTTCAAAAATGCATAACTCCTTTATATTGAATCCAAATAAGGTGAAATTTATGACTTTTTTGAAGGAATTTGAGATATCTACAACTTTGATGAAGGAACCTTTTTCATTTGAAGCTCACATAAAAAGTTAGCAAAGGTGGAATAAGTGAACATATGGCTTGACACTTAGAATTTTTTTTGACATGTTTGATTTTCCCAACTTCCACCTCAAAATTAATCATGATCCAAGCTTCAAATGAAAAAGTGTTCAACATGAAAGTTATTTCTCTTGATCTAACCTTTCCAAAAAGTACAGTTTCATCCCATTTGGACAAGATATGAGTAACCTGCACATGGCGTGAACATTGGATCATCATTTGGCATAAATGAACTTGAACCTTTCATACACAAATGCATAGCTTTCCAACATGACTTCAGCATTGTTTATACTCAATTATGGACCAGAAAGAGTGATTATATGGGCCTATCACACGCCCATGCACCCATGCAATGTACATTGCTATTTTTGGATCTTCATTTCAAGTGTGCAAATATCAATCCATATGGCTATACATAGAACCCATTGCCATCAGAATTGAGGACCCTACGCACCAGCTTTGATCCCCAACCTTCAAACCATCTCATTTCAAAGGATAACCTTGATAATTTCCATTTTAAATTGAGTTTGAATCTCACTATTTTGAGATTCAAAACTACAAGAGTCATGTGCCTTCTGATCATTCAAATCCACTCCATAAATTGTCCAGAGCAAGATTAATAGCAAGCAAGAGCAAGATCAATTGAATACAGACCTGCATTGAAGGTATTTTCCAAAAAAATCATCTCTTCAATTCTCACTCAATTCTCTATAATTCTTCTTGATCTTTGGTTGTCTGAAGTCCTACCAATGTAGGCAACAAGATTGAGTTTCTTTGAGGTCAGATCGAAGTAACTCAGATCACACACCTCAAAATTCAACTTCCTGTATCTTTCAATATACTTGGAGTTAGGCGAAATTGAGGCCAGACTCGAGTTCCTGAGCATTTTTACTTTAAATTCATGTCCTTCTTTTTAATTTTGGTGATGGTTGTGAGTGAAGCAGTCATGTGAAGCTCACCGAAGAAGGAGACTGGAGCTTTGGCTCCGGCGACGTGCTGGCGCTCATCTGAACCACATGATCTATTTCAAATGAGTTAATCTCGTGCCTTGGTTTTGCACACCATCTATACAACGTTTTGACTTGACTCCACCATGGAACGCGTGTTAGCAACCACTTGATCTGCCATCTCAATTAATGAGGGAGATCAAGTGGTCCACGTTTTTTCCTATTTTCTTAATTTCATTTTATTTGGTTTATTTTCATTAATTCATATTAATTTTAATATTGATCCAAAATATATGAGAGTTTAAAAAAAAATTTAAATAAATTCCTCTTTCATTTTCTGAATTAAAATTATTTTTTGGATCATTATTAATATTTTTCATGATTTAATTGTTTTTGTGATTTTTTTTAATTGTTTAAAACTAGTTTTAAGTTTCCAAAATTAATGAAAAAATTTGTCCTTTGACCTTGTTTGACCTATGGTAAATCCCATGGCCATTTATTTGGTGTTTTGATGAGGTTTTAGGATTTTGACCAACCATAATTTAATTTAATGCATTATTTAATTGATTTTAATTGTTTAAATGCAAAATAAATTATGTTGAGCTTTTGATATTGACTTGTTGAGTTTGACTTGTGTTGTTGGGTCGTGGTCAAGGTTGAGTTGACTTTGTTGAGTTAAAATCATTGGATTTCGGGGATTGATGAAATGTACATTTCATCTCCCAAAATGAATGAATGATTTTAATTTGATAAAAGTCCTCCTTTGACCAATTTGTGGTGATTCCATCCCCCCCCCCCCCCCCCCCTCTTCATCTCAATCCCATTCTCTTCTCATTCATTTCATGGACCTATGATGTCTCTATATTTTAAGACAAGTTGATTTTAAAAATCAACATGAGTATGGATGAGATTAGGTCCACCTCTTTTGCATATTCTATTAAGTGTGGTATGTTTTAGGAGTATGATTCATAATACCATATCTCTAACATGCATTAACACTAAAATTTCTATTCCCCGACCTCAAATAGTTGTCACTTCTACATAAGTCCAATTACGATTGCTTATCATAGCACTAAATTGTTGATACAAAAGGCATAACATTCTAGTAAGTGAGATTGTAAGTCCCCCCTCTTTCATGGTATTGTATGGAAACTTGGCCCTTTTTCCTTCCTTTGGAAGATGTCTTGGTTCAAGAATCGATGCTTGTGAATAGTGGGTTGAGTATTCTCCAAAGAATGACTTAAACAAAAGCAAAAGCAATACTAACTTCTAATCAACTAACAACTAACATTTAATTTCAAGTCATTTACTTTTATGCACTTTAATTTTAAGTCTTTATTCATTTACCATTATTCATACCATTCAACTTGTTTACATTAATGCCATTTTCACTTTGCTCATTTGAGCCTCATTTTATGATTATGTTGTGATTGTATACTTGTTTGTGTTTGTGGTCTTTTGACCTTAATGTACATAATAATTACAAAAACCCTAAAAGACATTTGTGTGGACTATTAGATTGATCTGAGACATTGGACTTAGAATTAGGAAACACTCCCTATGCAAAAGGACTTGGCCAATGCCAACATTCATGAAACTAAGTGCTTGTGATTTGAAACTTCATCTGAAGCAAGTACTATGATCTCATCTGAGTTCATCTACTACATGGCCTTATTGAAGTTGTTATTTTGAACCTGTGCCTAATACCTATCTTTGAGTTCATCTGATATATGGAAGATTATGAAGAAGATCTTGAAGTTTCTAAGCTTTGATGTGGCTATCTTTATTTGATGCCTTGCTCTTCATCTTACTATTTGTGTATTGATATTTCTTGATTCTAAAGTCTAAGGGAAATTTGGGTTTCTATATGACATTCTTGTCTATTGGATTGCAGGCCATTGGTCAGATCTTTTCAACTCTTAACTTTTAAATTTTTGCTTAGGATTAGTCTATTCATTTATTCCCTACTTCTTTAATTTCAAATCTCTCCCCTCTTTCAAAATCTTCTTTGTTTGTGATTTCTAAACATAGACCATATTACAAATTAGAAACTTTGGCCTTATGCCATTGAATTTTAAAACTTTTTTCTTAATCAAATTTTTAAATGAACTTAACTATGCTTGACTTAAAATTTCAAAAGACAAAAAAAAACACTCATTCAAACCTTTTTAGGATTTTTGTGCCTTTGTTAAAACTTAAATTTTGTTAAAAGAAATGCATCCACTTTGAAATTGTTACCACGAACTACGAGGTTTTGATCCCTCATTTTATGTTGGTACGTAGGCACAAGTCTGAAGGTCTTATTAAACACAAAAATATAATCAATGAATTCTTTTCTCATCCTTCCACTTTATTTATTGCAAACAACATTTTGTACAAAAATACATATTCACACAAAAAAAGGGCTCCCTAGGAGTACCTAGGACACTTTGGGTGCTAACACCTTCCCTCTGTATAACCAACCCCCTTACCTGTAATCTCTGACATTTTATTAGTTTTGATTTGAAAACTTCTTATTTTTGGGTTTTGTTCGTACTTTTCCCTTTTCCCTTGGAATCAATAAAAGCGTGGTGGCGACTCTGGTTTAATTGACGTCTAGCTTATCCATAGCCTGATGGTCATGAATTTACCGCTACAGAAATTAAGTGGCGACTTTGCTGGGGAGTAGTCTCAAGTGGGTTTAGCCTAATTTTGTGTGTGTATATATTTGTATATTTGATGTATGTGTATTTGTTTGTGTCATATAATTTGTTTGTTGTGCTTGGTGATCTCTGAGTGGTGAGATAAGTTCTAACCCAAACTTGAGTGCAATTAAGATAGGAATATGGTATAGTCGTGTTCGACTTGTGTGGAGTAGTCCTTAACAAGTTGGCTTGAGACTTATCTACTCAGTGGAGACCCTTTTGGAGTTATGAATGTCACACAAGTTATTTGTGGTTAGGCATTACTTTCTCTGATTTGGGGTCCGAGAAGCTGAGGACCATAGAACACTTAACCCAACTTGGCCTATTTAGGACGTAGTGCGGAGACTGCTCAAGTGTAGACTTGATAACAATTGTTACGCGATACTACACTCAGACAAGTTTCTCTTGAGAATATTATGGGTTGATGAGTCAGTAATCCTAACCTATATTATACGATAGATGGAATTAAGACTCTGGGAACTTTTTAGAACATGATCTACAGGCTTTATCATTAGTACACTCCTTTGGGATGGTTCTTACCCAGACTCCATGCTCGTGACTCACAATAAACCCTTGATTCTTGGTTGATCCAATCAAGTCTTGTTAATATCAATGGAACTTGGGTGTTGATAAGGTGAAACCATAATCCACCAAAATGGATGATTGATCTTGACAATGACTCGATTCATCCCTTGACCTTTGTTTGTTTGCCTTATATGTGATCCCTTATTTGTGATTGTTGAATTGATGCATTCATGCGCATCATAACATTCATCACACCAAAAATTTCAAAGAACTGAGGTCTTATTTGCAAATATTTCCAGACCATGGATTGTGGACGAAGGAACACTAAGAAGTACAGTTTCAGATGTCCAGATTTGAAAGAGTTAAGGAAGCTATCATCTTTTGTATTAGATCCCTTGGATTTCAAACAACGTCATGGGAAGCTTCTGTTTATCTTGTCTGCTGATGTGGTTGAAGGACTTCTGAATGTGTTGGTTCAGTTTTATGATCCTCTATACCATTGCTTCACTTTTCCTGATTATCAGTTTGTGCCTATGTTGGAGGAGTATGCCCATCTCTTAGGAATACCTATTTCTAGCAAAGTGCCTTTTAGTGGATTGGAAGAGATTCCCAAATCTCATATCATAGCTGAAGCTCTTCATCTGAAAAAGTCTGAGATTGAGGCTCATTGGGTGAAGAAAGGAGGATTGTTTGGATTGACTTCTGAGTTCCTCATCAAGGAAGCTACCGCCTTTGTCCAAGCCGGTAGTGTTGATGCTTTTGAATCTATCTTTGTGTTGCTCATCTAAGGGTTGACTTTGTTCCCTAACATTGACGGTTTTGTTGATGTTAACACTGTTAGAATTTTCTTGATTGGGAGTCCCGTGCCTACTTTGTTGGGTGATGTGTACTTCTCTTTGCATCTAAGAAATTCTAAGGGTGGTGGAACTATTGTCTGTTGTGTTCCTCTTCTGTACAAGTGGTTTATTTCGCACTTGCCTCAGATGCCTGCTTTTGTGGAGAACAAATAATGTCAACGGTGGTCTGAGAGACTTATGTCTCTCACTAATGATTATATAATTTGGTATGATTCTTTATTGAGTAGCTTGGAGATTATTGATTGTGTGGTGAATTCTCTAATGTACCTTATCGTTGTATTCGCAAGTGCACGAATCGCGTCAGAGTAATATAAAAGATTATCGATCCCACAAAGACCAAATCGTCAATCTATCGATTACAATTGTTACGATGTTGATCTAAGGCGGTACAAATGAGATATTGATGTCGCAAAATAACAGTAAATAAAGAAAATGAAAAATACAGTGCAGATAAAGATAGGCTTGAATGTATTTCACGTCAGTTAAACGATGCTTCGATTGTCTAAATAGAACTACTTATGGGGAAATATTTTCTACTCTTGAAAATAATCCATTTAACAGGATTTGTCGCTTTCGCGTATTCAGAATCGAGTTTACCCTTAAATCAAGGCCTTTTATTGTCACTTATAAAAGGTGCGTAGAATGCTAAAGTAGTAAACCTATTTTTAAGAAATAATACTCGTAAACTTAGATGAAAAGTGATTTTGATTCAGAAAGTTTACCCAAGGAGTTTCCTGATTTTAAATCTATCAACGCGTCCGAAAACAGTTTCAAAAATCATTTTTCCTTAAAGTGATAAAAAATCCTAGTTAACTAAGTCAGGGTGCTTTCGCACTCCTTGTGTAGTTAAAATTAACCAAGTTTGTTTCAGAAAACTCGAATTAAAATTCAAATCAGCCCCTAAAGCATATCTACAAATGCAATATGTGAAACATCTCTTTAACCGCGATCCTTACATTCTAACCTTTGAAAGATTTAGCCAGACATGGTAATACAAACAAATACAACGATATTGAACATGATGAAAAGAAGTTTAGAATGTAAGTCGTGAAAAACAAGTAAAGCGTGTAAAACAATTAAAACGAGCAATAAGGATAATGGCGAGAAAATTAAATAAAGTAAAGACAATGGCAGGAAATTAAATAAAGTAAAGACAATGGCAGGAAATTAAATAAAGTAAAGCATGACAAGAAATTAAATAAAGTAAGGCATGGCAAGTAATTAAATAAAGTAAGGCATTGCAAGTAAAATAAAAAGGCGATTAAATTAGAACCTACTCCAAACGGAGGCTTTAAATTTGGTACAAGGAACTAAATAAACCTTTGACTTTGAAAATAAAGACGACAGCAAAATCAAAGTGCTCCAACTCAATTTCACTAAGTGCGATAACCCCTCGATGTGACAGATTACCGCTTTTACAGATGATATTATAGTCTTAGTGTTGTAAACTAAGTTGGATCATTTAGAAATGAACTAGAACGACCTATTTATAGAGAAAATCAGCAGCATGCAAAGACCAGGATGCCCTTCAACTTCTCTTTAGTGGGATCGTGGAATTCAAAGCTGGTGCCCGCCACCCTTCTATGGCGCCCGCCATGTGAGTAAATGGGGAAGTTCATGGGATCGTGACAGTTTCCTCCAAGTTGATGGTTGATGTGTCATGGCCTCTCCTATAGCGGCCGCCATGCAGAACGCCATGAGTACAATATTTGCCGAAAACCCTAATTTTTTGGTCTTTTTGCTTCGTTTTTTCTAGAAAGGTCCTGAAAGAGCTAAATACCTGAAAACAACACAAAAGAAAGCATAAGACAAGCAAAATGATAATAAAGACCTAAAAACCATGTGTAATCCGCGTCAAAAACACAATGTGGTTTAGTGTGATCAAATTCTCCCACACTTAAACCTTTGCTTGTCCTCAAGAAAAAACTCTTTACAGCTCATGCAAGAAAAACAGTATCAACCAGAGTTAATTGAAGTCTAAAAAGGTTTATAAGTTCATTCAAGGAATGTATCGATAGGTACTAACGAATCGAACTAAGGATATTGTAGTGACACTTTCTGCAATTGCGGTCATAGGCTTCATTCCTATACAAATCAATCCATATTCCCCACCATACCTAGACCTTCTTTTCATCTTCTTCAAGTCCTTTTCATTCAGGTGCAATCAGATTAAGCCCATTATCTGTACATACTCATAGTAGGGTGACCGGTTAGTGATTATGATCTTAAGCATGGGGCTCTCGTACATAAGTTGGTATAACCCCTTTATTTAACCCAATTGTAGTTGTGGGGGATTGGATCGTAATCAACCCTACCAAGTCCAACACCAGATACCTCGGAACCAACCAACAATAGGCATATTATTATATACTTTTTTTATTTTTCTTCTGCATGTTTTGCAAAACCTCTTTATTTTGCTGGGTTAAATGACCGTGTGAGAGTCACCTAGCCCGAAATATCATTCCCTTATTTTCATCGGTCCCCTACGTAGAGCATACTTAAGTCGGAGCTGACTGCAAGGATAAACTACTTAAGGACTTATTTGGATCAAAAATTACGGCCACAACATATGGGGTATCAGGATCGACTATTATAATCATGAAACCTACGGTGTCAAGACGATATCGATTTTTAGAAAAAGTTTTCCCAAGTCTTCTACATCCTGTCATAAACCTGTCTTATAGCCTGAATATTCAAAATACATTGTTTTCTTTGCTCACAAAATTTTTGGTACGGCTAAAGAAATGGGAGAAGTATGGATACACCATACAGATGACTCGTCAAACACATGTTATTTTATTGAAAGAAAAGCAAAATAACTAAAACACACAAAACATAATGAAAATAAAGGAAAGCGATAAAATTCTCCTCCCACACTTTAACCGAACATTTTCCTCAATATTTCGGTATGAGATAGGGTAGAAGTAACCTAAGAGAGAGAGAGAGAACTATGGCTGATCACCGGTACCGTCACCGCCCTGGTCAGGATGCCTGGGTCGACGACTTCTGTTACGAGTACTAAGACCTTCCTGCACTTGCCTAGAGAGACCTAAGAGAGACCCCTAGTTGGCCTCGATAAGTGCGAAGTGACGCTCAGTAGCCTGTCGCTGTCGATACTGCTCATTAGTGATCGCAAGCAAGGACTCAATGATAGTCCGATGTACTTGCTCAGTGCGCTGATGGGAGGCTACCATAAAACCCATATTATCAGTCAGTTGTTGGTTTATGGTATTTAGAAGGGCGTCACGCCTTTCTTCCCGAGCCAGGTGCTCGCGCCACATCTCCTCAGTGATGTAAAAATCGAGAGTAGTACCTGTAAAATGGTCAGAAGAAGAAGGTGCAGTGTGTGCAGGTGATGTAGTGTATGTAGGAATATCATGAGCAGGCGACTGGTCTTGTCGGTCATACTCATCATCGGTTCCTTGCCCATCGTCCATAGGGACATTAGGTGGCAGAGGACCGGCAAAAGGTGGAGCATTGAGATCATATGTCTAGTTCCTTGCATGTCGCACATTTGTACACTGAGAGAAAGGTAAAACAACACTCGGTGCGGTGAGGGAGCAGTTCTAAGTTCCTTGCATGAGATCATATGTCTAGTTCCTTGCATGTCGCACATTTATAACCGCCTGCTCGCCGCACCTTGCACAATTTCACATCCTTCAAAAATTTCAAGTTAATGGTGCGGTGAGGGAGCAGTTCTAAGGTAGCTAACTCAGCGTTGAGATTTAGTGCTCTAGCAATAGAAGTAATTAATCCACCAAAATAAATGGTTCCTCCTCTTTTCAAAATGGGGGACATATGTGTAAGCATAAAAGGAACAAGATTGATCATTTGATTAGTAAGGCAACCCTGTAAAAATAGCAACTCGCGAGCATTTACTTTATTAGAATTTTCCCGACCAAAAGTAGTACATGCCAAAAGATATTGAAAAATACGGATGGCCAGGTTATGAATAGTGGAGGCTAAAATTCCTTCAAAAGAAGTGGCAGCCACATTCGATAATCTATTCCAAAAGTTAAAGGCTTCGAGTGCCCATTCTACATCTAAGGGTGTCTCACAAATGGCACCCTCTCCGTAAGGCATTCCTAACAAACCTGCTAAGGCATCGGTAGTGTACTCATATTCAACATTGAACATTCTAAAACATACGGTACTAACTGTGCTAGCAGTGCCAGGATGAACAGTGTAAATTAGGGAACTTAGAAATTCCCTAGTCAGCCAATCATAGGTGGGTTCCTTATTAGCCAAAATCTCATGTAATCCTAAATTATCTAGCATATGAAAAACACTATGATACGTCCCTAAAGTATACAAACAATCTTTATCTAAATACCTGGTGGCGAGAAATTCCCGTGTTTGCAACTTTTATAAAAAAACTCTCTGACGCTCTCCAGGTTTCCCTCCGCGAAGGATGATATTGTTGAATTCCATTCCGGCCATTGATGGTGGGTGAAGAGAAAATGGGTTTTTTTGGTAAGGAAGTGAAAATGGGATTGCAATGGGTTTTTGGTGGAGGAAATTGATGAGTGAAGTTTGGGAATGATAATGGGTTGGAGTTAGAATGATAAAGTTGGGATTTTTCACGGACTACAATGGAGGTGGAAGGAGAAAAAAATGGGTTTGAAGAGGTTGAAGAAGGAAAAAATGGGAGATTTAGGGATTCTGTCTCGTTAAATGTACAGACCCCATGGCACCCTCCATGAGGCTATGGCACCGCCATGGCTCCGAAATTATTGTTTTTGGGTCGGGCTTGTTCCTTGCTTCTTGGGCTACAATTTTTCTTATTTTGCAAAAAGGGGGTGTACATAGGATTCCATAACATGTTGTCTTTTTGATTTTGCTTGATAAATGACAAAAAATAAAAAGGAAATAAAAACATAATAATAGTACATGAAGAAAATCTCTTCAGCACTTACGTGTGTATCATTGTCACTCCTCCCCAGGAAGGTGTGGGCAATAATCATCTGAAAATATCTGAAAGTAGGATTATGGATCTTGTTAGAGATTTTGGTGGAAGGGTCAGGGCTACCTCCACATGTAATGTCACTCCATAACTTCTCAACGTCTCTACTCAGGAAATAGCTCATGGGGAGCTCAGATGAGGCATCATAAGTAGTCTGAAATCAAAGTAAATCACTGAAATGCTTGTGGTTGAAGGTGTATTATGTCCCAAACATCTTGAAATTAATGTAGCCACCATCACTAGCGTGACCAACATATGGCTCGTAGTTCAGCGAGCTCAAGAACTCCAAAGTGAGGTTCCTGTAAGTCACATGCATCGCTTCAGTATACTCATCCCATTGCCACTAATTGCACAAATACCTGACACTAAGCTCAATGCCTAATGCTTCCATGCAGCATGAATCAGGATATCTGGTGGGTAGCATTGGACGATGGGAAAGCTTGGTGTAGCGTTGCTTCTGTACTGGATCACGAAAGATCACTGGCATAGTGTCGAAATTCTCCATCCTGAAAAGTTAGGTTAAAAATAGAGGACACCTGAAATCGCAAATATTGCAACTATTACTCTAAACATAAATATATATATATATATATATATATATATATATATATATATATATATATATATATATATATATATATATATATATATATATTATATATATATATATATATATATATATATATATATATATATATATATATATATATATATATAACATATGAAAATATAAATCGAAATAGTAAAAGTGAAGTAAAGGAAAAAGAATTCATGGGTTGCCTCCCATTCAGCGCTTGTTTAATGTCGTTAGCTTGACGATTTAAACTTTATATATCATAGGTAGGACCCGGAGGGTCGATCAGAGTATAGCCAGGGCATTCTGTGGGGATGTCACCTCCTTGATATTGCTTCAGTCTTTGTCCATTTACCACAAACGGATTACAGGAATTATTCCGGATTTCAACTGCTCCAGATTTGAGGATTTTGGAAACCTTAAAAGGGTATGTCCAGCTCCAACGCAACTTACCTGGAAAAATCGTAATCTGGAATTGAAAAGGACAATAGAGTCGCCTATATTAAAGTCCTTTTTCACAATCCTTTTGTCATGCCATTCTTTGGTTCTTTCTTTGTATATAATGGCATTCTCGTAAGAGTTTTGGCGGAGTTCCTCCAATTTGTGGATATCGAGGATTCGCTTCTCGCTAGATGCTAGGTAATCCAAATTCAGGGTCTTGATGGCCTAATATGCTTTGTTCTTAAGTTCAAAAGGTAAGTGGCATGACTTTCCATAGACTAACTGGTATGGTGTAGTTCCAATAGGGGTTTTGTAAGCAGTTCTGTAAGCCCACAATGCTTACGTTTGCTTTTCAGACCAATCTCTTCTGGATATTGAAACAGTTTTTTCCAAGATTTGCTTAATCTCTCTGGTTGATACTTCCACTTGACCATTAGTCTGGGGATGGTATGGTGTTTCTACTATGTGTTTTACTCCATACTTTCTTAAGAGTTTATCGAATATCCTGGATATAAAATGTGATCCACCATCACTTATGACAAGTCGTGGTACTCCAAATCTGGGGAAAATATTGTTTTTCAACAACTTGATGACTAATCTTGTGTCGTCAGTGGGTGAGGCTATAGCTTATATCCATTTAGACACATAGTCGACGACTACCAAAATATACTTGTTCCCCGTCGAAGATGGAAAAGGTCCCATGAAATCAATACCCCAAACATCAAATAATTCCACTTCTTGGATGTTCTTCAAAGGAATTTCGTCGCGTCTTGACATGTTTCCAGCGCGCTGGCACCGGTCATATTGGACAATTTAAGTATGGACATCACGCCATAGTGTTGGCCAATAAAGACCAGCTTGAAGGATCTTAGCGTATGTCTTGGATGTGCTTGAATGTCCACCATAAGGAGAAGAGTGACAATGCTCTATGATATTTCTAACTTCTTCTTCCGGGACGCAACGTCGAAAGATGTTATTTGTTCCTCTTTTAAAAAGGAGTGGTTCGTCCCAATAGAAATGTATTACATCTTTAAAGAACTTCTTCTTTTGTTGATAATTGAGGTCAGGTGGTATGATATCAGCGGCTAGATAATTCCCAAAATCAGCGTACCATGGTACTTTGCTAATCTCTGAAATTGTTCCAAGGTTGTCTGTATCAGGTTCAAGAGAATTGGTATTTAACTTAGCTGTCAATCTGTCATAGGCGAAATCATCATTTATAGGTAAATGGTTTGGCTTCAAATGCTCTAGTCTAGAAACATGGTCAGCAACTACGTTTTCTGTTCCTTTTTTGTCTCGGATATCTAAGTCGAACTCTTGTAGCAAAAGGATCCATCTGAGCAACTTAGGTTTCGCATCCTTTTTGCTTAGAAGGTAACAGATAGCTGCATGGTTTGTATAGACTATAATCTTAGATCCGACAAGATAAGACCTAAACTTATCAATTGCAAAAACTACAGCTAGGAGTTCCTTCTTTGTTGTCGTATAATTGAGTTGAGAGGCATCTAGGGTTCTACTAGCATAATATATCACATGTAATTTCTTATTTTTTCTTTGTCCTAAAACAGTTCCTGCAGCGAAATTGCTAGCATCACACATTATTTCAAAAGGTTGAGTCCAATCCGGAGTTTGTAAAATGGGTGCTGAAATTAGCGCTTGTTTTAAATGATTAAAGGCTTCGATAAATTTTTCATTGAAAATGAATTCAACGTCTTTCATCAGAAGGCCGGTTAGGGGTTTTGTTATTTTAGAGAAATCTTAGATAAAGCGTCGGTAAAAACTGGCGTGTCTAACAAAACTTCGGACTTTTCTAACAGTCTTAGGAGGGTTAAGGTTTTCTATCACTTCTATCTTTGCTTTGTCGACCTCAATACCTCTTTCAGATATTACATGTCCTAACACTATGCCTTCTTTAACCACAAAGGGGCACTTCTCCCAGTTTAATACAAGGTTAACTTCTACGCATCTTTCTAGTATTTTCTCGAGGTGTATGTGTATTTGGAAAAATCCAGAATATCCATCCAGATAACAAAAGTAAGAGTGTCTGGCAAGACGCTCAAGCATTTGATCTATGAATGGAAGGGGGAAATGGTATTTCCTAGTTGCCTTATTGAGTTTCCTATAGTCTATGCACATACGCCATCCGCCTTCTATACGTTTAGCCACATGCTCGCCCTTCTCGTTCTGCACGACTGTGATGCCTCCCTTTTTGGGTACCACATGTATAGGACTTACCCATTTACTATCAGAGATCTGATAGATTATACCAGCTTCTAGCAGTTTAAGGACTTCCTTCTTTACCACCTCACTCATTACAGGGTTGATTCTTCTCTGGTGTTCTCTGGAAGGTTTTGAATCCTCCTCTAACGAGATCCTGTGCATACACACGGATGGGCTTATACCTTTTAAATCAGAGATGTTGTATCCTAAGGCAGAGGGGTATCTTTGTAAAACATTAAAGAGTTGGTTTGTCTCGTGTTGGTTTAAGGTGGCACTAACTATTACTGGTCGGTTCATTTCTTTATCCAAAAACTCGTATCTTAGGTTCTTGGGCAATTCCTTAAGTTCTTGAGCTGGTTTTTGAATGTTTGGTGAAAGGTCTGGAGTAAGGGCCAAATATTCGTGAGGTTCCGTTTCCTTTAGCTCGTCATCCTTTTCATTCGGGTTCGAAAATGGTTCTATCATAGGTTCTTCTTAATCAAATTCCCTTATGCATTCATCTATGACATCAATCGTGTAACATGTGTCTCCTATGATTGGTGCCATCAGGAACTATGGAAGAATAAACTCTATCTTTTCATTTCCTACTTCGAAAGTTAATTTTCCACTTTTAACATCTATTATAGCTCCGGCTATTGATAAAAATGGTCTACCTAAAAGGATAGGGATATTGTCGTCTTCCTTGATATCCATGACCACAAAATCTGTCGAGATATAAAGTTGACCGATCCTAACGGGGATGTCTTCTAATATGCCTAAAGGATACTTAACAGATCTATCGGCTAATTGGAGGGACATCTTAGTTGGTTGTAATTCTCCTAAGTTTAACCTTTTACACACAACTAAGGGAATTAAACTCACACTAGTGCCTAAGTCTAGGAAAGCTTTGTCGATCACATGACTCCCTAGAATGCAAGGTATAGAAAAACTCCTAGGGTCTTTCTCCTTCTTAGCAAGTTTATTCTCGGAAATAAAGTTACATTCCAAGGGTTAGGGATCGTGAAGCCTACACTTGTTGGTTAAGATGTCTTTGAGAAATTTCGCATAAGATGGAATTTGGGTGATGGCTTCGGTGAAAGGAATCTCTACATGAAGCTTCTCTATTACTTTTATAAACTTTTAGTATTGGTTATCGATTTTGGTTTGTTTAAGTATTTGCGGATATGGGATTGGTGGTTTGTACGGTGGTGGTTTGTAAGTTTTATCCTTGGCTTATCCTTCTTGGTCGGTTTGTTTTTCGGGTTCCACTGGTTCCTCTCCTTGGTTGGTAGGTATATTTTATTTAGAAGCTTTGGACTCGCTTATTGTTGGTTTATAAGGCCCTTCATAAGTGGTCCCACTTCGTAATGCGATAGCGTTAGCTTGCCCTCGAGGGTTAAGTTGAGGTTGTCCAGGGAATTATCCTCCAGGTGTAGTTTGCAGGGCTTGGTTTTGTGCTACCTGTGAGATCTTGGTTTCAAGCATCTTATTGTGAGTAATTATTTGATCAACCTTAGTCCCTAATTGCGTTATCAGTTTATTTACGTGAATGTTCTGGTTTAGGAATTCTTTATTTTGCTGAGTCTGGCCTGATATAAAGTTCTCCATGATCTTCTCAAGATTAGGCTTCTTGGGCACAACTTGCATAGGTTGATTTGGCTTTTGGGCTTGAAATCCTTGTGGTCTTTGAGGTGCATAGTTTTGGATAGGGTTTTATAGGAAAAATTTGGGTGATTCTTCCATCCAGGGTATTAAGTGTTTGAAAATGGGTTACGTTGGGCGTAATTCACTTGGTCGGTGTTCAGGTCGTTCAAAAGGTTACATTCCGCCATTCGTGTCCTTTAGATCCACAAAGCTCACACTCTGTGTGGACTACCGCTGCGGTGTTAGAGTTTGTAGAAATATGTTGGACCTTAAGGGCTAAAGCGTCCATTTTTGCTTGCATCATTTCCATAGAACTTATCTCATACGTTCCACCTTGGGTCTCCTTTTTCTCTACTGATGCTCATTCAGTTCCCCATTGGTAATGGTTTTGGGCCATATCCTCAATTAGGTCACAAGCTTCAGGGTAAGGTTTGTTCATCAACGCGCCACCAGCGGCAGCGTCGATGCTCATCTTTGTGTTATAATAGAGTCCATTGTAGAAGGTATGAACGATTAACCATTGTTCTAAGCCATGGTGTGGACAAACTCTTAACAACTCCTTGTATCTCTCCCTAGCTTCAAAAAGTGATTCTCCTTGGTTTTGAGTAAATCTATTTATTTGGTTTCGAAGAACAGCAGTCGTACTAGGGGGAAAATATCTAGTAAGAAAAACTCTCCTAAGGTCTTCCCAGGTAGTTATTGAGTTGGGTGGAAGTGAATCTAACCACGAACGTGCTCTATCCCAGAGGGAGAAAGGAAATAATCTTAAAATAACCGCATCAGGTGAAGCACCGTTGGATTTAAAGGTGTCAGCCAGTTGGATAAAGACTTTTAGATGTTGATTTGGGTTTTCAGTAGCGAGACCCGCGAATTGGTTCTGTTGCACTAATTGAAGTGAAGACGGTTTTAGTTCGAAATTATTGGCAGGAATGAGGGGGTTTACTATACTAGAACTAGGTTCCTCGTCAGAGGGTTAGGCAAATTCCTTAAGAGGTCTCCAGTCGCGATCCTCGGCCATAGCTTTCTTAATTCAGACGAGTAAGAGGCGTGTACGAGTGTAACGTTCGGGTTCCGCTAAAGGATCTAATAAATTTCTGGTACTATGGGTTCTTCGCATTTACTGGCTAATAATGACTTAGTCTAGACGGTGTAACAGAAGGGTACTAAATTTGACGAAGTTGGTCCCCGGCAACGGCGCCAAAAACTTGATCGTTGTATTTGCAAGTGCACGAATCGTGTCAGAGTAATATAAAAGATTATCGATCCCACAGAGACCAAATCGTCAATCTATCGATTACTGTGAGCAAAAATTCCCAACAGGAATAATAATCTCTAGCCGAGTAAGCATGTGTTCCCTACAAAGCTATCTTTCAGATATCTCCTCAGCAGTAGTTTCCTAGAGCAGTTGGTAAAGGGTTTGTCCCCTTTTCATCCCTAGCATGGCACGTGTCGACGTAGAATTCGTTTCCGATTCTCTCAGCCAGGACAATTCCTCTAGAGGTACTTATAGTTGTCCTCAGCAGGTTGGCTTATAGTTGTTCCCCAGTAGGGTTGCTTACAACAGACTATCCCCAATATGGTCGCCTATAGCCCATTCCCAGTGGAGTGGCGTGATCCTGGCTTGACGTTCGTATCCCCTCCATGGTTGAAGATTTCTTCCAGTATTGGACGACGATGAGGAAGATGCGTTATTTCCTTCCCCAACGGAGCAATTGTTCTCCTTCCCCTTAGCAGAGATGTCCCTCCAGCAGTTAGAAGGGAGTGCTTGATTGATTGTGTTTCTGTTTGATGGTTGTTCCCCATAGAGTTTCACATCATAAGTTCCCCAGTAGAGCTTCTTCTACGATGGATCTTATCCGTTTTAAGATCCCCATTAGAGTTCTCCTACGACAGATCTTATTGATATCTCTGCATGTTCCCCAGCTGAGACTTTGCCTATCCCTGGCGGTTGATAGCTGTGGCCTTTGACCCCAACGGTGATTGGTGTCTCCTGGTATTTGGTGTATCCTCACCAGAATTAATTTCTCCTGTGGGCCCGACCTTTCTCTTTTGAGATGTTATACCGGATGTCCGTTGGTGGCTCTCGGACCTGTTTGTGTTAGATATATCTGTTTGTCAGCATTAATCATACATAAACCACGCATATACATGCACAATTATAGCTTCCAGATATTCATATTGCATTCCTTTCCATATCTCTTTGCTTGTTATCTCCCGTTGTTGGTGAAATATTCTTCCCCAAGCAGATGTTTGTGTCTGATCTCTCCATATAGAGTCAGCCCCATAGGCAGAAAGTGTCTATCTTTCTTTCCATATTCCCCACTGAGTTATATCCTCGTGGATGATTTTTGTTTCAGTTTCCTCCCCAATAATATATAGGGATGGAATTACTCCCCTGAGTTATATCCTCATTGGGTTGAGTCTTGTTTCATTGTGTCTTTCTAGTTTGTTCCTATATTGACTCCTTTCTTGTTATTCCCCTGCAGTTCCCTATGGTTTAGTTGTTCAATTGCTCAGTAACCAGTAATTGTCCATCTTTTCCCCAGTGAATTTTGTGGCCTTCTACCCAGTAACCAGTAGTTGTAAGTCTTATTTCTATGGTTTTCTACCCAGTAAACGGTAGATGTAATCCCCTCTTTGTTGGTTATCTTTATCCAATATTCGGTATTGATATTCCTTCGTTTTTGAGGATACCACCCAGTAACCGGTGATATATCTCTGGATAATTTCTATTATCAAGCAATTTATTCCCCGCGAGTCATCTTTCACAGACCCTTTTGTTTGGTAATGATTGTTTCTCGTTTTCATTGGTCATCATTTTATACACAGGAATCGGTATCCCGATGTCCTTTCTTTTTGGTCGATTTATCCTTTATTAACCCAGTAACCGGTTGTGGATAATCTTCCATGCGAGTATCTTATCTATGTTCTGACGATAATAGATAATATATCTCATGCGCTCTTCAGTCGAAGTCTTTTTCTTCCCTAGTTGAGTAAGATTTGTATTTGCTTGTGGAATCGAATGCTCATCCCGTAAATTGAGTTTGTTTTTCAGCTTCTTTTCGGATGATGAGTGTCTTGGATATGTTCCCAATTCACGCCTGGTTGGTCACCTATTATATGCCCAGTAATCGGTATCCCTGGTGTTCCTTCCTTCTGCTCCCTATTATGACTTTTTGTCCCCTGTGGAGTCAGATTTCCTGAGTTGAGATATGCCTTTTGGGTCCTCCACAGATGTTTCGGATGATTGATATCTCTCACCCTTATACTGGTCTTAGATATTCTTTATCCCTGAGCGTGTTATTCTCTCACCCAGTAACTGGTGTTTTGATAACATGTCTCTCTTTGTGTTTATTACCCAGTAACCGGTAATATCTCGTTGTTTCTGCCTCACCTGGTTCCTTTATGGATTTCCTCGGCTGAGTCCGGATTTTTATCCGAAGTATCCTTTATGGATAGTTTTGCTATATTGGCATATTCCCCAATTCATGCATCTTTGCGTCAGCTCGAGTCTTTCCATCGATTTATTTTCATGGAATCCCTTCGTGTCTCCCAGCAAGTTTTCCAGTTGTGACCTACTCACGCATTTTTACCCTATTTTCCCCAGAGTGTCTGTCTCCCCAGTGAGTGTGTTACTCGTATGGATTTTTTCAGTTTCTCCTGATTTCTCTTTCCTTTGTGGCCATATTTCCCCATAGAGTATTAACTTTTGCATGCATACATCTGCATCGTGAGGTCTCTTAGGGACCAAAATTCGTCTCTCTATTATTATTTAAGCCCATTCTACCTCGTCGAGACGAAGATTTTAACCTTCATATCTCCGGCTCGAATGACCTTAAATAGGGGCATCTGTAAGACCCTAATTTTCACCCTAAGATCCCTTATGGCATCATATCATTGCTCATTGCATTGCCTCAAGGATCATGGCATGGGTGGCTCCTTTACCCTAGGGGTGGGACTTGTGTGAGTTGGTGTGAGACCACCAAGCATGCTTTTATTGTATATTATTTCTTTTATTATTTTGATTACTAACCAAAAGCATAAAAATATGTCACTAACTCTTTTTGTTTTGAAGCTCAAGTGATCATGTGCTCTTATGCTTCTAGGAGGCTCCTGAGCTCAATGAAGGGGCTAGATGAAGATGAAAGCAAGCATGGCAATGGTCCACAAATCTCTCAATCATCATATATGTCTCCAAGTATCTCATTTTGCAAATTTGATCAAAATAAACCAAAGGGCTTGAGGATTGTTTCCCAAGGAAACCCTAATTCAACTGTGCATTGGTTGTGCCTTGCTCATGAAGTAACCTCAACCTATGATCAAATACAATCAAGGTAAGTTCTTTCATTCATTATTTTATGCATATATGAGATTATGTGAGTATCCTCAATGTTAATACCTCAGGATTGGCATTAATTTTAGAAAACAAATAATGGAATCACCTCTGTTGTTTTAAATATGTTGGGTTGAAGAAATTCAACATCTGGACCAACATGTCATGTACGATGTCACGACATCAGGTCTGTGACATCGCACATGTGTAGGAAACTGAATTGATTAATTCAGTATATGTCATGGGATCGGCAAGGATATCTGGTGAATATCCTAACTCCCTTGTGAAGGCCTTGAAGACTAATTCAGAACATATATAGGCTCTAAATATGGAGATATATATGGAGAGAGATTAGGAACTTGAAGACCTTGTTTATAGCAGAATTTTTCTGCTGAAGTTGCAACAGCATAGAACAAGTCTGCTGCAATTTTCTGAAGGCCCAAATCCAGTTGGGTGATTAGGTTATAAATAGCTGATTGTAATCTAGTCTTTGCAAGCTCTTAGAATGAATTTTTAGGGGTGTGTGTAAGGTAAACCTCCCAATCTGTGGGAAGGTTACCATGTGTTTCTCAGTGGTAAACCTGAGAATGTTTGTCACTCAAAGCCTGTAGGCAAGAGTGATTATGTTCTTGAATGAAGCTGTGAAGCAAGTTCAAGGTGTTTGCACATTACATTGTATTTGTAGTGATAGGAATGGAAACTGGAGGTTTCTATCTAGGAGTTCCTAGGTATAGATTGCATTGGGTAGGGATTAAGTGATGAGTTGTAAACGGGGGAGTTTAGCTCTGAATTGATACTACTAATAGTGGATCTTCTTCCTGGCTTGGTAGCCCCCAGATGTAGGTCATGTTGGACTGAACTGGGTTAACAATTTCCTGTGTTTGTTTTCCTTCTGTATGATATAATCATGTCTGCCAAAAGTGAGCATGTAATTCAGTCTGTTCAGCAAGATAATAGCAGACCTGTTACATAGCCTTCTGTTGGAATGTCAAGCAGAATGTTTTGACATTCATCAACAACAGCACATACTGTATAATAAGCTGATGATTTCAGTTCAGTATGTAGTGAAGTCTGGATTTCAAAAGCATCACAGACCTGGCCATAAGAACATTGTAAAACTGTCAAACTGGGTGTCTTGACAGTTCTTCCAGTAAGCTGATACTGAAGTATAGACTGGTTGGTCTTTTACAGTACAGCAAATTTAGCACAGTCTGTTTTCAGGAACCAAACAGACTTAGCATATGGTTCTGGACTTGGATGTCAAACGGAATGTTAGGACATTCACTCCTGACTGCTTATGCTAAATTGTTGGATGGTTAGTTTTTCTGTTTCAGGATTTTTCTCAGGCTATTCTTCAGGAATCCACCAGCGGATCTAAAATCTAGGAAACTAACAACTGAGCTACTATTAATGAACCTGGCAAATAATCTATTTGTTAGCTCCTTAATAAGTGGAGATTAGTTTAACTTGTTACAACCTTCAATTTAGGATATACAAGTACATGACCAACAAACTGGAACAATGTAACAGATGATGCTCAAAACAGGATTGAGACATCGTGTTGATATCTGTGTAGGAAAACAACAGAAGTGAAGGTTATGGTGCACATAACTAAGTGATCCTCCTCTCTAGGATGACATAGAAGGAGAGATCGTGACACTGTGCAAAGGTGCACATTTGTACAGAGTGTAATAACTGTCTTGCTGTAACAAGTACAATGTTAGATCAGATGTCATGACTTGGAGTAGAACATCTGAATCCTGACTACGCCAGAATTTCAATTGGTATCAGAGCAGGCATCCTGTTCTATCTCTGGATGAGATCCATGGATGATACTTTCTGGTAACTGGCAAGGAGTTATGTTAGTACTGATGCTGGAACCTGTGTAAGGTTCTGTAATTCCCTGAATGGTCCCTTGAAGTAGGTGGATGGACTGTTCATGACAGGAATGGTGTGTACCTGTCTCTGGAGGTTGGCAATTGGCCTGTGTGTGGGACAGATGTGCCAGTACTAAATCACATTCAAACCTGGTATGGGCTTGGAGGCCAATCTGGTGAAGTGTGTGTTCATAGGGTGAGTTGTATTATGATTTCCGCTGTATAATACCTGGCAAAACTCAAACTCTGATGTAGTTTCCCCTCATGTGGATGAAAAGCTGCTGTGTTCAAGATCTCATCATAATCTACTGAAGATGTCAAAGATACTTGAGTCTCCTCAAGTCCACTCATCATGACGTTCTCACTTCAGGATGGTAAGAATCACTTAATCACTGATTCTTTTACTCTCTTGAGTAGTGTATATGAAGACCTTGAAGACCTTCAAGGAAGGTTTGTTCCAAGGAGGTGGAATCAATGTTCTATGTGATGTTAGAACATGTTGTTCAACAAGTATGCAGCTACTGGTTGAAGAGCAAATGTTTTTTTTAGGGTTCAAACAAAGGGATAATTCTGTTTGGAACCTACTCCTGACCTGGAAGAGGAGACATCTGTGTGTGCTAAGTTGACAAGGGCAGAGTCAACTGGATGTGAGCTCAAGAAGGTCATCCCTAGAAGTTGAGCTGGTTGAGATGTGACATTGTGCAATCTCCTGCTGTTAGGCATCTCCCTGCAGTTTGATCAGGGTTGGATAGTTGTTCCCTGAAGTACTATGGTGTGTTGGAAGACAAGTCTCCTGGATGTTAGGAGTCAATAATGGGGTAACCTGATTGTGATATCATTTAAGGGGGTTGTAACCATGAATCTTGTTATTCAAACACCACGTTCAGAAGTGGCAGTTCTTACTAGGAGTGAGAATATGAAGATTCAGTGGTTGGTTGAGGTAATATGCTCTGGCAATGCATATCTACTATTGACTGGTGTTGTGTGTCTCACTAGTACTTATGGTCAGCTGAAGTCTGATTGGCATGATTGGAGGAGTTAGTTGCCACTGGTAAGGGATGGTGAATGTCATGTTGAGACATTTGTGTACAATGCATGGATATTGGTGTGGAGTTTCCATGATTGTTAATTTGAGGGGGAGTTTTGGTTAACCTCCTCACATTTGGTCAGCCTAGGGTCAGGTTGGCTGTTGACCTGTGTCACATGGGTTCTGGTTGATGTGTGAAACATGTGCAAGGAAGGATTCATCTCTCTCTTTCCTAAGGGTGAATCTAATCTGGAAAGAGTCTCAAGACTGTTGAGGTGCTTGCAAGCAGAAGATGTTGACACAAGAAGAGTACTTTCAAAGTATTCTTGTGGTGGAAGTATCTGAAAGGATAATTGGGAAAGGATTTAAGATCAATGTCTACTTGTGTCAAGTACAAGTATTTAAATTGATTATCCTTGGAACTCAAGATAACTGATGTTCTTAGAGATGTTGGAACATCTCTTCTTCAAGACCCTGTGCAGAATCACAGGAAGGATAGTACACTGGCTTATGATCTATCTCTTTGGTGGCAGCAAAAGCGTATGATCTCTGAAAAGGTTTCCTGGCAAGAAACATGTTCAGCCCTGGTGTGTACAAGAAGAAGAAGACATCACAGTCTTGATGGTGGTTACTTGGATCAGTTTATTTCTGATATAGGTAAGGAAGTGCATTGGCTAATGCACACTGTGGAGTCAAGAACAAGTGACAGCATTCTTGACATCATGGAAACAGCCTTGCTTTAGGAAGTGGAATCCTTGGCAGAGCTGAAGGGTTAGTTTCCAACTGGTCCTTCTGAAGACTCATGCATCAGAGTGTCTGATGTCTTTAGAGAAGAAGCAGGGATTCATCAAGGTGTGAGCTTGGATGACTTAACTGCAAACCTGCAGGATGGAGGTTGTTTACTCAAACTTGGCTCCAAAGTCAAGTCTATGAGAACATTGAACTCTTGTTCTGTAAAGGGAGGAAGTTCTTTCAAGTGGCAGAAGAAGGAGCTGAATTCAACAGCCGGATGTCAAGCACAATGTTGTGACATTCGGTTCAGCATCAGATTCTTAGTTGATGAAGTGGCACATCAACTTGAGATAGAAGGATCTACAGGGTTGTAGATTGGACACTTCAAAATTTTGAAGTTCAAATCTCACTTGAAAGGTCAGAATATCTTTGGGAGAAGTCTGATAAACTTGGGGAGGTCAAAAGGCAGCATTTGACCTTGTCATATGAGAATTCATGAAGGAGGTAATCAACCAGTGGCACTTGGTCTATCTCAGAAGTGAGTTCTAAGAATCAAGATAATCAACATATGGCAGCAGATTATTCTTGAGTAAGGTCTGAGACTAATTACTTTCGAGTAGAAAAGTAGGAAGTTGAAGACAAAAGGAGGGGCTTCCATTCATCCCTTGGAGCTTGTGGTAGAAGTTCTGAGCTATCTATGGAAGACTGTCTCTGGTAGTGGGATGAGAGTGTATATATCCCAATGTATGTCTGGGTTCCTCTGGCCCAAGCTGAGGACTCAGTAATATCTGAAGTCTATCAGATAGTGCTCCCTGTGATGCTGTGAAGGAAGTCTCAGCTGATGTTCAAACATCTTGTGAAGTGATCTTCTGTTCTGGTTAGAAGAGAAATTGACACAGAGTGTGGATGTGTTCAGCCAAGAGGGTTGGACAGAGGGTGCGCTCTTGAAGACATGAAGATGCGTCTTATGTTTTCCTTTCATCAAGTGGTCTGGGATCTCTTTGAATCAGGAAGTATGTGAAGGTCCAACCTTGGGGTGTTGGATATGATCATGTGTGACCTCCAAGAGAGTAGGTTGTCCATGACAGGGGGAGTTGTGCCTTTGTGCTGCAAGCAATCACCAAGCTTGTGGCCTGTGTGTTCTCAGATGACAAGGCAGTTATCAGGATGCTGTGATGTATGTCAAGGCTGAGTGAGCAGAAGAATGTCTGACCGGATGTCATGACATTGCCCTGGACATTGCTGTCAATTCCTTCTGAATTTTCAAGTCATTAGGAATTATGAGGGTGATGTGGCTAAGTCTGATAAACCAGAATAAGACTGATGGCTACAGCTGTGTGGTACAGGGGGAGTAACCATCAACTGAAGTGTGGAAAGTTGGCTGTAGCAGTGCTAGGTGTCTGGAGGTATGACAGAGGTCTAAGTTGAATACTGGCTGAATGCAGGAATGTTAAGACATCGCGTGCAACGTGTCTGACTGCATATATGGAATGGTCTCCATGCACTGGAACGGCTGTTTAGGAAAAGAAACAGTCAAGAGCTATAAAAGGTATTCAAAGATAGTCTGAGATTTTGTTGGTGATTCTCTGACTGTTTCTCAGCAAAAATAAATGCATCTTGACCAAGCATTTATTTCTACCGGAAATTCCTAGGCACATGCAGGGCTATTTAAAGGATGCAATAGCCCTCTTCCTCTCACAAGAAAAACACTCCATTCTCAGAATCATGGGGTATGTTAAGGTTTGGGCAAGTTGCGCCTGGATCTGGTTTTGTGAGGGCTTCCTTTACAAATGTTTAGCTAAAAAGGGGGAGAGAAATATAGTCCTGGGGATGAGAATGTACCAGAAGAAAGCCAACTGTGGATGTGGCAGCAAACAGAAGTTGGCATCAGGCACAAAATCCACCAACTGGGGTTTCCACTTGTGTCTTGTGATCTGAGTTAAGAAGACAGTTGTGCCTTGTGATCTGAGTTACATTGTCTATGTACTCAGCATTACATATTCTTCTGGAAGCTCTCCGGTTGAGGGGAAGGGTTCTGGTACAACTGAGTATTGTCCCTCTTCTTCCTCATGTACACCAACATTGGTGTTCATGGTGGGGGAGATAACAACAGAGGATTATTTGTTTTAGCTAAAATTTGCCAAAGGGGGAGATTGTTAATACCTCAGGATTGGCATTAATTTTAGAAAACAAATAATGGAATCACCTCTGTTGTTTTAAATATGTTGGGTTGAAGAAATTCAACATCTGGACCAACATGTCATGTACGATGTCACGACATCAGGTCTGTGACATCGCACATGTGTAGGAAACTGAATTGATTAATTCAGTATATGTCATGGGATCGGCAAGGATATCTGGTGAATATCCTAACTCCCTTGTGAAGGCCTTGAAGACTAATTCAGAACATATATAGGCTCTAAATATGGAGATATATATGGAGAGAGATTAGGAACTTGAAGACCTTGTTTATAGCAGAATTTTTCTGCTGAAGTTGCAACAGCATAGAACAAGTCTGCTGCAATTTTCTGAAGGCCCAAATCCAGTTGGGTGATTAGGTTATAAATAGCTGATTGTAATCTAGTCTTTGCAAGCTCTTAGAATGAATTTTTAGGGGTGTGTGTAAGGTAAACCTCCCAATCTGTGGGAAGGTTACCATGTGTTTCTCAGTGGTAAACCTGAGAATGTTTGTCACTCAAAGCCTGTAGGCAAGAGTGATTATGTTCTTGAATGAAGCTGTGAAGCAAGTTCAAGGTGTTTGCACATTACATTGTATTTGTAGTGATAGGAATGGAAACTGGAGGTTTCTATCTAGGAGTTCCTAGGTATAGATTGCATTGGGTAGGGATTAAGTGATGAGTTGTAAACGGGGGAGTTTAGCTCTGAATTGATACTACTAATAGTGGATCTTCTTCCTGGCTTGGTAGCCCCCAGATGTAGGTCATGTTGGACTGAACTGGGTTAACAATTTCCTGTGTTTGTTTTCCTTCTGTATGATATAATCATGTCTGCCAAAAGTGAGCATGTAATTCAGTCTGTTCAGCAAGATAATAGCAGACCTGTTACATAGCCTTCTATTGGAATGTCAAGCAGAATGTTTTGACATTCATCAACAACAGCACATACTGTATAATAAGCTGATGATTTCAGTTCAGTATGTAGTGAAGTCTGGATTTCAAAAGCATCACAGACCTGGCCATAAGAACATTGTAAAACTGTCAAACTGGGTGTCTTGACAGTTCTTCCAGTAAGCTGATACTGAAGTATAGACTGGTTGGTCTTTTACAGTACAGCAAATTTAGCACAGTCTGTTTTCAGGAACCAAACAGACTTAGCATATGGTTCTGGACTTGGATGTCAAACGGAATGTTGGGACATTCACTCCTGACTGCTTATGCTAAATTGTTGGATGGTTAGTTTTTCTGTTTCAGGATTTTTCTCAGGCTATTCTTCAGGAATCCACCAGCGGATCTAAAATCTAGGAAACTAACACCTGAGCTACTATTAATGAACCTGGCAAATAATCTATTTGTTAGCTCCTTAATAAGTGGAGATTAGTTTAACTTGTTACAACCTTCAATTTAGGATATACAAGTACATGACCAACAAACTGGAACAATGTAACAGATGATGCTCAAAACAGGATTGAGACATCGTGTTGATATCTGTGTAGGAAAACAACAGAAGTGAAGGTTATGGTGCACATAACTAAGTGATCCTCCTCTCTAGGATGACATAGAAGGAGAGATCGTGACACTGTGCAAAGGTGCACATTTGTACAGAGTGTAATAACTGTCTTGCTGTAACAAGTACAATGTTAGATCAGATGTCATGACTTGGAGTAGAACATCTGAATCCTGACTACGCCAGAATTTCACTCAATCATTCATTCATCAAGATTTGAAGTTTAGCTTTGAGAAGTTGACCAGTCAAGTCATCTGATTAAATTGAGGATCCCTGACACCTAACTTTTAATGTGTTTGTCAAATGAAGATGACCCAAAGAAAAAACATGTTCTTAAGAACCATATGAACAACTTTCATGTTCATCAAAAATCCATTTGAAACTTGGAAGGTCATCATTCATTTCAAAACATTATAGGTTATTTTGATTTAAACCCTGATTTTGGGTCAACTTCCCAAGGACCTAACTTCCTTATTTTTTTTATTTTGATATGAGACCAATTGCATTGGAACGCTTAATATGTCTAATTCAATTGTTATGTTGGATAAAATTCCATAGTACTAAACGAAACACATGTGATAATACAAAACATTATAGGTCACTTTGGACCAAAACCATTGAATTTTGAAAATGTCCAACTTCAAGTGCCCATAACTTTCTCATTAAAAATCCAAATTATTCCAAATTTAAGTCCAAATTGATCATATTGAAAAGATATACAACTTTGATGTTGGAGGTGTTTCCATTTGAGGCTTGCATCATTGAAACAAAAGGGCTTGAAGTTGATCACTTTTGGTAAAAAAATTCAAAGAAAACATAGACATGTTTTGTACCTCAAACTTCAATGCCAGATTTCATAAATTTCCAAACTCCAAATGGATTTTCTCCCAACATAGCTTTTGTTCCTTATGTTAATAGCTTTCCAAACATTACTCACACCATCATGTTTGGATTTTCCATGTGGGATTTTCGAAGAGCTTAAGCTTTATGTTCAAATATGCAATTCACATTGAAACTTCATGCATAAGCTAACACCAGGCCAATTGCACGTCCATTTCAACTCTAAATGATATCAAATTGCAATTCCATCCACTTTTGGGCCTCACATGCGCCTGTACAGGCCCATGCATGGAGGATCCAATTCTCATGCACACGAGTATTGCACATCATTGCCTCATCTCCGGCTATAAATACATGGCCTTGCTCATTCAAATCTCAACCTTAAAGTGATCTGAAAGGTTGCTGAAGTGAAAACCCAACCTTAGTCAAAGGGATTTCCATTTTCATTTTTCAAATTCAAGCTTGAATTTCAACACAATCAGTTGACCTTCAAGTCTTAATTCCTTAGCCTTGCATCCTCATCATCTCCTGATTAAATTGGAAGCAAAAGCTTAAAGAAATCGTGTAGTTCAAAGCTAATCTTCAAAGGTATATCTACAAACTGTTTTGATCTGAATCTTGGTTTATAATGTGAATTTCTCCAGTTTGAATTGTTTTCTGAAGTCCTCGAGCAAGAGGCAGGCCAGTGGTGGTCTTGATTTCATGATTTGAGCCATTTCAGTTTGCATACCTAGATTTTCAAGCTCAAATTTCTCACTTAATAGAAACATTGAGCACAATCCAAGGTTACAGAGGTGATGTACATCACCCCAACTTCATTTTGGTACCATGCTTTTTCATTTTGGTTGAGGTTCAAAAACCTACGCGTCATGGCCGGAAGTTATTTGCTGGCCGGAGAAGATGGTGGTTTCCACCACCATCCCCACGTGGATGTTCCAGCGCCCTTGGATCTGTTTGAAATGATCTAATCTTGGTCATGCATTTTGTTGACTTATTTTATATATGCATGTTGCGCGCTTGACCAAGGCCTACCATATGACCATGCTTCTAGACCGTGTGATGGAGCCACGTCATTTAATGAATCCAATCCAAGCGCTCCTGATTTTCCTATTTTTTTATTTTTCTGTTTTAATTTCTTTTAATCCCTTTTAATTTCAAAAATTCATAACTATTTTATTTGAAGTCAAAAAAATATGAGACCAATGGCAAAAAGTTTCTTGAAAAATCTAGTTTCATAATCTGATTTTTAATTATATATGTGACTTCATTTAATATTTTTTGTGAATTATTTTGTTTTTAATAGTTTTTAATTCATTTTAAATACTTTTTGATATTTGAAAATTCCAAAAATATTTTCTTAACACATATGGATCATGATAAGTCTATGAAAAATAGTCTCATCAACTTCTTAATTGATTTGAGATTTATTTGAGATTTTAATTCATTTGTGTTATTTTCCTTTGTTTTTAATTGTTTTAAAATAATTTCTATTTTCAAAAATTGTTGAAAATTTTTGTCAAACTTTGTTTGACCATGTTAGACCTATGATGATTCAATTGGACTTGTTGAAGTTGATTTGAATTGAATTTGAGGTTTGACCATAGTTTGTCCATTTTAATTTTGCATTTATGTTAATTCCAAAAATACCAAAAAAATATATTTGATTTGTTGACTTTTAATCTTCATTTCTCTTCTGTTTTCCAATTGTTGATGTTGATTTAATGCACTTTTGACCATTTGTGTTTGACTTTTGAATGCTCTTTCCATTTCATTTTATCTTCATCTCACTTCTTATTTTTTATTTTGGCCAATGAGTTAATGATTTGTAGTTGGTATTGACATATGAGTGGCTTAACCTTCTTTGATCCAAATCAAACTCAACTTGATCAAAGATCAAGTGAGTTACTTTGTGTCCAAGATAGATTGCTTCTTGGTCAAGCAAAAAAACTTAAAATCCATACAAGGCTTTCTTCTTTTCTTTTGGCATGGAAAGTTGTAGGAGCTTGGCTTACTAGTCATGATCTCTAACTTGTGTTTATTTGCCTATAGTTTTATTGAACGGCCTCAGATAGGTGTGACTACTACATTAGTCCACTTATGATTGCTTAACATAGCGCTAAAGTGTCTTATGACACACTAACATTAACTACTAACTACTAACTTTAATTCAAGAATTTAATTTCTTGCAATTTACTTTAATGCACTTTATTTCTTGCTCATTTATTCATATTGCCTTTTCCCTTTGCTCGCTTGAGCTCATATTTTATGTTTATGTCATTTTCCTTTTGCTCATTTGAGCTCATTGTTGTATATAAGTATATTGTTGCTTTGTGTTTGTTTTATCTTTGGTTGTGTGAACCCAATGCAAAAAGGAGAAAGGACTTAGAATTAGGACTTTACCTATGCTTAAAGGAGTTCAAGAGCAACTAGGCCTCATGCCTTTAGAATGCTAAACTTGTTGAAGAGAAACTAGGCCTCATGCCTTTAGAATGCTAAATCTTAAAGTTGACTTCAAAGGACCCCTAATCTAAACTTTTTCTTTTCCATTCCTCTTATTGTGTTGTGAACTTTTTGATGTTTGCTCTTGTGTGATAGGGATTCCATCTTGAGATAGTAAGAGGGACCATTGTCATGAGTAGCCAAGTTAAGAGAGACAAGCCAAATGGAGGTCCAAGGAGCTTGAATATAATATTTGTTTGATTGCTTGAGTGATTTCTAAGTCCAAAGGAAAGGAGCATCTTGAATCATCTTTATAATCTCAAGAAAATGAACTCCAAAGGTTTTATCTCTTCTCTTATCTTTTCATGTTTAGGACTAGCCCTTCTCTTCTTCTCTCCACTCTAACCCAAGCCAAACTCATTTATATGCAAACTTTGACTTTGTTTCAAATTAGAAACCAAGGCCATATGCCTTTGATTTTTCAAACTCTTTTCATTGATACTCCTTGTGAATAAACATTAATTCAACTTTGACCTCATTTTGTGAATACTTCTAACTTATAAATACAACTCACTTCAAGTTGTTTTTGTGGTTCCAATGGCCACCTTTGTTAAAACCTTTTTCATAAACATTAGTCATACGTTTGAGTTATCATAGTGGTTGATGTAAACCTCACCTTATCCTTAGTGATTGGATTATAAGTCTTCCATACTTATTATAGGGTTAACCCCTCACTAGTATGTTGAAGCTCTCCTCACATGGTGGATTGTTGGTTTAGGTTAAGTTTTCTCCCTTTGATAACAAAAGACATTAAGGCTTTTGACAAATCAATTCACCAATATTTTTTGAGTTTTTTACCCCGAATTACGAGGTTTTGATCCTACCTTTGTGATGGTACGTAGGCAATGGGTTCATCCATTCAAACAACAAATGGTAAATATAATGTATATTCTCTTCTCATCCCCTCAATCTTGTTTGCACATATTTTCACAAATACCAACCTACAATACATTTTGCAAAAAGGGCTCCCTTAGAGTACTAAGGATGTTTTGGGTGCTTAAAACCTTCCCATTTCATAACCAACCCCATTACCCAGTTCTCTGACATTTTTATTAGTTTTTGATTTGTTAAAACTTCTTACTTGGCTTTTGTTCACTTTTTAGCCTTTCCTTTGGACAAATAAAAGTGCGGTGGCGACTCGAATTGTATGCTTACTTTTGGTTTAGTCAATAAGCCATAAGGTAACGAATACCCCGCTACAACTTCCTTTACTGTCAGTCGCTTATGTCAATTTACTAGCCAGGCGACTGCTCCATCAAGGTCATCTACTCTAAGTGAGATATTCATATCGACCCCTACGAGGAAGGCACCTCAGGGACCTATACTACACGACCATCGGTCTAGGCTGACCACGGTTAAATATTCTAAAAGGGGGTCTTAGGGTCACGGGCTCTAGTAAAGGAAATGATGCTTACACCGAAAGCACGACATTCATCAATCCCCTTAAGAGAATCTACCACTAAGTGAGCTTCTCGTACGACCCTAACGAGGAAGGCACCTTACGGACCAATACTACTTAACCTCTCTTATCTTAAGCAAGCTCTTAGACTCGGGTGGAGAGTCTTTCACACAAGGTTTTCTTTGCAATCATTATTGCTTCCAATTTTTCCTTCGTCACGGGACAAAAGTTATGGGCCATCGGACAAACAAAGAAAATGAAAAAATGCTAGCAATAACAGTAATATATACATAAAAATAAATAATAGATAAACCTCTACGTACGTAAAAGGAAAACAACCCAAACTAGGCTAGACTCGCTTAGGGAAAATCGGTGTCCTCAGCAGAGTCTCTAGCTGTCGCTAACGGGGTTTTGAATAACGAGTGAACTGGAAGAACTGAACAAAATATTAGAAGAGTCTCCACTAAATTTTATTTGTGTGTCTCTATCAGAGAGGCGAGGGGAAATAGTCGATAAAATCCTCAAAAGATAAGTGCGTGGGAAACACTAAAAAAGATAAGGAATTAGTCTTGCAACCGAGATTAGGGTTTGGGAGTCGGTTATGCAAGGGGAAGGTATTAGCACCCCTTATGTCCATGGTATTCCATGGGAACCATTTAGGTTGTTTACGTACATGAGGATTTATCTGTTATTATTTTATTTTCAAAAGAATGGATGAGTAAAAGATAGGGGTTTTGGTTTTTTATTATGGTGCTCGCCAATGATTGTGGCCCTTGTGCCTACGTATCACTCATCAAGGACGAGGAATCAGAGCTTTGTAGTTCAGAGTAGAAAACATTTGTGTGTTGATTTATTTTACCTTTGAGAAAAAGGTTTTCGGGGTGGGTGCCCTAAGGCACAAAAATTAGGTTTGATAGGTTGTTGATTTTACATTAAACAAGGGTTTATGAATTCTTCATTCTTAATAATCCAAGCGTCTTGCATCCAAAATAATCAGAGTGAGGATATGAATTCTTCATTCTTAATCATTCTCCATCACTTAAGGCTCGTGGCGCACAATACTTATCGTAGTTATTAAGTATTTTGAATTTGATTAAGAAAAAGTTACTTGACATTGAATCAAGGGTTTGTTTATTTGATTAAGAAATTTGGCTTATGCAACATGAATGAAAAGTATCCAACAAGAAATTAAATGGGTCTCATTGTAGGGTAGCCCAAGAGAAAGCCTTGTGTGTGTAAAGGTAACCTGTGCTAAACAAAGGATAATGGCCTTACAAACATGTCCCATTAAGGTGGTGCCATGATGCCATTTTTATAACCAGAATGTAAGTACATATGAAACCCAAGTGTTTGAAACAAAGTGTCACAAAAGAAATAAAGAGAAAAGCCTCCAAGAAAAGGTCCTAAATGGGATCCTTTAAGTCCAAGTTGGTTAAGTGCCATGGATTGTTTTTGGTCTTGCAATTTTATCATGTTTTTGTTGATTTTATGGGTATGATAACAATAAAGTGAAGACAATATAATAAACATTCATGATGGAGTTTATACAAAGATAATGATGATGATGAGTACTTGAATGTAAATGACATAAAAGTAAATAATGGATAATAAAAATGATAATAACAAAATGTTAGTAGTAATCAAGGTTAGTAAAGTTAAGGTGAGTTATATGGACAAGGCAAAATATTAACAAGTCAATAAAGGGTTAGTGAATGATATAAACAAGTAATTAAAGATTTAGTGGGTTAGTATAAACCAAGTGAAATAAAAATGTATCAGATGAATCCAAGTTAACAAAATAAGACTTCATCCACAAGTCAAATGACCAAGTTATTTGAAGTAGGAGCACCCTATTCATGCTTCAAAGTACCATGGATGAACACTTGATCATCCAATGGTAGGTTAGAAGTATGGAAGGTTTTAATCAACCCTAATCCAAACATGTCATGACTTAAATAGATTTCATGAGTCCATAAGTTCAAGACTTCAAAATTCCATCAAAAACAATTCAAATTAAATAAAACAAGTCACCAATAAATTCTAGAGACAAAAATAAAGGGAGTTTGTGTTCATCATATTTGCAAAATAATGAAGATTTGCACACGATGGGGGGTAAACCCTTGACCTTGGGGTCATGGGGGGATCAACCCCCTCACCCACTAGGCCAAAGGCCCGGTTGTGTTAAAAAACACACTAAACAAATAAAATGATAAAATAATAGTTATAAATGGATGCGCGTGAGAATCAACCAATCAGAGTGAGGCACGACTTTTATTCAAATTCACAAAATGCGGGCGACGTTCATCTTCAACCTTGGAACCTCAGAAGCCAAACTCGAAAATAAGTGTTTTTCATGGGATATAAACCTGGAACCTTTACCCAATCATGAAAACGAATTAACCTCCACACTCATGAGCCATTGATTAGCTCTGAATGTGGAGTATTTTGCAAAGAAACAGAAGAACAACTTTGACCTAGATTAAAAACTAAATGCTGGAAAAAGATTAATCAAAGCTACAAATTTAGGGGAATTAATTAGTGAGTGATTTCGAGTGAAATGGAAACTTGTTTGGGTGATAGGGGTGGAGAAATCTACCTGATCAGAAGTAGCTCAGGGGAGTTTTTTGACGGTATATCTCAGCTCGGTGATTTGCAGATGAATCCCAAACCTTGGGCTTGTGGATTATTGTGATCATACATGCATATGAGATGATATGAATGGGATGTATGCTTAAGGTTTAGGGCTCAAAAGAGTTATATGGGGTAGGGAAAATTTGAGGGTATGACACTCCTTAATATACATACTTTTATCACCAGAGTCATCTTTCTTACTATCAACTAGAACTTTGTGCACCACTAAATGGAGGGAAGAGAAAATATTATTTGCACGCATCCACATCAGTAATTGCTATATCTCTTCAAACATGCAAATTCCCAATTCACCCCTTATCTTCTCAAACTGGTTTGCATCCAAAGCTTTAGTAAATATATCTTCCAGTTGCTTCTCAGTGGGCACATGCTCAAGAGTAACAATTTTGTCCTCAACAAGATCCTTAATAAAATGGTGACAAATATCAATATGCTCTGTCCTGCTATGTTGAATGGGATTCTTGGATATACTTATTGCACTCAGATTGTCACAATATAATGTCATGACTTCCTGCTTGCCATTATATTCCTTTAGCGTTTATTTCATCCAAATCAGTTGAGAACCATTACTTCCTGCTATACTTAGCCTCAGTAGTAGACAATGACACACATTTTTACTTCTTGCTGAACCAAGATATAAGATTATTCCCAAGAAGAAACATCCTCCAGAAGTACTTTTTCTATCATTGGCATTATTTTCCCAACCTGCATCATAATACCCTACAAGCATAGAATTATAACTACGAGAATACATCATTCCATAATCCCTAGTACCATTGATGTGCTTCAAGATCCTCTTCACTTAAGTAATGTGACTGATTTTAGACTCAGCCTGATATCTAGCATATACTCCTACAGCAAAAGTGGTGTTTGGTCTTCTAGCTGTAAGATACAAAAGACTACAAATCATACACCTATACAACTTTGATCCATATTAACACCTTTTTCATCCTTAGTTAATTTCAAGTGAGTTGATGCAGGTGTCCTTTTGTGATTAGCACTTTCTAGGCCAAACTTCTTCATTATATTCTTAGCATACTTGCTTTGAGAAATAAAGATAGTATCGTACATTTGTTTAACTTGAAGACCAAGAAAATAAGTTAATTCACCAACAAGACTCATCTCAAGTTCAAATTGCATTTGCTTGACAAAATGTTGGACCATCTAGTTTGACATCCCTCCAAACACAATGTCATCAAGATATATTTGAGCTATCATGAATTTTACATCCTCTTCCTTAACAAACAAGGTCTTGTCTATTCCCTGTTTCCTATAGTCATTGTTGACAAGAAACTCTGTTAACCTTTCATACCAAGCCCTAGGTGCTTGATTTAAACCATATAGAGATTTCTTCAGTTTGAAAACATGATCTAGAAAGCTAGGATCTATGAAACCTTTGGGTTGTTCAATATATACCTCTTCATTTAAGTACCCATTCAAGAAGGCACTTTTCACATCCATCTAAAATAACTTGAATTTTAGCATGCATGCCACTCCTAAGAGCAATCTTATGGATTTAAGACGAGAAACAAGAGAAAAATTCTCATCAAAATCAACTCCTTCAATTTGGTTATATCCTTGAGCTACAAGTTTGGCCTGGTTTTTTGTCACAATTCCCTTTTCATCAGATTTATTCTTGTAAATCCATTGTGTGCCAATAACATTCATTCCTCCACGCCTTAGAACTAAGTCCCACACTTCATTCCTTTTGAGCTGACGTAGTTCTTCTTGCATAGAATTGATCTATAATTCATCAGCCAAGGCCTTTTTCACATTTTTAGGTTCCAATTTTGAGACAGAACAAAAATTGGATATCAAATCTCTGGATCTAGTGGTGACCCCTTCATCAAGATTTCTAATAATAAGTTCCTTTAGATGATCTTTATGATTTCTAATATAGTGAACTTTTTTTGCTTGAGGGTTATCTGATTCAGCCCTTACTGCCTCAATGTTGGACTCAATGTCTTCCATATTTTCTAAAGAATTAGTCTACTGAGATGATTTTCCAACATCTTCATCGACATCAGTCAATCTCACAATAATTGAATCATCAACCACAACATTAATTGATTCCATCATGATCTTGGTTCTGGAGTTAAATACCTTGTAAGCTCTGCTATTTGTAGAGTAGAAAAGAAATATCACTTCATCACTTTTGGGATCCATTTTTCTCCTCTATTCACGATCAAACAGAATGTATCATTTACTCCCAAACACGAGAAATTTTTTAACAATAGGTTTCCTTCCTTTCCACAATTCATATAGAGTAGATGAGGTACCAACTCTCAGAGTAACACGATTATGGATATAGCCAGCAGTGTTCATTGCTTCAGCCCAAAAATGATAAGGAAGATTTTTTGCATGAAGCATGACTCTAGATAACTCTTGTAATGTTTTTTTCTTGCGTTCAACAACTCCATTTTGCTGAGGAGTGGTGGGAGATGATAACTCATAACCAATACCTTGAGAAGAACAAAATTTAGAAAAAAAAATCATTTTCAAACTCCTTTCCATGGTCACTTCTGATTCTGACAATCACATTTTCCTTCTCTCTTTGGAGGCGTTAACAAAGGTCTTTGAATACCTCAAAAGTGTCTGATTTTTCTCTAATAGAATTCACCCAAGTAAACCTTGATAAATCATCAACAACCATATAAACATACCTATTTCCACCAAGACTTTCAACTTGTGTAGGCCCCATTAAATCCATATGAAGAAGTTCTAAAACTTTGGAAGTAGCCAGATGTTGCAACTTCGGATGTGACATCTTGGTTTGCTTCCCAATTTGACACTCACCATAGACTTTACCCTCATAAACTTTGATCTTTGGTATACCTCTAATAACTACCTCAGACATAATCTTCTTCATACCTTTGAGATTCAAATGTCCAAAGTTTTGGTGCCATAGCTTGACTTCATCTTCCTTTAACATTAAGCATGTGGAAGAACAAGTAGTTTCTAATGGCATCCATAAATATAAATTCTCTTTAGACCTAACTTCTCTCATCATAGCATCATTCTTCTCATTTGTAACCAAACATCCTGACATGGTGAAATTGACTTTTAAAACTTGATCACATAACTGACTAATACTTATGAGATTTGCAGTCAGTCCTTTCACAAGCAGAACATCATCTAGTCTAGGAAGAACAGTGGAACCTATATTTCATATACCATTGATCTCACCTTTATCTCTATCACCAAACGTGACAAACCTATAGGAATAAGATTTAATATCCACCAAATACTTCTTGACCCCTGTCACGTGTCTTGAACAACCAGTGTCAAAGTACAAGTCTTCTCTAGATGAAGCTCTAAGAGAAGTATGGGCTATAAGAATAGAGACAATAACCTTAGGTTTCCACTCCTTTCTAGTTTAATAATCACATGATTATCCCTAGGATATGTTGGATGTTTTGGATAATCATACAGTCTGTAGCATAAAGGCTTTATATGTCCATATTTACCATAGTAATGACATTTACAAGGCAAAAAAATTGACTTTAGTTTGAGTTTCCTGATGTATGGCAGGATGTTGTAACATTTGGTTTGACATCATGGGCTCATACTTCCTTTCTGGAGGAATAAATTTTTTCACATGGGTTTTTCCTTTTAGAGGTTCGTAATCAAAACCTATACCTCTTAAGTTTCCGGCCCCTTTTCCAACTTAAAGAATTTTATCTAACATATCATACCCATTCTTCAACATTCTTACTGATTTTGTCATGTTTTCAAGTTTAAAATTCAATAGGGTTACCTCATCTTGAAGACCAAAGATAGTAGATATAAGATTCTATTTTTCAACCTGCAATTGAGTAATAATTCTCTTTTTATTTTCTCCTATATTACACACTTCTTCACTTCTGACACAGAGCTCTCTATATGAAATAACCAATTCTTCATAAGAAACATCCTCATCATAGGAATCTTCATTAGGTTCATATCTACCTGGGAAGGTTGTAACATGCTTAGCAATTTCATCATTAGTTTCACCTTAAGAATAATCATCAGACCAAGAAACAAACATTCCCTTCTCTTATTTCTTGAGATATGTGGGACATTATGATCTAACGTGACCAAAACCCCTACATCCGTGACACTCAATACCTTTTCCTTGATTGGTATTTTCCTTTGTTCTTGCTTTTCTCTAAGAATCATTATTCTTACTGATGTCGAATAACATGTTCTTGACATTGGGTCTTAACTTCCTATCCATTATATTCAACACCTTATTGAATTTCCTCCAAAGAACCACAATGACATTAGAAATTCCTTCATCAGTTTCCATGTTACATTGATTCTCTTCATCCTCAGTGTTGGAGGTAAAAGTTATACTCTTAATCTTCTTTTCCGATCTATCACTGATAGTCAATTCAAAAGTTTGAAGTGATCCAATAAGCTCATCAACTATCATGTTGCAAATGTCTTGGACTTTTTCAATAGTTGTGACCTTCATGTCAAACTTCTTAGGCAACGATCTGAGAATTTTTATAACCAGCTTCTCATCTGGTATCTTCTCTCCCAAGGCACTAGATGAATTAGCAATGTCAAGATTATTCATGTGAAAATCATGAATGCACTCATCATCTTTCATCCTGAGATTTTCAAATTTGGTGGTGAGAAGTTGAAGTCTTGACATTTTGACCTTAGATGTGCCTTCATGAGTGGTTCTGAGAATTTCTCAAGAATCTTTGGCCTTGGTACATGAATTTATTAACTTTTATATATTTTTATCAACCCCATTGAACAAGGCGTTCAAAGCTTTGGAGTTTCCCAGAGCAAGTTCATCTACTTCCTTAGACCATTCCTTTTATGGCTTCAAATAAGTCATGTCCTTCCCATATTTGTCCTTCACCACAGGGTGTTTCCAACCTTTGATAACAACTTTCTAGGTTTTGTTATCCCTAGATTTTAGAAAAGCTACCATACACGCCTTCTAGTAATCATATTTGGTGTCATCCAGAATAGGTGGTCTGTTAGCAAATCCTCCTTCCTTGTCCATAGTACCAGAAAACATCTCTCTGAACCTCACCCAAAACAGAACAGGGTGCCTGCTCTGATGCCAATTGAAATTCTTGTACACAAATAACGTATGTCGTATACAATGTCATGACACTAGGATCAGAACATTGTCACAATAGAAATAATTATAGTGTTAAAGTAAATAGCAGGAATTAAATAACACAGGTCAATTGTTAACCCAGTTCGGTGCAACGTCACCTACATCCTACATCCGGGGGCATCCAAGTCAGGAAGCAAATCCACTATGGTAGTATTAGTTAGAAGTTCTAAACAACCTTTGGTTTTACTAACTTCTCACCTAATCACTACCCTTGGAATTTCTATCTAAGACTCTCCTAGATATGAGACCCTTCTCACTTCCCTTCAATCACACAACAATGATAGCAACTTCTAAAAATAAACAGAAAACACACTTCCAATGAAACATAATCCACTCTTGCTTAAAAGCTTATGAGTGATTCACAATTACAAATCAAATAATCAGTCCAATTCAAGCATCTAAGTGATACAAGAATGGCTCACAAATAAAAATAAACAAACTAAACCCTAACAGAGACTATTACATACGCAACTTCATTTGTGATAATCTTTGTTAGGGTTTAGTTTGTTCATTGTTATTTGTGAGACATTCTTGTATCACTTAGGTGCTTGAATTGGACTGATTTTTTGAGTTATAATTGTGAATCACTCATAATCCAGTAAGCAAGAGTGAATTTTGTTTCATTGTAAGTGTGTCTTCTGTTTATTGTTATAAGTTGTTATCACTGTTGTATGATTGAAGATAAGTTAGAAGGATCTCATATCTAGGAGAGTCTTAGATATAAATTCCAATGGTTATGATTAGGTGAGAATTTTGTAAAACCAGAGGTTGCTTAGAACTTTAAACTAATACTATCATAGTGGATTTCCTTCCGGGCTTGGATGCCCTCAGATGTAAGTGGCGTTGCACCGAACTGGGTTAACAATTGACCTGTGTTATTTACTTCCTGCTATTTACTTTAACATTGTAATTATTTCTATTGTGGCAATGTCTGATCCTGGTGTTGTAATATCATATACGACATTTGTTATCTACATACCAGAATTTCACTTACGGAATGAAAGTTATGACCAAAATCTTCGGGATATGTCAACAATTCATTAACCGAACATATAAACAAAAAATTCACCCATATAGTAGGCATAGTAATAATACTCAAACAATTAACATATCCCTATCATGTTATATCTCTGAGTGTTATCTTTCTAACGCTTCAAACGGAGCGTTATTTGGATGCACGATTACAAAGTTATGAGGTAAAACGTCAAAGCATGTTGCAGTCGCGAAACTGAAAAATTTGCTAAAGATACTACAATAACAATCGATTATCATTGGGTGACAACCGATTGTCTTTAACTCCTAGTCTAAAAAATCATGTTTCTGAAGCATGCATGACAACCGATTGACACCAGCTACAATCGATTACATATAGCACAAAAAAAATCACTTTTTATAAACTATCAATCGATTGTACTGCTACGTCAATCAGTTGACTCCCTTCAATTTTCCAAAATTTAAACTCCATCAATTGATTGCTTCCCTTGGTCAATCGATTGACATTCATTAGATTTTCAAATTTCCCAGATTTCTCTGTTACGGTGAATTCCTCAAACCCAAACCCTCAATCACCAAACCATCCCCAATTGATTATATTAAAACATCTAAAATCACATTCTAACAATAATATAAACTAGAGCTTCTCTCATTAATTTATCACGTAAAATAACACCCTAAAACACCTAATTTCTCATCAATTCTCAAGAACCACAACAACCACATATCAATACACACAATTACAAATCAAAACATAGCATTTGAAAATAGTATCATTGTCATATATTCATCATAATTTATCAAGGTAATAACAAACCCTATTGGAGGTTAAGGGAACCTCTATATCCTTTCATGATTTGGCACACATAGACAAATAATTCTCTCCCTTACTTTAGATTTTAATTTTTTTGGCAAAAGCAAGGTGAATTAGTGTTCTTCCCTCAAGCCCTAGCACTCATCTTCAAGATTTCTCTCCAAGAAGAAGAAGAAGAAGAAGAAGAAGAAGAAAGTTACTCCCTCCGTCTCATAATAGGTGTCTTAACTCGTTATGCACCATTCTTAAAAAAATAATTAAATTTATTAATTTTAATGATAAAATTAATATCATTTACTAAGATATCCTTATTTATTATAGTTAATAGAATAGTTGAAAATAGTAAAAGTTAAAAAATAAGGGTGTAGTAATGAAAAGAATAATAAATATTATAGACAGTTATTTTAATACATGAAAAAGTGCAAATAAAACGCACTTAATTAACTTAATTGATTGCTTTCATTTATTTACAATTTCTTACCATATTTATTTACCATACATAAAACACTTTTCATGTATTTATCTTAGCTATTAACAGTCACATTTCTTACTTTTCAATGCAAATTTACCTATGAAGCTCTAACACGCCATTCACACAGCGTGTCGCCGTGCCGGACACGTGTCAGACATCGACATGCGTACGACACTTGTACGACACGTATCAGACACATTTTTGAAGTGTTCAATAGAAAAAAATATTTAATTACTGCGGACACGTATACGACACCTTATTTCATATAAAGGACACGACCAAATTAAGAAAATTCCAGAATTTTTTGTTAAAAAAAACCCTACTAAAAGTTTTTCGAATTTTCAAACATAAATAAGTTTTTTAGCTTTCATATTCCACTTATTTACTATAAAAACAACATAATTTAGATTCCTTATTTTTTATATTTCACTGCTTTTGTCTCCACAAAATTCTTTTATCTTCTCCGATTATTTTTCATCTTTGCCATCATTGCTTCGGTTTTCACAAGGTATCTATGAATATCAATTATCATGTTTGAAATTTGTTTGAAAGAGTTCAAAGAATTTTTGATTGTTTTATCTTAAATAAACATAAATTTTTCTTCTCATTTTAAACTCTTTACAAATTTTGTCCATAAATTACATTATTATCTTAATATATAAAATATATATAACTGTGTCCGTGTCCTATGATTTTTACATTAGCGGGGTCCTCGTGTCCGTGTCCGTGTCCGTGTCCGTGTCCGTGTCCCATGTCCGAGTCCCGGCTTCATAGAAATTTACTTTCTCACTGTGCTAAATGCAACTTGATCTGTCACACAGGGAGATGGAAATGTTTCCAATACAGATACAGGGAACCCCGATTTTCTAGGTTTCAATTTCAATTTTTTGTATTCTTTGACTTGATTCTCGAATTCCAAATAATAATTAAATTATTATTTAATGTAATTGATGATGGATACAACTATTTATTACTCGTTTTATTTCACAATAAATATCACCCTCTTAAAAAGAAATACAAAAAGATGAAGTTTTTGAATTCTCAGATTTTGTTTTATTGATGAACCTTAATTAATTATATGTTTTTGATATAGTAATCCTGAAAAAAAATATGACAACGGGTAAAAATTTATTGATTTAGAATAATTAGAGATTCTGGTTTTTTTACAAAAATAACTCACTTTTTCAAGAAAATTCCCAAAATACCCATGGTTTCAAAAAATTCCCAAACTACCCCACTTTTAGGAGGAGTCGTCAATTGAATTGGAGACTCCTCTTAAAAATTGAATGGAGGTGCCAATTGGATTGGCTAGGGTAGGTGCCCTAGCCAATCCAATTGGCGCCCCTGTGTAGGGTTTAAAAGGAGGCGCCAATTCAATTGGAGACTCCTCCTAAAATGCAATTTTTTTTGGTAAATGGTATACGTGATAGATAAATTTAATATAGGACCACTTGATATTAATAAAATTTGTCGTTTACACAAAGAAACCTAATGGTGATGACCGGGATCACCTAGCCGACCTCCGGTCCCACATCCTCTAGCTACCCTAACCCGTGGCCCTAACCCACGTTGACGATTTTGTACCGGTGTTTGAGCATCTAAGGGGCCAGGAGCGTCACTACCAACTACAAGAGAAGGTCTGTTGAGGTAGTCAGACAAGTCGGCATAGTCTTCAGTATGCATCGATGGTGTACCGTCGTAGCTGAGCTCATGACCCATGCCAGAGAAGTTGGGATGTGGTTGACTCATTGATGGGCGACCGGGACGGTTGAAGGGAGACATGGAATGTTTTGGTTGTATGTTTGTGTGTTGGTTGAACGGAACGTTTGACGGACAAGGGGTTGTGTGTATATGGTTTGACACTGTTGTTAGGGGTTTAATGTTGAGGTATCAGGTGTTTAAGTCATCTGACGTGGGTCGTACAAGTACATATCCTCGGCTATGAACTGAAAACCAACCGATTTGTACCAAGCCATAGAAGTACTACTTGGTTTTTCTTCAGTTGGCATGACTGCGTCAGTTAACACATGGTCACGACGGTGCTTCCATTTACGACACTCCGATCTTGTGAAGCTTTGCCATGGATTGAAGTTCCATTGGTCGTTAACTTTACGCAGATGCCATTCTCCTAGGCTAGCTGGGGGATCTGGGATATTTTGGGGCATACCGAACTGCAGCTTCACACTATCACTGTTCTGCGTCTCCACAGTTGTGAACCGTATTATCGGTGTGCATGCAGTTCATACGACCGTGTCTTCAGCGTTGACCTCATGGTCATGATCCAAATTAAGGTATGGACGCCAAATGAACTGAAATATGAAAGAAGATAGGATTATAGTCAATGTAGAAGAAGTTAACAAAATATAACGAAATAATTAAGTTATTTTCCTTACGTCTTTCGGTCGAAGGTGATCCAACAGATTGAGATACTGAGTAATATAGTGTCTTGGGCATCTGTTGTAACTCATACCACGTGCAGACCATCTACACCAAAAAGTCAAAAAATATTAGTTAGAGGTAATAATCTTTAAAGAAGTAAGTAAAAATATAGCAATTTAAAAAAATTACTTTTGTGCATACGGAAATGTGAAAGGGTTGTTATTCACGGATGCTAGAGACGGTAGTCTTGACCAACCCCATGCTTGTAGCAAAACAGCACATCCAGAAAATGTAGATGTGTCTTTGTGTGAGTTTTTGCACAAGGAGCTATAGAGATAGGCTAGACAAGCAGATCCCCAACTGTAACTTCCTATTCTATCTACATGTCTAAGTAGAGGTAAATACATAATATGCATGCTAGAACCACTACCTTCGGGAAATAAAAACGAGCCAATTAACAGCATAATGTAACACCTAGTTTTTATTCTTCGAGCATCTTCGGTAGAATGCTCATCAAAGTATAAACTATTATAGTATGACTTAAGGCATGAAAGTAGTATACCTTGACCTCTTGCGTTATCATCTAACAAATCAGTCTCTAAGAGATCCGTGCAAATTGAATTTGCATAATTGGTTTTACCATTAACAGCCTTACTTTCAATGGGTAGTCCCAAAAGCATGTAGACGTCTTCTAACATCACGGTACACTCACCGGTTGGGAACCAAAATATGTGTGTCTCTGGTCTCCATCTTTCGCATAAAGCTAGAATGAATTTGTTATCTATGGACCAAGACAAAATCTTGCTTAAATGACCAAAACCGGCGAGTTCAACATAAGGTTGAATCATCGGGTCCATATGGACATATTTGTGGACCCGAGTTCGGAACCTTGATACATCCTATAAAAGAAAGAACAAAAAACTTGACTAAGTTGGTATGTTAAAATAATAGGGAGTTGGTGAAGATGAAAGATAAAAAGTTAACAAAAGAAAAAACTTACATATGTTGCGATGTTTGCAACCGTTCCTCTATGTGATTTGCCCATTGTGAGGATAGACATTTTGTCGGGGGGTTGGTGTAGATGAAACTACAAGAAGTTGTTGCATATGAAATTGTAGAAGAAGTAGTGAGAGTGATGGTGTGGAAGAAGTGTTGATGGAGTGGATGTATTTATAGGCAAATGGATGGGAGCATGAAAAGTTGTGCTTGCATGGTGTCTCCACTTGAATTGGCGACCATGTACAACCTTTAAGTGCGGTCGCCATTCAAATTGGTGCCTCCATAGGGACATGCATGCAAGACCTAGGTCTGATTGCTTGGTTTCGAGGTCTGAATGCATGCTCTGACAAGCTGTCTCCACTTGAATTGGCGCCCATGTGCAAGGAATGAGTGGGGGCGCTAATTCATTTGGAGTGTGTGTCTACATGTCTGACACGTGGTTGTCCTCTCTCTTGCATGCTGAACATTTCACTTCTAAGTAGCTTGCATGGTTGACACATCATTTCGGAGTAGATTGCATGTGTGACACGTCATTTCGGAGTAGCTTGCATGTGCGACACGTCACTTCGAACTGACTAGCATGTGAGACACTTCACTCCTCTATTTAAGTGTATTACTATCAACATCCAAGACACTTCACTCACATTCATATACAGTAAGAAAATAGTTTTCATCTGCACAATGTCATCTTCATCATTATAAAGTGTCAATGTTCACTGCAACGGTGAAACATACGAGTTTGAGCTATATGGTTTTTGTTTTCGAAACACCGATACCATTAGACTCACGACCAATCGAAATGCAACCTTCTTGCATTTGAAAAAAAGAATACAATCCTGTATAGGATCGGGTATTGTGTCAAAGATCACATATCCAAATCCAATATTTTTTTAGAATAGTCAATGCATGTATTTCCCCCTTAAGGTACGAGATGATGAAGATGTTGAATACATGTTTTTTAGTCATGAACATTCAGGCTGCAACTGTATAGAGTTGTACATTACTCTTCAACCATGTATACCATCTCAACAGTCTCAACTAACCAGTCAGGATGAATCTGGTGAAGATGATCCACAATGGTCAGATGAAGTCAACCCATAAGCAGAAGCAGAAGAAGAGGAGACCGAGATACAGGTTGATCACATGTTGAGCAACGACGATGAAGATGATGATTAACCACCATTAATACCTCCTAGTCATGTCTACAATCCACCTCAACATATGACAAATATGGATCTTCACGATAATGAAACATCCAACAGTTTTTTCTATAATCCGTATCCGAGATCAGAAGGCGAATTAAAGGTGGGAGACATGTTTCGTACCAAAGAAGAATGTGTTCTGGCTATCAAAAAATGTCACATGAACAACTCTGCTGACTTTACAGTGAAACACACTGATTCTAGAAGGTATGTTATTGAATTTTGTAACACGCTTTGTAAGTTTCGTTTGGCTACGTCTTACAAGAAGAAAAATGACTCTTGGGAGATCGCTTCAACAGACCCACCTCACAGTTGCATTGCAACTAACGTTGAATAAGATCACCGTAAACTAAGCGTAACGTTGATATGTCAAGACATTCTGCCGTTGGTTAATAAAGACCCATCAGTGAAGGTGAGTATAATTATATCCTATATCAGAACAACATATAATTATAGTCCATCTTACAAGAAAGCCTGGATTGCAAGGACAAAGGCTGTTGAACAAGTTTTCGGCAACTGGGAGGATTCATACAAGGAATTGCCATGATTTTTATGGGCACTAAGAACATATGTCCCAAGAACTGTGGCAATTATGGAGACATTTCCAATGATGATGCCAGACGGAACCTGTGTTACAGGTAATAGAGTCTTTCACCGTCTCTTTTGGGCAATTGACCCGTGCATCAAAGGTTTCGCATTCTTCAAACCTATTATTCAAATTGATGGCACATGGTTATACGAAAAATACAAGGGTACTTTGCTCATGGCGGTTGCACAAGACGACAACAACAATGTCTTTCCCATTGCCTTTGCTCTTGTTGAAGGTGAAACGGCTGGTGGATGGGGTTTCTTTCTTCGACATCTCAGAACGCATGTGGCTCCACAAGCCAATCTCTGTTTAATTTTTGATAGACATGCTGCCATTGAGAGTGCCTACAACAACCATGACAATGGATGGCATGATCCTCCTTCTACCCATGTCTACTGTATCAGACACATTGCACAAAACTTCATGTGTGCTATAAAAGATAAGAATCTTCGCAAGAAGGTGGTGAATGTTGGGTATGCTCTAACTCAGCCGTCATTTCAATATTATCATGATGAAATTAGACTGTCTAATGAAGATGCAGGGAGATGGCTAAATAACATACTAGTAGAGCAGTGGACAAGGAAATTTGACAGAGGTTGTCGATGGGGCCACATGACAACAAACATTGTGGAATGCATGAATGGGGTATTCAAAGGAATTCGAAATCTGCCGATAACCGCCTTGGTAAGATCAACCTATTATAGGTTGGCTTCTATGTTCGCAACCAGAGGTGAAAGATGGAGTGCGGTGTTAATGTCCGGGCAAGTATTCAGTGAGTGTTGCACGAAGGTCATGAAAGAGGAGAGCATCAAACCTAGCACACACGTTGTAACAGTCTTTGACCGTCATAGGCAAAATTTCAGCGTCCATGAAACAATGGACCACAACAGGGGAGACCAAATTTAGCCTACGTTGTTAGACTAAACAGAAGTTGGTGCGATTGTGGAAAATTCCAGGCCTTCCGCATACCTTGCTCCCATGTCATTGCAGCATGCGCTTATACTCGTGAAGATACTTACAACCATTTATCTGATGTGTACAAGGCCAACACCATCATGAATGTATATAATCAAAGCTTCTCAGTACTACCAATGGAGGATTACTGGCCTCCATATGAAGGTGATATTGTTTGGCACAACGACGAGATGCGTAGAAAGAAAAAAGGAAGGCCAAACAACACACGTATCAGAATAGAGATGGATTCCATAGATAAAATGATAAGATTATGTAGTATCTGTCGTCAACCAGGACATAACAAGAACAACTGTCCCAATCGAGGAGCATCATCTAGGTCTTAAGCTTTTTGTAACATTGTATTTCTGTAACCTTCAATCATTATATATCATTAAGTTTTTGTTACAACGAGGTTCACACCAAACATCAGTACAAAATAAGCTATCTGAAAACATAAATATTTCTAACTGATTACAACAATCAAATTGATGTCGTCTTGACCGAACATCATTTCCTAGCATCCTTATCAGTCATTATTCACACCCAACCAAAGATACTGTCAAGTCTCTCAAAACTTCTAATTTTTTCTCCTTCTGGTATTTTCCCATCTAACCAAAGAACCAACTCCCTCTTCACTTGATAGAACATAGTGATGTTCCAGAACATCATCAGCATCTGAGATTTGTCTCTCACATAAATCACCTTTTCGTATCGGCGACGAACACCAAACATGATTGCCAAATGATGATATGAGATGTGGAACAATTACTCACACAACGCATCTATTTATAACACAAAAATTGCATTCTAGGAGGAGTCTCCATTTGAATTGGCGCCTCCTCTTAAACCCTACACAGGGGCGCCAAAAGGATTGGCTAGGGCACCTTCCCTAGCCAATCCAATTTGCGCCTCCATTCAATTTTTAAGAGGAGTCTCCAATTCAATTGGCGACTCCTCCTAAAAGTGGGGTAGTTTGGGAATTTTTTTGAAACCAGAGGTATTTTGGGAATTTCCTTGAACAAGTGGGTTATTTTTGTAAACTTCTTATTTTTGGGTTTTGTTCGTACTTTTCCCTTTTCCCTTGGAAACAATAAAAGCGCGGTGGCGACTCTTGTTATTTGCTATCTTGCTTATCCATAGCTTGATGATCATGAATTTACCGCTACAGAAATTAAGTGGCGACTCTACTGGGGAGAGGTCTCCAGTGGATTTAGCCTACTTTTTATGTGTATATAATTGTATATATGTGACGTATGTATATTTCTTTGTGTGATATAATATACTTGTTGTGCTTGGTGATCTCTTAGTGGTGAGATAAGTTCCAACCTGAACTTGAGTGCAATTAAGATAGGAGGATGGTATAGTCATGTTCGACTTGTGCGGAGTAGTCCTTAACAAGTTGGCTTGAGATCCATCTACTCAGTGGAGACCCTTTAAGATTTGTAAATGTCACACAAGTATTTATTGTTAGGCATTAATATCTCTAAATTGGGCCCGGGAAGCTGAGGACCGTAGAACATTTACCCCCTCTTTTCCTATTTAAGACGTAGTGCGGAGACTGTTCAAGTGTAGACTTGATAACAGTTATTGCGTGATACTACACTCAGACGAGTTTCTCTTGAGAATATTATGGGTCGATGAGTCAGTCATCTTAACCTATAATTTCCGACAAATGGAATTAAGACTCTGTGAACTTTTTTAGAACATGATCTACAAGTTTTTATCCTTAGTTCACTCCTTTGGAATGGTTCTTACCCAGACTCCATGCTCGTGACTTACAACAACCCCTTCATTCTTGGTTGATCCAATCAAGTCTTGTCAATATCAATGGAACTTGGGTGTTGATAAGGTGTTAACCATAATCCACCAAAATGGATGATTGATCTTGACAATAACTTGATTCATCCCTTGACCTTTGTTTGTTTGCCTTGTGTGTGATCCCTTATTTGTGATTGTTGCATTCATGCATTCATGCGCATCATAACATTCATCACACGAAAATTTCAAGGAATTGAGGTATTATTTGCAAATATTTTCAGAACATGGATTATGGATGAAGGAACACTAAGAAGTACAGTTTCAGATGTCCCGACTTGAAAGAGTTAAGGAAGCTAGCATCTTTTGTATTAGATCCCTTGGACTTCAAACAACGTCATGGGATGCTTTTGTCTATCTTGTTTGCTGATGTGGTTGAATGACTTCTGAGTGTGTTGGTTCAGTTCTATGATCCTCTCTACCGTTGCTTCACTTTCCGAGATTATCAGCTTGTGCCTACATTGGCGGAGTATGCCCATCTCTTGGGGATACCTATTTCTAATATAGTTCCATTTAGTGGGTTGGAAGAGATTCCCAAATCTCATCTTATTGCTGAAGCTCTTCACTTGAAGAAGTCTGAGATAGAGGCTCATTGGGTGAAGAAAGGAGGATTGTTTGGGTTGCCATCTGATTTCCTCATCAAGGAAGCTACTGCTTTTGCTCAAGCCGGTAGTGTGGACGCTTTTGAATCTATCTTTGTGTTGCTCATTTATTGATTAGCTTTGTTCCCTAACATTGACGGTTTTGTTGATGTTAACGCCATTAGAATTTTCTTGATTAGGAATCCTGTGCCTACTCTATTAGGTGATATGTACTTTTCTTTGCATTTAAGGAATTCTAAAGGTGGATGAACTATTGTCTGTTGCATCCCTCTTCTATACAAGTGGTTTATTTTGCACTTGCCTCAGACGCCTACTTTTATGGAGAACAAACAATGTCTACGGTGGTCTCAGAGACTTATGCCTCTCACTAATGATGATATAGTTTGGTATGATCCCTCTTTGAGCAGTTTGGAGATTATTGATTGTTGTGGTGAATTCTATAATGTGCCTCTCATTGGTGCACAAGGAGGAATCAACTACAACCATGCTTTGGCTTGTCGTCAACTTGGGTTCCCCTCTAGAGACAAACCTAATAACTCTTTGTTAGAAGGTATTTTCTATCAAGAAGGTAAAGATCCCCAACATTTGAAGCAGAAGATTGTGCACGCTTGGCATAATGTGCATAGGAAAGGAAGGTCCGAGCTTGGTCCACGCAACTGTGTAGCTTTGGAAGCTTACACTCTTTGGGTGAAGAAGAGAGCTTTGGAGTTGAAAATTCCTTATCCTTGTGAGAGCCATATGTCTATGGTTGTGGTTGAGCCATTAACTCTCCCTAACCAAGATGTAGAGGAGTTGGAAGACGCACTCGCCAAGATGAAGCAAGAGAAGGATATGTGAGAAGAGCGTTTCCGTGCTTTGAGCAAAAAGCATGAGGAGTTGCAGTTGGAGTATAAGGACAAAGATGCACTCATTGAGCTAATTGAAGGCCGAGTGACAAAGAGATAGAGAGAGTCGGAGGTTTCATCTTCTAGCATGCCTCAGCCTTCCGTTTCTTGGAAGAAGATTGTTGATCAACTTGTCCTCGAGAAGACTCAGATGAAAGCTTCTTTTGAGACCGAGATTCGACGCATTTGAAGGAAGTATGCACTTGCAGCCAAATCTTTTGACGTTGTTGTTGGGGGATCCTTAAGATGACTAGTCTCCTTTTCTCTTGTATTTTTCATTTGGTTTATGAAATTGTACTAAGTGTAATCTTTCCAATTGATATAAATGAAAAGAGATTTTTGGTCATATCAAATTATTGCAATTGTTGTTTTATATATATATATATATATATATATATATATATATATATATATATATATATATATATATATATATATTTGAAAATGGTATAGTAAGTTCCTTGAAAAAAAATAAAAGTGAATAATCAAGAATTGCATTTCATGTATCATTTGCATAAGCAGGTTTCTCTTTCGCCACATGTTTCATTGGTGTTTCTTCTGTGCTTCAGCCAAGCTGACTCATCGGTACAACACTCGCGTCAATCACTCCAAAATTATGGAACATCTTGAGCAAGAGAATAGAGAGCTGAAGGACGATATCACCCGCCTGACTGCCATGATGGAGTCAGTTCTAGCTGCACAGAGCCAGTCTTCTCCAACGCCCGCAACTCCTTCTCCTTAGAGGATTGTTATTTCAGAGGTGGATACCTCTACCATGCCTGCTGCTACCGCTCATTTCGTATCTGGTATGCCTGCCGGATTCCCGTGGGGAATGAAACCGAACTTCGTGCTTGAAGGCTTTGCGCCTACTTTTGCTTTTATGTCGGCATCTAGCATGGTCATGTCCGTACCACCACGTGTGGTGCACACCTTACCTCGTGTAGAAGACATAATTTATCATTCCGAGCCATCTGAGGATCCAGACGTTTATGAGAAAATGGATGAGATGAAAGATCAATTTCTTGAGCTGCGCAAGGAGTTGAAGACTTTGAGAGGTAAGGACCTTTTTGGGAAGAGTGTTGCTGAATTATGTCTGGTGCCGAATGTGAAGATTCCAGTGAAGTTTACAGTGCCTGACTTTGAAAAATAAAAAGGGAACACATGTCCGCTCAGTCACTTGGTGATGTATGCCCGCAAGATGTCTACCCAAACAGACAACGATCAGCTGTTAATCCACTACTTTCAAAACAGCCTGACCGGTGATGAGCTAAGATGGTATATGGTATTGGATAGTGCAAGCATCTGCACTTTCAATGATTTTGGAAAAGCATTTGTTAAGCAGTACAAGTACAACGTTTATATGGCTCCCAACCGAGATCAATTGAGATCACTGTCTTAGAAGGACAAGGAAACGTTTAAGGAGTATGCGCAGAGATAGAGAGAACTCGCTGCTCAGATCAACCCTCCTTTAGAGGAAAAGGAGATGACCAAGATATTTTTGAAGACCCTTTGCTCATTTTATTATGAGAAGATGATCGCCAGTGCCCCCAGTGACTTTACCAAAATGGTAAATATGGGGATGAGGCTTGAAGAATGTGTCCGAGAAGGACGATTATCAAAGGAGGAGGTATAATCTAGCAAGAGATACGACAGAAGATTTAGTAAGAAAAAGGATAATGAAGCCAACGCAATCATTAGTGAGAGGCAGAGGAGGCCTCATACCAGAAGAAGTCAACCACCCCGTCAACACCATCATCAAGTATCATCAGTAATTCCTATATTTTCCGCCAATCAATCAACACCAATTCAACAAAAACAACGTCAACAACAACAACCATAACAATAAGCAAACACCTACCACAACAACAATACCAACAATCATCAGCAATAAGCTTTTGAGAGGAAGAAGGTCTCTTTCGACCCAATTCCTATGACATGTGCAGATCTTTATCCATCATTGGTTCTCAAGAACTTGTTACAACCAAGAAATCCACCACAAATTCCTGAACCACTTCCATGGTGGTACAAGGCTGACCTCCATTGGGATTTTCATCAAGGAGCACCCGGACATGACATTGAGAACTGCTATTCGCTCAAATATGAAGTTCAGAAGCTAGTGAAGAGTGGAATGGTGTCCTTTGAGGACCGTGCACCTAATGTGAAAGCAAACCCACTGCTATCCCATGGAAATTCATTTGTTAATATGGTAGACGGTTGTCCTGGGGAGTTCAAAGTGTTTGATGTCCGTTTCATCAAAAGGTCTTTGGTGACGATGCATAAGGACATTTGTATGGTAAGCGATTGTGAGCATGACCATGATGGTTGTGCTATATGAGTGTCAACCCGAGGGGTTGTATGATTATGAAAAGAGACATCCAGCGGTTGATGGATGAGGGTATGATTCAGATTATTCAATCCCGTCATGTAGATGAAGATGTGAATGTGATTGTTCCAGTGTTTAAGAATCCCGAGAGGGTGGTGATTCAGTATGACAGCAGTAACAGTAACAGTTTCAGTTAAAGATCGGTATCGTCGTTGGTCATACAGTTAGCGGGCCCAGTCCCGTATTCATCCGTTAAGGATGTTCCATATCAGTATAATGAAACTATGTTGAAGGATGGTCAAGAGGTCCCGTTACCCACAACCAGTTATGTTGTGAGCATTGTTGATGTTACTAAGGTGACCCGTAGCGGTTGAGTGTTTAGGCCGGTGTTCCCAAAAGATGTAGAAGATTCAACAGTTGGTAAGAAGGTGGAAGTACCTGCAGCAGATCCGATTAGCACTTCAAAGAGTCAGTCAGGTGAATCCATCAATTTGAAGACTAATGATGATGATGAGGTACTTAGGCTGATAAAGAAAAGTGAGTTCAACATGGTGGAGCAGCTGCTCTAAACCCCCTCAAAGATTTTAGTATTGTCTCTGCTTATGAATTCAGAAGCGCACAGAGAAGCACTACAAAGAGTTCTAGAGCAAGCTTTCATGGAGCATGATGTTACGGTGGATCAGTTTTATCATATTGTAGCTAACATCACTTCCTACAACAATCTCAACTTCTGTGATGAAGAGCTCCTTGAGGAGGGTAGGAATCATAACTTGGCTTTGCATATCTCCATGAATTGCAAAGATGACGTTTTATCCAACATATTAGTTGACATTGGGTCTTCATCAAACGTGATGCCGAAGTCAACTCTTTCAAAGTTGTCATTTCAAGGAGTGCCCATGAGATATAGTGGTGTAATCATCAAAGCTTTTGACGGTTCACGCAAGATAGTGATAGGTGAAGTGGACCTTCCGGTGAAGATAGGTCCGAGTGACTTCCAGATTACTTTTCAAGTAATGGATATCCACCCGGCCTACAATTGTCTTTTGGGAAGGCCATGGATTCATGAGGTAGGAGTTGTTACTTCCACGTTGCATCAGAAACTCAAATTTGTCAAAAATGGGAAGCTTGTTATTGTTGGCGGGGAAAAGGCGTAGTTGGTTAGCCACCTGTCATCTTTCTCTTCTGTTGAAGCTGAGGATAAGGTTGGAACTCCGTTCCAAGCCTTATCTATTGCTGTTGAAAAGAGAGTTGGGGCACCTATGTCCTCATTGAAAGATGCAAGGAAGATTGTTGAAGAAGGTAATGTGGATCAGTAGGGGCGCATGGTAGAGATCTCCGACAACAAGAACATAATCAGTCTGGGTTTTCTACAAGGTTCATCAACTGCTAGATCAGAGGATATGCAACTTAGCTTCCGTAACGGAGGGTTCATTCATGGCAATGAACAACACTTAGCTGCAATGCTAGAGGATAACGAATAAGATGATTGCACCAATTTTGTGACGCATGGAAAGGCTTACAACAATTGGACTGTTGTGGATATTCCTGTTATTTTGCATCGATCTAAGTAATTGCTTTTATTTGTTTTAAACAATCCTTCTCTTATGCCAAAGGAGGAAGAGAACATTGTTAGGCATTTCAAATTTGATCATCAATAAAATTAATTCTATTCATCCACATCTATGATGTTTTTTTTTACTTTTTGCTTTATTCATCCACATCTAATAATATAATTGTCCATCTGCATAATTTTTGGTCACAAATTCACTTCTCTAAAATCAAAATATCAAATCCTTATACAGGTTGGTTTCTAACCTCGTTGAATACAATGATCCTTCTCCTTCTCCAAATTCTGAATTCCCTATGTTTAAGGCCGAGGAGGAAGGTGATGAAGAAGTGAATGATGAACTGTCTCGTCTTCTTTAGCGTGAAGGAAAAGCCATTCGAATAGCATATTGAGTTAGTCAACTTGGGTTCCGAGGATGATGTGAAGGAAGTCGAGATTGGGTCTCGATTGTGTCCAAATGCAAAGAAGGGGTTGGTTGATCTTCTTCGAGAGTATTCAGATGTGTTTGCTTGGTCCTATCAAGACATGCCTGGTTTGGATTCTGAGATTATGGAGCATGGATTTCCGTTGAATCCCGAATGTCCGCCAGTCAAGCAAAAGTTGAGAAGAACATATCCTGATATGGCAGTGAAGATCAAAGAAGAAGTGCAAGAGCAAATTGATGTCGGTTTCCTTGTGACCGCTGAGTATCCGCAATGGGTGGCCAACATTGTGCCTGTGCCAAATAAAGATGGAAAAGTTTGCATGTGTGTTGATTATAGAGATTTGAATAATGCCAGTATGAAAGATGATATCCCTCTGCCACATATTGATATGTTGGTAGACAATACTGCTAAATTCAAAGTCTTTTCGTTTATGGATAGATTTTTCGAATATAATCAGATCAAGATGGCACCCGAAGATATGGAGAAGACCATATTCATTACACCATGGGGAACATTCTGTTATAGAGTGATGCCTTTTGGTTTGAAGAATTATGGTGCAACTTACCAAAGAGCAATGACTACTCTTTTTCATGATATGATGCATAAAGAGATTGAAGTTTATGTCGATGATATAATTGCCAAATCGATTGATGAAGAGGAACATGTTGAGCATTTGTTGAAGTTATTCCAGCGTTTGAGGAAGTATAAACTCCACTTGAATCCCAATAAGTGTCCTTTTGGTGTTTGCTCTGGTAAGTTGTTGGGCTTCATTGTCAGCGAGAAAGGTATTGAGGTTGATCCTGCCAAGGTCAAAGCAATACAAGTGATGCCTGCGCCTAAAATTGAGAAGCAAGTCCGAGGTTTTCTCGTCCGCTTGAATTATATCTCAAGATTCATTTCGCATATGACTGCCACATGTGCACCTATATTCAAGCTTCTTCGGAAAGATCAGTCTTGTGATTGGACCGAAGACTACCAAAAGGCTTTTGATAGTATCAAGGAATGTCTGCTTGAACCTCCGATTTTGTCTCCACCTATTGAAGGAAGACCGTTGATCATGTATTTGATTGTGCTTGAAGATAGTATGGGTTGTGTTCTAGGTCATCAAGATGAGACTGGAAAGAAAGAATTTTCAATTTACTACCTCAGTAAGAAGTTCACCGACTGTGAGACTTGGTATTCTATGCTAGAGAAGACTTGTTGCGCATTGGCTTGGGCTGCTAAGCGTCTGCGTCAGTATATGTTGAATCATACTACTTGGTTGATATCCCAAATGGATCCAATCAAGTATATTTTTTAGAAGCCTGCTTTAACTTGAAGAATTGCCCATTGGCAGATGTTGTTATCAGAGTATGATATTGAATACCGATCTGAAAAAGCAATCAAAGGTAGTGTCTTGGCTTACCATTTGGCTTACCAACCAATTGAAGATTACCAGGTAGTGCAGTATGATTTTCCTGATGAAGAGATCTTGTACATGAAAATGAAAGATTGTGATGAACCATTGCTTGAAGAAGGGCTAGAACTTGGTTCTCGTTGGGGCATGGTATTTGATGGAGTTGATAATCAATATGGTAATGGCATTCGGACAGTGATTATAACTCCTCAAGGCACACATTTTCCATTTACAGCTAGATAGACTTTCAAGTGTACAAATAATATGGCAGAATACGAAGCTTGCATTATGGGGCTCGAAGAGGCCATTGATCTCAGAATCAAGCATTTAGATGTCTTTGGAGATTCAACTTTGGTTGTGAATCAGATCAAACGTGAATGGGAGATGAATCAACCCGGTTTGATACCATATAGAGGTTATGTGAGGAGGATTTCAACTTTATTTATAAAGGTTGAGTTTCATCATATACCTCGAGATGAAAACCGGATGGCAGATGCTCTTGCAATGTCGGCGTCAATGATTGTAGTGAAGTATTAGAACGAAGTTCCCAATTTGACTGTGATGCGTCTTGATAGACCAGCTCATGTATTTGTTGTTGAAGAAGTCAAAGATGAAAAGCCGTGGTACTATGACATCAAGTGTTTCCTCAAAAGTCAGATTTACCCGCCTGGGGCATATTGGAAAGATAAGAAGACTTTGAGAAGATTAGGCGGCAACTTCTACCTGAATGGTGATGTGTTGTATAAGAGAAACTTCGATATGGTTCTGCTCAGATGCGTGGATAGACATGAAGAAGACCTATTGATGATTGAAGTCCATGAAGGTTCCTTTGGTAGTCATTCATATGGACATGATGGAAAAGAAGATGTCGCAAGCATGTTACTATTGGCTGAAAATGGAATCTGACTGTTGCAAGTTTGTGAAGAAATGCCACAAGTGTCAAAAATATGCGGATAAGATTCATGTTCCTCCGATACTATTGAACGTTATTTCCTCCCCATGGCCCTTTTCCATGTGGGAAATCGATATGATTGGCATGATTGAGCCCAAAGCTTCGAACAGACATCATTTCATTTTGGTGGCAATTGACTACTTCACAAAATGGGTTGAAGCGGCATCGTATGCAAATGTAACCAAGCAAGTTATTGTGAGGTTTATCAAGAATCAGATTATATGTCGATATGGTGTGCCAAGTAAGATCATTATTGATAATGGATCGTACATGAACAATAATATGGTGGAAGCTCTTTGTAAAGACTTCAAGATTGCACATCATAATTCTTCTCCCTACAAACCCAAGATGAATGGGGTTGTTGAAGCTGCAAATAAGAACATCAAGAAGATCATTCAGAATATCGTTGTGATATATAAGAATTGGCATGAGATGCTCCCATTTGCTTTGCACGAGTATCGTACATCCATCAGCACTTCAACGGGGGCAACCCCTTTCTCTCTTGTATATGGTATGGAAGCAGTGCTCCCCGTAGAGGTTGAGATTCCTTCGTTGCGTGTGCTCATGGAAGCCAAGTTGACTGAGGCTGAATGGTGTCAGACCAGGTATGATCAGTTGAATTTAATAGAGGAAAGGAGATTGACTGCCATGTATCATGGTCAGTTATATCAGCAGAGCATGAAGAAAGCTTTTGACAAGAAGGTCAAACCTCGCGTATTCAGGGAAAGATACCTTGTGCTCAAGAAGATGTTATCTTTTAAACCAGATTCTAGGGGAAAATGGACTCCTAATTATGAACGCCCATATGTTGTTAAAAGAGCCTTTTCAGGCGGTGATTTGATTCTTACAACTATGGATGGTGAAGAGTTCACTCGTCATGTGAACGCAGATGCAGTCAAGAAATACTTCGCCTAAAAAGAAAAGAATAGCTTGCTAAGTTGAAACCCCGAAAGGGCGGCTTAGGTAAAAATGAGCGTCTTGGTGGATTGAAAACCCGAAAGGGAGGTCGAGGCAAAAGTTAGAGACATAAAACAGAAGAAATCATCCTGATAAATTGAGTACCACGCCTTGGGGAAATTTATGCAAAAAAATATAGGGATCATGGCAAGTAACTGCATCCTGCTGATCTTCAGTATTGGAAAAACTTTGTTGAGCACAAGGGTTGACAGTGATTCATCATCCCCAATAGCGGCCAAAAGCACAGTGGACATCAAAAGGTTGGAGAAGGATTAGTGATCATTTGTATTCAATGTAACCCTTTTCCATGTAAATTACCATTTTCAACTTTGTAAAAATCTATGGAGTCTTGTCATTCACGGACTACCATTCCCTTAAATAAAGTTGAGCTTTTATCCAATTGTTTTCACTCTTGTTTACTTCAGCCAAATAGTTTAAAATTTTATTATGATCATTTTCGAAATTAAAAATTAAAAAAAAAAAATCAAAATCATTTTTCTTAAACATATAAAAGCATGAATTTTAAAAGCAATAAAAAGGAATGTCAAAAGCAGCTCGAAAGCAATAGGCCCTAAGTGTGGAGCACTGATGGTTCTCCCCAAGCATTTGATTCTTCGTAATCCCTATGTCAATTCAATTCCCCAACGGAGTTGGTGTTTGATACGCAGCCAATTTTATTTCCAGTAGAGTAAGGTTGGTATCCTCAGCAGATCGTGTGGTTGCGGTAGAACTTTGGCTTCCTTACTAATCACCATCAAGTTCGCTCTCAGTCAGAGTTTCCTTCTGGTTTCCGAGCATCTTTTCGCGCTTGTTTCTCTACAGGGTTGTCTCCCATTTGATATGGTGTTGACCTAAAATTCCCCGCACACTCGATAACATTTTTCTAAGCAGATCTCTTCCTTCCCCAGCTAGGTTTGAACCTTTGTATCCTATGCGATCGTTTTGTCAGCATAATCATCATATACATATACATATATACACTCATATAATTTCATGATTGCATAGTCACAATGGTTGATTCCTTCCTATGATTCTTATTCTCTATTACGACTGTATTTTTTCCCCATATGAGTTTGGTGTCTGTCCTTCCTCAATTGTAGAGTGTCAGCCTCTTAAGCAGAAAGACTTTAACCTTTCTCTTTTCCCCACTGAGTTATTTCCTCATGGATGATTATTACTTCAGTTTCCTCCCTTAGTTGATTATCTGGATGGAACCATTCCCCTTGAGTTATATCCTCATTGGGTTAAGTCTTGATTGACCTTTTCTTTCTAGCTCTTATCTAGATAGATGCTTTGGGTCCCCTAAGAGTTTATTACCTAGTAACTAGTAATATCCTTCTTAGTTTTCACTTTTTTACTTCTTGCCCAATACCCAACAAAAGTACCACTGTTTTCTCCTCGGTGGAGTCCCTAGTGGATTCATTTTTTGTGATTCCACAGGAAGTGTATCCTTGATATGTTCATCCTAACCGATGACGGATATTTTCTTCCCCTTTTTGAGTTTATCCTTGATATGTTCATCCTAACCGATGACGAATACTCTCATCTTTGGTATTCTACCTAGTAAAAAGGTAGTTGTAATCCCTATTTTATTCTCCGGAGGGTTAATCCTTGATATGTTCATCTTAACCGATGACGGATTTACTTCTCTTTGTGGTCTTCTACCCAGTAAAACGGTAGTGGTAAATCCTTTTTTTCTTTCCCCTTGCAGAGTTTATCCTTGATATGTTCATCCTAACCGATGACAGATTCTCTCTCTTGTGGTATTCTATCCAGTACTTGATAGATGTAATTCCTATTTCTCTCCTCACAGAGTCTATCCTTGATATTTTCATCCTAACCGATGACGAATATTCTCTTTAAACATCCTCAGGAAAGTCTATCCTTGATATGTTCGTCTTAACCGATGATGGATTTTCTTTCCTTTGAGTATATCCTTGATATGTTCACTTTAACTGTTGACGGATATTCTCATCTTTGGTCTTCTTCCCAGTAACTTGTAGTTGTAAATCCTATTTCTTCAGTTTTCCCCTACAAGGTTATTCATACCCAATATCCGGTAATGAACACTCCCTCCTGGTGGCAATTCTCAGTGAGCCATCCTTGATATGTTCATCCTAACCGATGACGTGTGTCCTCTCTGGCAGATCTTTTTATTATCTCCTTACCCAGTAACCGGTGGTGGATAGTAAATTTATGCTCCTCCTGTGTTGAAGATTGTTTCTTCCCTAGTTGAAGTTGAGTGCACATTTCCTTAGTGAAATCGCTTTTCCTGCATGATTCAAGCATGTAAGTTTTATCCTGATCTACTTGTTTCCCCTACAGATGTTTTGTTTCCCCGACTGAGTCCTTCCATTTTCATGGAATTCCTAGATTTGGAGAAGATCAATTAACCCCTTCTTCACTTCTGAACATAGTCAAGACCCAACCTTGACTTCCTTCACATCATCCTCGGAACCCAAGTTGACTAACTCAATCTGCTCTTCGAATGGCTGAATCGCTTTTCCTTCTTGCTCAAGAAGACGAGACAATTTATCAGGTACTTCTTCGTCACTTCCTTCCTCAGCCTCAAACACAGGGAATTCAAAATTTAGATAAGGAGAAGGATCATTATATTCAATGGGTTTAGAAACCAGCCTGCATAATAATTTGATATTTTAATTTTAGAGAAGTGAATTGTGACCAAATCTTATGTAGATGGACAATTATTATTTATTTATGTTTTTTGTGATTACCATTTTACAGAATAAAGCAAAAAGTAAAAATAAAACATCATAGATATCGATGAATAGAATTATATTTTATTGATGATCAAATTGGAAAATGCCCAAACAATTCTCACTTCTCCCTTAGGCATAGGAGAAGGATTTTCAAAAACAAATAAAAGTAATTACTTTGATCGATGCACAATAATAGGAATATCAACAGCAGTACAATTGTTGCAAGCTTTTCCATGCGTCACAAAATTGGTGCAGTCTTCATCTTCATCACCCTCGATCAAAGCAGCTAAATGTTGTTCATTACCATGAATGAACCCTCCACTACGGAAACTGGGTTGTGCATATTCATCTCTAATCACAGACAAATCTCGTTGGAATCCCAAACCAACTCTGTTTTTATTGTCGGAGACCTCTACCGTCTGTCCCCATTGATCAGACTTACCATCTTCAACAATTCTCTGCGCATCTTTGAATGAGGACATGGGTGCCCCAACTCTCAAGCCCTTATCAAGTTTTCCTATAGGAATACTCATTTCATCATCATCATGGTTTGAAGTGCAAGAAAACATCAAGATTGCAAGAGTTGTGCAAGTGTGGTTGACCTAGTTTTGCAAGTATGTTATGCCTTTGGTCCAAAATCCATAACTTCTTCAACTTTTTTCCAAATGCCAAGCTTATTTGATCCCAATATGCCTATTGGGATCCTCTAAAACTTTTATTCAAGGTTCAAACATCCATTCATCCATTTTAGACCTTATTTGTGCACATGACCAAGTTGCCAAAATGGGCCAAAACCTTGCCATGACCCCTACTTTCCACCCTTGCCATTTTCAGCTCATTTATTCTTTTGACTCCATACCTTTTGCATTCTGTTAATATCATGTCAAATATCATTTGGTCCAAGTTTGGTTCAAAATGCACAAGGGAATCAAAAGTTATGGCATCATGAACATTGGACCTCAAAATGACCAAACATGCTGCAAAGTGTTTGACCAATTACCTAGCCCACAAAACCAGGTCACGGCCTCAACTTCACAAGACCATAAATTTCACCTCAAATATCCTTTTGGATTTATTCTTTTTACTTCTTGTTCTACTCCATGAAGTGAAGGTTTGGCTCAAAGAAAATCATAAAATGCACGAGTGGATTGAATTTGGCCTAAGCTTTAACTTGGTGACCCAAGTATGTTATGATCTGTGACCTATAATGTTGAAATTTGCACAAATTACTTTGGGACCACTTCTCACACGTGAAAACCAATTAGCCATGACCAAACTTGTAACACCCCGATGAAATAAGGATAATTATTTAATTTAAATTAATAGTATATTTATTAATTTAATTAAATAATTGGATTATTATTATTGGATTATTATTATTATTATTGGAATAAAAGTTGGAATTAGAAAAGGTCCCAGTTGGTAAAAGAGAGCTTTCACGTGAATACAGAAAACGACTCTAAAGTGGAAAAAGGGCAAAGAGCCAGAGAACAAGGGTTGAAGAAAGGAAAAGCTTAAAGCTCAGAGATTTGCCGGATTAACTCAGGTAAGGGGGGTTTATCGTCGTTTAATGGGTATTATGGGTTAACATGTAATGGGTAGTGATAAACCATAGATTTGACCCTGATTAGAATGATGAATGTTGAAATTTATGAATTTATGGATGGATGTGATATGAGTTATAATTGAAGAAAATTCGTAAGGATTAGATGGAATAATGTTAGAATTGTGAAATCGAATGTGTATGATTTGTGTTAGATGATATGAACGAATGTTGTGTAAGAATTGGACTGTGGAAGGTTGGATCTGAGGAATCTCGTAGCAGAGAAAACCATAGCAGATCTGGAAATTTGGGTTCTGGTCATACGCGTATGGCACTAGGCAATACGCGTATGAGATGGTCTGGTACGCGTATGGGGTGAGGCCATACGCGTATGAATGAAGAGGATGATGTTCTAACGTGGTTTTGTCTCTGTTGGTACGCGTATGGGAGAAGTGGTACGCGTAGCATACGCGTATGAGACAGGTCATACGCGTATTGGCTTGGCTAGGAAATGTGCCATACGCGTATGGACATGGGGCATACGCGTATGGGCAGAAGTTTGCTTTCTTCTGAGTTATGGTTGTGCAGTTTTTGTCATTTCAGCTGAGTGATGTAATTTAGCTGATGTATGATATAGTAGGGGTCATTTCCCGTTGTTTTGAGTAGTATAGGTATTAGTAGAGTGTGCTAATACTGTGATTTATTATTTGGCATGACATGATATGCTTCTGTGATAAATATGCTGATGATGTACGATGGTATGCATAATGCTGTGAATATATCTATTATGTATGTAATTGTGGATGGACTGTCTATGGCTTAGAGTGTGAGCATATGTCCATTGTGGATTGTTGTTGATGTTGCATGCTAGGTGATTTAGCGTGTATAGTATGGCCTTTATGGTGGTAGCTAATTCCCATGGTGAGGAATTAGTGAGTTAGTTATTGTGGATTGTTGTTGATGTTTGCATGCTAGGTGATTTAGCGTGCATAGCATAGCCTTCAGGGTGGTAGCTAATTCCCATGGTGAGGAATTAGTGAGTGAGTCACTAGGTCTCAAATGAGTGGGACTAGTGAGCTTGGTAGCCGTATCTGGGTTTGATCGGTGAGGTTGAACTATGTGTTCACGAATAGTCGGTACCGCATGCATGGAGTCTCATTACATAATGTATGTATGGCGTATAATATGAATGGATGTATTCCAATATTATACGTGTGTTTTGTGTTTGTATTGAGTATGAGTATGAGTTGATGTTGCCGTTGCTGAATGTGTGATATGATTAGGGTGATGAATGTGTTAATTTACTTAGCATTACATGATATTTTATAATGCTTATTATATCGATTGAGGAACTCACCCTTACAACTATGTTTTCAGGTAACGAGCAGTGATTGAGTAGAAGCTAGTGCTTGGAGTCTAGTGTAGTTCATTAGTGAGTCATGCTCTGGTAGATGTAACATCGGGACGGGATGTTTTACTTGTTTTCATTTGGTTGTTGAACAACTTTACATGTAATGTGTTACATATTTTGTTCATTGTTGGATTTTATTCCGCTGCGTATTGTGCAATGTTTTATTTTGATAAACAAATGAGTATGACCAGTTATTTGGAAAATGGTGTGAAGTGTCAAGTGTGACACCCTGAAATTGCATATCTACTCTGATTTATATTTGTTGTTTTAATTATTATTGGGGTATTTTAGAAGGGTGTTACATTAGTGGTATCAGAGCATAGTCGGTCGAGTCGAGTCGTAACTATTATGTTCCCCTGTACGGGATAGGTGTTGTGTAACCCTATCAGTACTTATTGTTTTAGCTTGTTGGACTTTCAGAATAGAATGGCTGGAAGAGGTAGAGACGATGCTGCGATTGCTGAGGCTCTGGGTACGCTAGCTGGAGTACTTGGAGGGAATCCGAATGTTGTGGGATTGGGAGCTGCTCGTCAACTGAGTGAATTCCAGAAGAATAATCCTCCAATGTTCAAGGGAGCATACGATCCAGATGGTGCTCAGAAGTGGTTGAAGGAGATTGAGAGGATCTTCCGAGTGACTGAGTGCGCCGATAACCAGAAGGTCAGGTTCGGTACGCATATGCTGTCAGAGGAAGCAGATGATTGGTGGGTTGCTACCCGCACTGAGTTGGAAGCTGCTGGGAGTGCTGAAATCACTTGGGCGGTGTTCAGAGAGAGATTCCTGAGGAAGTACTTTCCAGAAGATGTCAGAGGAAAGAAAGAGATAGAGTTCTTAGAATTGAAACAGGGCAATCGGTCTGTTACTGAGTATGCTGCTAAGTTCACAGAGCTGTCGAAGTATTACACTCCCTATGATGAGGCTACTGGGGAATTTTCAAAATGTGTGAAGTTTGAGAACGGGTTACGTCCCGAGATCAAGCAGGCTATTAGGTATCAGCGGATTAGAGTGTTTTCTGACTTGGTTGACTGTTGCAGGATTTTCGAACAGGATACCAAGGCCAGAGCGGAGAGCTATCAGTAGAGGGTTGATAGGAAAGGCAAGAATCAAAATGATCGTGGGAAACCGTATGCAGCTGGCAAAGGTTTCCAGAGACAGAGTGGGATGAAGAGACCTAGTGGGGGAGACTCCAGTGCCCCTGCTAAGTGTTACAGATGTGGTTAGGCTGGACATCGTATCCATGAGTGTACCATTACTGAGAAGAAGTGTTTCAAGTGTGGAAAAGGTGGTCACTTGGCTGAAGAGTGCCGGTTGAAGACTATGACTTGTTTCAACTGTGGAGAGGTGGGTCATATTAGCCCACAGTGTCCTAAGCCGAAGAAAGAGAACCAGTCGGGAGGCAAAGTCTTTGCTTTATCGGGTTTTGAGACTTCTGCAGATGATCGTTTGATCCAAGGTACGTGTTATATTAATGGCTTTCCTCTTGTGGCTATTATTGACACAGGTGCGACTCATTCCTTTATATCCTTGGATTGTGCTGTGAAACTTAAATTAGAGATATCTGAGATGCATGGTAGTATGGTGATTGATACTCCTGCGAAGGGTTCAGTGACTACTACTTCAGTTTGTTTAAATTGTCCTTTGAGTATTTTTGGTAGAGACTTTGGGATGGACCTCGTGTGTCTTCCACTAGTGCAGATTGATGTTATCCTGGGTATGAACTGGTTGGTGTTTAACCGAGTTTATATCAACTGTTTTGATAAGACGGTGATGTTTCCTGAGATTGAGGAAGGAAAGAGTTCGTTTCTATCAGCAAGGCAGGTGAATGAGGCAGTAGCAGATGGGGCAGATTTGTTTATGTTGTTAGCGACTTTGGAGGCTAAAGATAAACTGGTGATTTGCGATCTAGCCGTGGTGTGTGATTTTCCTGATGTGTTTCCTGAAGAAGTGAATGAATTACCGCCAGAGCGTGAAGTCGAGTTCTCGATTGATTTGGTACCTGGTACTAGACCGATATCGATGGCTCCGTACCGTATGTCTGCTGTTGAGTTAACTGAATTGAAGAGTCAGTTGGAAGATCTGTTGGATAAGAAATTTATTCGTCCGAGTGTGTCACCGTGGGGTGCACCAGTGTTATTGGTTAAAAAGAAAGAAGGTACTATGAGGTTGTGTGTGGACTACAGGCAACTGAATAAAGTGACGATCAAGAATCGGTATCCTTTGCCGAGGATTGATGATTTGATGGATCAGTTGGTTGGTGCGAGTGTGTTCAGCAAAATAGATTTGAGATCGGGTTATCATCAGATACGTATGAAAACTGAGGATATTCAGAAGACTGCTTTCAGAACAAGGTATGGACATTATGAGTATTCTGTAATGCCTTTTGGTGTGACTAATGCGCCTGGAGTATTTATGGAATATATGAATAGGATTTTCCATCCGTACCTAGACAAGTTTGTTGTGGTGTTTATTGACGATATTTTGGTGTATTCGAAATCTGAAGAAGAACATGCTGAACATTTGAGAGTGGTTTTAGGAGTTCTACGAGAAAAGAAGTTATTTGCTAAACTGTCCAAGTGTGAATTTTGGTTAGAAGAGGTTAGTTTTCTTGGCCATGTGGTTTCAAGAGGTGGTGTTGCTGTTGATCCTTCTAAGATAGAAGCGGTATCTAAGTGGGAAGCTCCGAAGTCAGTTTCTGAGATAAGGAGTTTTCTTGGACTTGCAGGTTATTATAGGAAATTCATTGAGGGATTTTCTAAGTTGGCGTTACCATTGACGATGTTGACTAGAAAGGGGCAAGCGTTTGTTTGGGACTCAAAATGTGAAGGAGGTTTCCAAGAGTTAAAGAGAAGGTTAACTACTGCTCCTATTCTGATATTACCAAGTCCGTCGGAACCATTTGAGGTTTACTGTGATGCTTCATTGTTGGGTTTGGGTTGTGTTTTGATTCAGAATAAGCAGGTTGTAGCTTATGCTTCGAGACAATTGAAGGTTCATGAGAAGAACTATCCGACACACGATGTAGAGTTGGCAGCTGTGGTATTTGTTCTGAAGTTATGGAGGCATTACTTGTACGGGTCAAGATTTGAGGTTTTCAATGACCATAAAAGTTTAAAGTATTTGTTTGATCAGAAAGAGCTGAATATGAGACAGAGGAGATGGTTAGAGTTTCTGAAGGATTATGACTTTGGTTTGAATTACCATCCGGGTAAAGCAAACATAGTGGCTGATGCATTGAGTCGGAAATCATTACATATGTCTATGTTAATGGTTAAAGAATTGGATTTAATTGAGCAGTTTAGAGACTTGAGTTTGGTGTGTGAGAGTACTCACAATAGTGTTAAATTGGGAATGTTGAAGTTAACGAGTGGTATTCTGGATGAGATTAGAGAGGGTCAGAAATCCGATGTGCTTTTGGTTGATAAGTTGACTCTAGTGAATCAAGGTCAAGGTGGTGAATTCAAAGTTGATGAGAATGGTGTTTTGAAATTTGGTAATCGGGTGTGTATTCCGGATGTTACCGAACTTAAGAAGAGTATTCTTGAGGAAGGACATCGTAGTGGCCTGAGTATTCATCCTGGGGCTACGAAGATGTATCATGATTTGAAAAAGTTAATTTGGTGGCCGGGAATGAAAAGAGAAATTGCGAGTTTTGTTTATTCTTGTTTGACTTGTCAGAAGTCAAAGATTGAGCATCAGAAGCCATCTGGGCTAATGCAACCGTTGGCTATTCCAGAGTGGAAGTGGGATAGTATCAGTATGGATTTTGTTTCTGGTTTACCGAGGACAATTAAGAATTTTGAAGCTATTTAGGTGATTGTTGACAGATTGACAAAATCGGCTCATTTCATTCCGATCAGAATGGATTATCCGTTAGAGAGATTAGCTGAGTTGTATATTGAGAAAATTGTAAGTTTGCATGGTATTCCGTCGAGTATTGTTTCGGACAGAGATCCTAGATTTACATCGAAGTTCTGGGAAGGTTTGCAGAGGGCTTTGGGAACTAAGCTGAGATTGAGTTCTGCATATCATCCGTAGACTGATGGTCAGACTGAGCGGACGATTCAGTCACTGGAGGATCTTTTGAGGGCTTGTGTTTTGGAAAAGGGAGGTGCTTGGGATTGTTATTTACCTTTGATTGAGTTTACCTACAATAATAGTTTTCATTCGAGCATTGGTATGGCACCGTTTGAAGCTTTGTATGGTAGGAGATGTCGGACACCTTTATGTTGGTATGAGTCCGGTGAGAGTGCTGTGGTTGGACCGGAGATTGTTCAACAAACTACGGAAAAGATTAAGATGATTCAGGAGAAGATGAGGATTGCTCAGAGTCGTCAGAAGAGTTATCACGACAAGAGGAGGAAGTCACTTGAGTTTCAAGAGGGGGATCATGTGTTTCTTCATGTTACTCCGATAACTGGGGTTGGTCGAGCTTTGAAGTCGAAGAAGTTGACACCTCGATTTATTGGTCCTTATCAGATTTTGGAGAGGATAGGGGAGGTAGCCTATCGTATCGCTTTACCGCCGTCACTTGCGAATTTGCATGAGGTTTTTCATGTGTCTCAGTTGAGGAGGTACATTCCTGATCCGTCGCATGTAGTCCAAGTAGATGATGTACAAGTGAGAGATAACCTGACTGTTGAAACATCACCTATGAGGATCGAGGATCGAGAGTTGAAGCAGTTGAGGGGTAAAGAGATTGCTTTGGTAAAGGTAGCTTGGGGAGGACCAGCAGGTGGCAATGTGACTTGGGAACTTGAGAGTCAGATGAAGGAGTCTTATCCTGAGTTATTCACTTGAGGTATGTTTTCGAGGACGAAAACTCTTTTAGTGGGGGAGAGTTGTAACACCCCGATGAAATAAGGATAATTATTTAATTTAAATTAATAGTATATTTATTAATTTAATTAAATAATTGGATTATTATTATTGGATTATTATTATTATTATTGGAATAAAAGTTGGAATTAGAAAAGGTCCCAGTTGGTAAAAGAGAGCTTTCACGTGAATACAGAAAACGACTCTAAAGTGGAAAAAGGGCAAAAAGCCAGAGAACAAGGGTTGAAGAAAGGAAAAGCTTAAAGCTCAGAGATTTGCCGGATTAACTCAGGTAAGGGGGGTTTATCGTCGTTTAATGGGTATTATGGGTTAACATGTAATGGGTAGTGATAAACCATTGATTTGACCCTGATTAGAATGATGAATGTTGAAATTTATGAATTTATGGATGGATGTGATATGAGTTATAATTGAAGAAAATTCGTAAGGATTAGATGGAATAATGTTAGAATTGTGAAATCGAATGTGTATGATTTGTGTTAGATGATATGAACGAATGTTGTGTAAGAATTGGCCTGTGGAAGGTTGGATCTGAGGAATCTCGTAGCAGAGAAAACCATAGCAGATCTGGAAATTTGGGTTCTGGTCATACGCGTATGGCACTAGGCAATACGCGTATGAGATGGTCTGGTACGCGTATGGGGTGAGGCCATACGCGTATGAATGAAGAGGATGATGTTCTAACGTGGTTTTGTCTCTGTTGGTACGCGTATGGGAGAAGTGGTACGCGTAGCATACGCGTATGAGACAGGGCATACGCGTATTGGCTTGGCTAGGAAATGTGCCATACGCGTATGGACATGGGGCATACGCGTATGGGCAGAAGTTTGCTTTCTTCTGAGTTATGGTTGTGCAGTTTTGGTCGTTTCAGCTGAGTGATGTAATTTAGCTGATGTATGATATAGTAGGGGTCATTTCCCGTTGTTTTGAGTAGTATAGGTATTAGTAGAGTGTGCTAATACTGTGATTTATTATTTGGCATGACATGATATGCTTCTGTGATAAATATGCTGATGATGTACGATGGTATGCATAATGTTGTGAATATATCTATTATGTATGTAATTATGGATGGATTGTCTATGGCTTAGAGTGTGAGCATATGTCCATTGTGGATTGTTGTTGATGTTGCATGCTAGGTGATTTAGCGTGTATAGTATGGCCTTTATGGTGGTAGCTAATTCCCATGGTGAGGAATTAGTGAGTTAGTTATTGTGGATTGTTGTTGATGTTTGCATGTTAGGTGATTTAGCGTGCATAGCATAGCCTTCAGGGTGGTAGCTAATTCCCATGGTGAGGAATTAGTGAGCGAGTCACTAGGTCTCAAATGAGTGGGACTAGTGAGCTTGGTAGCCGTATCTGGGTTTGATCGGTGAGGTTGAACTATGTGTTCACGAATAGTCGGTACCGCATGCATGGAGTCTCATTACATAATGTATGTATGGCGTATAATATGAATGGATGTATTCCAATATTATACGTGTGTTTTGTGTTTGTATTGAGTATGAGTATGAGTTGATGTTGCCGTTGCTGAATGTGTGATATGATTAGGGTGATGAATGTGTTAATTTACTTAGCATTACATGATATTTTATAATGCTTATTATATCGATTGAGGAACTCACCCTTACAACTATGTTTTCAGGTAACGAGCAGTGATTGAGTAGAAGCTAGTGCTTGGAGTCTAGTGTAGTTCATTAGTGAGTCATGCTCTGGTAGATGTAACATCAGGACGGGATGTTTTACTTGTTTTCATTTGGTTGTTGAACAACTTTACATGTAATGTGTTACATATTTTGTTCATTGTTGGATTTTATTCCGCTGCGTATTGTGCAATATTTTATTTTGATAAACAAATGAGTATGACCAGTTATTTGGAAAATGGTGTGAAGTGTCAAGTGTGACACCCTGAAATTGCATATCTACTCTGATTTATATTTGTTGTTTTAATTATTATTGGGGTATTTTAGAAGGGTGTTACAAAACTCATTTGAAGACAACTTGAAATGACATGAAAAGCTTCAAATGCACGAGTTTTGCATCAAACTTTCACACGCTCAGGATCTGAAAATTTCCCACTCAATTCACACGAATTCGAGCCAATTCCACATGTATTTTGATCCTATTTCATTTCCTATAAATAGTGTAAGCTATTGCATTCATTTCCAAGGTTTTAAAGCCAAAGAAACCCTGCCAACATTGAAGCCTGATACCTCCAAAAACCAGTTTCTCTCTTTTCCGGTTCGAGGTCTTTTTCTTCCATTTCTTTGCCCAGAATCCTTTATCAGCATCCTTTAAAGGTGTTTAAAGCTTTTCTTTGGTCTGAATCCTTCTGCAACCTTGCTTCATGATCCACCATTGTTGACTTCTGAAGCTTCAATTGAGAAGGTAGATACGAGTTACCATTTCAAGCAAACAAGTTACCATTCTCTTCGTGAGGTTCCAATTATCAAAATCCCTAACCTACTTGTCATTTCTTGTTAATATTAACCATTTAATTTTACTTTGAAGAACTATGGTTCTTCAAGTTTTTGAGCAAATTCTCTCTACTTAGAGAAAATACATTGCTCTGATGTAGGGAGCCATGAATGATGAAATGTTTCGCATCTGAATTCATGCTTGATTCATGTTAAAAGCACGAGTTCATGAAGTTGCAAAATATCAAATTCGGAGGTTGAAGATGAAGTGCTTCGCGTGCTTCAGTGAGATAATTCAAATCCAACTAATCAACGCGCGCAACTCAACCTATCTGTTATATTCAAATTATTTTCTTTTTCTTTTTATTTCATTTAATTCCTTTTTCTTCTAAAATTAATTAAAAATAGTTCCCTTATTATTTTTTTTCCATCATTCAATAAAAATATTTTCTACCTAATGACATTTTTTGCATTTTTTTAAAATCATGTTTGCATTAAATACCTATTTTATTTTATTTTTATTTTTATTTTGTTTTTGTATTCTTATTTTATTTATTTTTAAACGTTTTTGACACAAACTTTTGAGGTCAAACCTCTCATATTTTTGTTGACCTTCCAAATTTTTCTTAGACTTTTATTTGATGTTTTAACCTTTCTTTGAGATTTTTCCTTTTATTTTCTTTATTTAATCAATATTAAATCATTTTAATTCACTTTATTTTGATTTTTGTTGACTACTTGTTGTTTTTAGTTGATTTGATTGCCTTGTTGATGTGTTCTTCCTCATCTCAAATCATTGATAGATGGACTTGAGGTTGATCAACCTTCTTTAATTTAAAACTATTGATAGATGATTGTGAATCATCTTTAATACTTTGCATCAATGATAGGTTAACCTTCGTTGCGCCATATTTTGAGTCCTTTGATTTAAGGATATATTAATACCATGTGATTAGCTTGATTCTATCTTTCACTCCTTTACATCTTCATCTCTTTCTTTTGATTGTGTGACATTTTTGTCTGAGATTAACTTATATTAATTCTCTAACTTGTATGACACATACATTCTCATTGCCCCGACATCATTTAACTAACCACTAACTTCTAACATTAATCTTACTCCTAACATTAATCTTTCCTTTTACATTATGGTCATTTATATTATTTTCATTTAATTCAAATCATTTATGTTTATGTCTATTACTTGATGCACTTTAACTTCATGTCCCATTATCATCATAACACTTTATCTTACCATATTCATTTGTTGCGCTTATCTTGTTTGGTTATTTGCTTGTTAATCTTAATGAATCAAAACATGATAAATTAACTTGGACCTAATCTTAATTCTATGCTTGATCTGGAGTATTGAAGACCTTTTGGACTTTGGACTTTGACTTAGTATTTAGGTCATTTGCTTGACTTGGAGTGATCTTGGATCCTGAGACCCTGTGGACTTTTTGACTTGCTTTTGTTCTTGTTGAACCCTTGGGTTTTTGTGTGTGGTTCCATCTTCTTTATGACTATTTACTCTTGCATTCATCTGCTTTGGTTTAACACACTCATACACACACATGGCTTTCTCTTGGGCTACCTAACAATGAGACATGGGACACTACACTTTGCACCCACATGGCTTCCTCTTGGGCTACCTAAAAATGAGAGCCTAGGCTAGTTTTGTATGTTCTTGCATCCTAGTTTGTTTAATCAATCATACGCCCTTTAATTTAGCTTGATCAAATTCATTTTGATCAACTAAATCTCTTCATCTGTTACCACTTCCCCTTTGTGTTTCTCAAGTGACCATAAGTCCCTTGGTCACTTGATAGGAATTTCCTCTGTCACTTTGGAGCATCATCCTCTCAACAAGTTCAATCCCGTTCAGTAGACTACATCTTTCATCAGCAATCATTCCTCTTACTCATCCCTACAAGCATCTTTAGGACCATGCTTCAACAACTTGCCAGTCATTAACTAGGCTTGCTTGCCATGAACCTTAAGCAATAGAGAATGATGAGAGTGAATCTTCCCTACACTTGTCTACAATATCTTTGGGTACGGTACAAATTACCCAGTTGCTCATAATATTTGCCTCTATTCATAGACTTTAGTGCAATTCTATTTGATTCACTGTTAAGTCTGCCCCTAGCCCCTGTGGGTCCTCTCTTCAGATCTTCTTGGTTTTGACACCATTTCAACCACTTCTTTGAGGGTTTACATCTTTATGTTTATTCCCATTTTATTTTAGGGTTGACACCTTCATTGTTATTCCCTGGGTTAACACCTTCGTGGTTATTCTCGTTTCTTTTAGGGTTGACACCTTCATGGTTATTCCCTGGGTTGACACCTTCATGGTTATTCCCTGGGTTGACACCTTCATGGTTATTCCCCTATCCTGGTTTATACACATTTCCCTTACCATGTTCGACTTAGTGTTTTGGTAAGACCTTTGTCATATGAGTCTCTAGCTTTGACAAGTTCCTGCTTTTCTCCCTTACCATGTTAGACCCAGTGTTTTGGTAAGTTCCTTGTCATGTGAGTCTCCAACTTTGACAAGTTCCTGCTTTTCTTCCTTACCATGTCAGTCCCCGTGCTTTGGTATGACCCTTGTCATGTGAGTCTTCGGGTTTGACAAGTTCCCATTTCCTTGGTTTAAACACCTTTCTTTACCATGTCAGTCCATGTTCCTTGGTAAGACCCTTATCATGTGAGTCTCCGACTTTGACAAGTTTCCTTTATTTTGGTTTAAACACCATTGCAATTCCTTTTCTTATGGGAAACACCTTTATAGTTACCCTTCATCCTTTTATTTTGGTTTAAACACAACCCCCCTCAGTAATTTTTCTTTTTAGTCATTGTCCTGCAAACTACGGAGCTCTGACTTTCTCATTGCACTATGAGAATACGTAGGCACGAGGATGCAATTCCTTCGCAAGCACTTTTCTTTACTTTCCCATTTCCCTCACTGGTTCTCCGAACTACGAGGCTCTGACTTTCTCATTGCATTATGTGAATACGTAGGCATGAGGCCCCGAATCCTCCTCGAGCATTCTTTTTCTAACCCTTTTTTATGTTTTGTAGGTACATGAAGATAGCAACGCCCGTCCAAGCAAGAGCATTCATGATGGTTCCTTTGGAGTACTATGGATGTGAGGGGTGATAATATCTTCCCCTTGTATAACCGATTCCCTTACTCGTTTCTCTGTGTTTATTTTTCCCTTGAGTTTTCTCGATGTTTTCCCTTCCATCTTTTGGGATAAATAAATTTTAGTGGCGACTCTGTTGTACCTTTGAGCGTACGATGTGTTCGGTATGCATATTTCATCTAGCTTTAGCTGGCGACTTTGCTAGGGAGCACTCTTGCAACCTAGGTGCTAGAAGGAGTCGAGTCTAGTTTTGTTTGTTCTTATTTGCTTGGGTGTTTATTTTCATGTTTGCCTGCTTTTAGTTTTATGTATGTCTATTACATGTACTTTATTGCTTTATATTTTGCATTGTTACTAACCCCATTTTGGAAACCTTATTTTGTTGTTGTTGGGTTAGATTGATGTTACTTGAGAGAAGTTCTACACCCGAGCTTGAGTATACACACATGATTGACTTGTGGATAGTCGTGTTGGCCTGCGTTCCGTGCATTGGGTTGACACGAGACTTGTAATGCCCCTAATTTATTTAATTGTTTTTATTTAATTATAGCATTTTATGAATTATTTGATAATTTGTTTATGTGATGTTGGTGTGTTTATGAGTGTTTTATGATATTTTAGAGTATCCAAGGGTATTATAATAATTTAATAATTATTAGAATATTTGGGTGAGAGCGGTAGATTTTATTTAATTATTTAAAATAACGATAATAATTATTCGAGGTTTATAATTATTATTATTTAATTATTTAAATATAGTGTGACACCTTATGTTAAAAAATATATTTTCCTTTTGAAATTAAATAAATATTTTATTTAAATATTAAAGGTGTGACGCTTAACTGAATAATTATTTAATTTAAGATTTATTTTATTTTATTTATCAATTAAATAAATATTTTGTTTGGAACTAAATATTTGGGAATTAATCTAAACATTGGGAGCTAGGGAGTTAGGGTAAAAATTAAGGTTTGAGGCATATCGCTAAACGGCGCGTCTGAAACCATTTTGGGAGCGACCGTGAGACAGTAGTTTGAAGAGCTATGAAAATCAATACCTTGAAATCTCAATCGAAAAGGTAAGGAGGGGGAGAGATTTCTTACTATAGGGTGTGTTTTATGCAACAGAATGATGAGGATTCCCTTACCCTCTCATTAACGTCAGGTTTTATACTAGTATTTTATTGTGGTAATTTGCTCTAACCATATGGGGTTTGGCCTAACCTCTTTGGTCACATATTGTATGATTTTGCATGAATAATATGTTCTATATTGAAATTTTGGTTTTGGGGAGTCGTTCGTTGTTACGATCTGTGCCCAAATGGGATAATCTCATTTGGTCACTTTTGGTGATCGATATGATTTTTGGATCGATAAAATTATTTTTGGTGATATGTTAATAAAATTGAATTTTGATGTTAAATCACAGTATAATATGAAATTCAAGGTTTGTGATTATTTTATTAAAAAGTATTGATCCCTGAATGTTTGACCAAATTGGTTTTTTTCAAAATCCATTTGGTCAATTCTATATGATAATATCCCACATGTGTTTATAGGGATAATCCTATTTGGTCAACGATAATTTTTTTTGTAAAAACTCTAAAATTAATCTTTTGGGGAAAATTATAACTTTGAAAAATTGTCATTGGAAATTGTATGCGGTAAGAATTCGACATTGGGAGGCGAAAACTTGAAAAATTTGAGGTAGGAGAGTTGGTTGCCCGTATCGAAGGAGAAGTCACGCTTCAGAGCGGTTCAACAGAATTTTACGCAAGTTTGACGTTTGATGTCAGAATAACTAATAGTATATCTTTTCAGAAAGAGAATCGCCCCAAAAGTCAAACACACTGTTATGCAGAGATTATTCATTTTTTAAGCTCGTTTAAGTTATGAAAACAACGTTTTACTATTTTCTGAAATTTTAGCAATTTATGTTTTATTTGTTTTATTTATTTATTTTGTTTAGGATTAAAAGCCCATAAGATTCATTAAAGTTTATTTGTTTTATGTATTTAAAGACCTTTGGCAATGTTATAAGGATTAACCTTTTGATTATAATAAATTTTAAACTTTTGTTTAATCTTTCTAGTGAATAATAATATTTTTTATAAATGAAGCTAAAACTAACAAATCTTTGTTCTTAGTTTAAAATGTGATAAAATAGCCCTAAAATAATTAAATATACCTTTTATAAAATATTATAAAAATATTAGTATATTTAACTCCCTTTTAGGAATATAATTAAAGAAATAATTTTGAATGTAAGAAAAGTGAATATATTGTTTAATAAATAGAATTTTAGGTGATTTGAATTTGGGTGGCCCTTATTGGATAATTTGTGGTTTATGAATGGAACTTATTTTGGTGATATCCTTTGGAATAATTTTGGTGTTTATGAGTATTATTATACATCATTTTGGTGAATAATGATGTTTTCCCATGAAATGCATATTCGTGATTCATATTATCATGCATTCATGTATTTTGGAGTTTATGTGGGACTTCGGTCCATTTTGGTGGCCTCATATCCATTGGTGGGGATCCTGGGTCATGGTGGAAAAGACTAGAGGCAAGTTTCAGATCCATTGGTGGGGATCGTTGGTCTAGGCGGGAAGGACCTGAGACTAGTAGAATAAAATCAATAATATTCCTCTGATTCCACAATATATTTTTGGTACCACATGCATATAGGTGGTGGAGTTGGTGGATCATAGCATTGCATTTTGTTGTGAAGTGTGTTTATGATATATATATATATATATATATATATATATATATATATATATATATATATATATATATATATATATATATATATATATATATATATATATATATATATATATATATATATATCATTCATGTATGATTGTTGTGTTTCTTTAATTCCATTCTATTGCTAAAATCACATCGTTATTATATGTAAGTATATTCTCACCCCTTTCTTGTTTGCTTGCTTTTGTGGCGTGCTTTGCACAGGTGATTAATAGGACTGAGGTTTGTTGTTATAGTGAGATGGTTATTGCTTATTAGTAGACTTTTATCTTCCATATATTCCAGTTTTCGAATAAGAATGCTCTGATTTGTAACATTGGGGATAAGGGTGTTCATTTGCATTACTTTGATTTGTTTGTAACCAACTATTATGAGATTTTGATTATGATGTATTGATTCAGTTTTATTCAGACATTTTTTATGGTGTTTCTATATAAACTTTTGTTGTGCAACATCTGTTTTTTATGATTTATGAAGTATTTTTGAGGGAGTAACATCATTTTCCTGTTATTTTTATTTAAAATCTATTATACTTGGTTTAGTGTGTTACATAGTGATATCAGAGCATAGTCGATCCAATCGGCCAATATTTTGTTAATTATTAATTCCTTTTGTGTGACGAGTTTAGTTAAACTCTACCAACACATTGTTTCTTCTAACAGTTACTTGCTTGAATAAAGAGATATGGCTGGAAGGAACGATCGTGCTATCGTTGATGCATTGGAAACTTTGGCCCATGCGATGGCCAACATAATCAACAAGTTGATGGAGGTGATCATGGTTTGGACAGGTTTTCGAGAAATAACCCTCCAATTTTCAAGGGAAAGCATGATCCAGGGGGTGCTCAGGCATGGTTGGAGGATTCTTCTAATCAATTGGAGGAACTACTGAAGGATAAATCACAAGTTTTTGTGATGTTTGCATCCTTAAAGGTTGAAAGTAAAGAAAAGATATATGAATTGTCAGTGGTGTATCATTTTCCAGAGGCGTTTCCAGACGATATTAATTATCTGCCACCAGAAAGTGAAGTGGAATTCAACATTGATTTGATACCAAGAACTAGACTGGTATCTATGGTATTGTATAGATGTCTTCGGCAGAGTTAGCTGAATTAAAGAAGCAATTAGAAGATTTACATGATAAGAAGTTCATTAGGCCAAATGTATCACCCTGGGGAGCTTCAGTCTTGTTAGTGAAGAAGAAAGAGGGAAGTATGAGGTTGTGTATGGACTACAGACAACTTAATAAAGTAACTATCAAGAATAAGTATCCACTTCCCATAATTGATGATCTTATGAACCAGCTAGTGGGAGCATGTGTGTTTAGTAAGGTTGACTTGACGTCGGGGTATCATCAGATAAGAGTGAAAGATGAAGATATTTCTAAGACTTTCTTTAGAACTCGGTATGATCACTATGAATATTCAGTGATGCCATTCAGAGTTTCTAATGCGCCTGGTGTATTTATGAAGTATATGAACAGAACTTTTCACCCGTTCTTGGATAAGTTTGTTATGTTACTCATTGAATATATTCTTAGTTACTCTAAATCAGATGAAAAACATGTATAACATCTCCGTATTGTTGTAATATCCTAATTTTCAACCCTAAGATCCCTTATCATTTGTATCATTTGCGTAACATCATGGTCATCAAATAATTTTGGGTATATCCTTATGCTTTGCTAACCCCACAAAAATACAAGAAAATATATATGTCTTATTTTGCTTTATTTACAAGATAGGGTTTTGGCATCAAGAAGTTCAGGGAATGGATCAATCAAGGCTTAGTATGATCATAAATATATAAAGGTGATCAAGAGTCTCCCTCCATTAACAATCAAAGTTTGTAATCACCGTAATTCAAGTTCATCAAGCCAGAATTCATCTGGTACTCCAAATTAGGGATTTTGGTCAAAGTCAGCTTAATGATGACTCTTTGACCAAAGCATGATCCTATGGCTTGAGGCATGATCCAGGGTCCTCAAATGTGTCCTCATAACCCACTCATATAATTCAAATGGATCAAGAAGTTAGGCTCATTAACAAATAAAAGTTTTGAACTCAACTGATGAAAAATCAACAAATCCTAAAGTCAAAGTTTGACTTTTAAGATTTTTGGTCAACTATGGACTTTTCAAGTCAAGGATCATTAAAATATGATCAATGAAGTCATTTGATCAATTTTAATCAAAAAAATCAAGATTACTTGCAAAAGGGGCAAAGATGGAGAATTTGGAAATTTTGCCAAGTCCCTAAAAATCATGTCCAAGTATCCAACTTTACAAGGCCATAACTTGTGATCCAAGTCACCATTTTCTTTGATACAATTGTCAAATTAAAGGGCTTGCTTCACACTTAAATTTTGTCATAGGTGAGGAAACCCCAACAAATGCACGGATGAGAAGATATGAAGCCATGAAGTAGAGGATTCGTTTACTCTTCAAGTAATAAAACACTTAGTAAAATTTCCAGCATGCTGACCTAGTCAAGTGACCAACTTTATGCAATTTTTCACGAAGATCCCAGTTGATTCAAGCAAAATGATTAACATGAAAGTTGTAGATCATGATTCCATCTTACTGTAAGACCCCAATTTTGACCCTAAGATTCCTCATGATATCTCATCATATGCATTAGCATTGGGATCATACCTTGGCATCCTCCTCCCCCCTCATCCATTGGGCTTGTATTGGGAGAGATCACCAAGCACCATGATATTGTATCATACTTTGTATTTTATCATTTCCTAACCAAAATGCCAAAAAAGTATGTCTTTTCATTTGCCTAACTCTTTTGTAGGTAGGGCATTTGATCACCATTGATCTATTAAGTTCATGTCTAGGGTTTAAGACCCTCATTGCTAAGAGCTCAACCAAAAATGATCCACAAAGGCTCTAGGCATCATATATGAGTCCACATGATCTCTACATGTTATTTTGGTCAAGAATTCTTCAAGAGTTTGGGATTGGTTTCCCTTAGAAACCCTAGTTCATTTGGGTATCTTGTGTAACTTCTTCACCATGCTTCTTCAACAATTAATCAAATATTTCAAGGTACACTTTAAATTTCATCATATTATGAATATATGATCTCCCGTGAGTCCCAAAAGTCAAGATAATTTCAAGTTAGCAAGGTGGTTGATGGTGGTTGACCAGAGGAATTCATCTGATAAAAACTGGGGTCCCCTAGTGCCTATCTCCTACAATTTGTATCATATGAAAATTATTCTAAGATAAAGTTTATTCTAAATTACATTCCAAACAACTTTCATGTTTAGGTCTAGAGCTAGTTTTGCTTTTAAACCCTAATTTGGAGGTCAACTTCCCAAGGCCATAACTTGCTCAATTTTTATGATATAAAAGATTTAAAAGTATCACAATCAAATTCAAGGTGTCTATTTCAACTTTTATGTTTGTAGAAAGATCTAATTCAACTTTTATGAGCATGTGATATGAGGATACATTATTGGTCATTTTGGACCAATACCATTGAACAAGTGATTTTCCCAACTTCAAAAATGCATAACCCATTCATCTAAAATCCAAATTAGGTCAAATTGGTGACCATTTTGAAGTTTTTTGAAATATCTAAAAAATTTATGAAGACACTTTTCTAATTTGAAGCTCACATAAAAAGTTAGCAAAGGTGGAATAATTGAACATATGGCTTGACACTTAGAAAAAATTTTGACATGTTAAAATTTCCAAACTTCCACCTCAAAATTAATCATGATACAAGCTTCAAATGGAAAATTGTTCAAGATGAGAGTTGTTCCTCTTAATCTAACCTTTCCAAAGAGTCCAAGTTCATCCATTTTGGATAAGGTTTGAGGGGTCTGCGCATGGTATGAACATGGCTGCATCATTTGGCAAGGATCAAACTTCAAACAGCTGCACACTTTTTCCTTGCATCCCAATCTACTTTCAGACTCAATTGCATTTGCTTATGGAATTAATTGAGTAACTTCATGGTCCTGTACACGCCCATGCAAGCATGCATCATGCATTTTCCAAATTTGGAAACATTTTGGAAGGTGCAAATAACATTTGAATTGGCTATAAATAAGAGCCCTTGGCATCAGAAATAAGGACCCTTGTGTGCCAGCTTTGCCTCCCACACTTGAAACCCTCACATTTGAAAAGAAAACCTGGGAATTTTCATTTTAAAATTGAGTTTGAATCTCACTGTTTGGAGATTAAAAAACTCCAGGATCCAAAGCTTTGTACCAATCATAAGCCACTTCTGCAAGCTTCCTAAGCAAGATCGAGCATGAATTGAAGCAAGAGAGATCAAGTTCTGCACAACATTGAAAGTATTTTCCAGATTTTTTCTTCTCTTCGATTCTCTCTCATTTCTCATCAATTATCTTGGATCTTTGGTTGTCTTAAGTCCTACCAATATAGGCAAGAAGATTGAGTTGCTTTGAGGCCAAATCGAAGCAACTCAGTTCATGTATCTCAAATTTCAACTCCATGTATCTCTCAATATACTTGGAGTTAGGTTGAATTGAGGCCAGATTCATGATCAGTGCCATTTTCGCTTTAAGATCATGCCCTTCTTTTTCAATTTTGTGATGGTGATGAGTGGACCAGTCCGGCCAAAGTCGCCTGAGAAGACGACTGGCGCTTTGCTCCGGCAATGAGGTGGTATAGTCCAGAGCCACATGATCAGTTCAATTTGTTTTCATCTTGAGTGTTCCTTTTGAATACCATTGGTATGGCGTGCTGACTCAAGTGTACCATGGAACGTGTGTTTTCATCCACTTGATCTGCCACCTCAATTAATGAGGGAGATCAAGTGGTCCACGTTTTTTCTGATTAATTGATTTTCATTATATTTGTTTGATTTTCATTAATACATATTAAATTTAATATTGATCCAAAAATCATGAGAGTTTCACCAAAAAAAATTAAATAAATTCCTCTTTCTTTTTCTGAATTATAATTATTCTTTGGATCATTATTAATATTTTTCATGATTTAATTGATTTTGTGAATATTTTAATTGTTTAAAAATACTTTTAAGTTTCGAAAAATTCTGAAGTTTCTTCTCCAAGGTCCTTTGACCATGTTTAACCTATCATAAATCTCATGGTCATTTCATTGGTGTTTTGATAAGGTTTTAGGAGATTGACTAACCATAATTAATTTAATGCATATTTTTATTATTTTTAATTGTTTAAATGCCAAATTAATTGTGTAAAGCCATTTTAATTGACTTTGTGAGTTTTGACTTGTGTTGTTGGGCCTTGGTCAAGGTTGATTTGACTTTGCTAGATTAAGATCATTGGATTTAGGGGATTGATGGAATGTACATTCCATCTCCCAAAATGAATGAATGATCTTAATTTGAAAAAATTCCTCCTTTGACCAATTTGTGTTGAATCCATTCCCCCTCCCTCTTCATCTCATTCCCCCTTCTTTATCCATTCATGCCATGGACCTATGATATCTCTATATCCTAAGGCTAGTTGATTGCAAAATCAACATAAGTATGGATGAGATTAGGTCCCCCATTTTGCATATTCTTTTTGTGTGTGGCATGTTTCATGAGCATAGTTTATCATCCTATGTCTCTAACATGTATTAGCACCAAAATTCTATTGCCCGGCCTCAAATAGTTGTGACTTCTAGATAAGTCCAATTACGATTACTTAACATAGTGATAATTTTTTACACAAAAGGCATAGAATTCTAGTTAGTGAGATTGGAATTCTCCCCTCTTTCATGGTATTGTGTGGAAACTTGGCCTCTTTTCCTTCCTTTGGAAGATGTCTTGGTTCAAGGATACATGCTTGTGATAAGTGGGTTTCGTGTTCTCCAAAGAATGACTTGAACAAAAACAAAGCAAAAGCAAATACTAATTTCTAATCAACTAACAACTAACATTTAATTTCAAGTCATTTACTTTTATGCACTTTAATTTTTAAGCTTTATCCATTTGCCATTATTCATACCATTCAAGTTGTTTACTTTAGTGTCATTTTCGCTTTTTCCACTTGGACCATATTTTGTGATATATTGTGTTTGTATATATTTGTTTGCTTGTGTGGTCTTTTGACCGTGATGTACATAATAAGAACAAAAACCCTAAAAAACATTATGTGTGGATTGTTGGTTTGATCTGAGACTATTGGACTTAGAATTTAGGCAACACTCCCTATGCAAAGGACTTGGCCAATGCTAACTTTCATGAAATCAAGTGCTTGTGAAGTGAACCTTCATCTGATACAAAATTGAAGATCCATTTGTGTTCATCTGCAACATGATCATTGTGAAGCTGTTTATTTTGAACCTGTGTCTTATGCCATCTTTGAAGTCATCTTATACATGGGAAATCTTGAAGAAGATCATGGAGTTGTTAAGCTTGGATGTGGCTATCTTTATTTGATGCCTTGCTCTTCAACTTTCTATTTGTGAATTGATATTGCTTGGGAATTTTGGGTTTCTATATGACATTCTTGTCTATTGGATTGCGGCCCATTGGTTAGATCTTTTCAACTATTAACTTTTAAATTTGTGTTTAGGATTAGTCTCTTCATATCCTCCCCATTTCTTTAATTACAAATCTCTCCCTCCTTTTAAAATCTTCTTTGGTTGTGTTTGTTTTCTAAACTTTGACCATATTGCAAATTAGAAACTTTGGCATTATGCCATTGCATTTTCAAAACACTTTTCTTAATCAAAATTGTAAATAAACTTAACTATACTTGATTTAAAATTTCAAAAGACAAAAGGAACTCACACTAATTCAAACCATTTCTAGGCCTCTTGTGCCTTTGTTAAACTTAAATTTTTGTTAAAATCAATGCACTCATTTTGAAATTGATACCACGAACTATGAGGTTTTGATCCCTCATTTTATGTTGGTACGTAGGCATAAGTCTGAAGGTCTTGTCAAACACAAAAAATATAATTAATGAATTCTTTTCTCATCCCCACACTCTATTTTATTGCAAACATCATTTTGTACAAAAATACATATGCACACAAGAAATGGTTCCCTAGGAGTACCTAGGACACTTTGGGTGCTAACACCTTCCCTCTGTGTAACCAACCCCCTTACATGTAATCTCTGGCATTTTATTAGTTTTGATTTGAAAACTTATTATCTTTGGGTTTTTTTCGTACTTTTCCCTTTTCCCTTGGAAACAATAAAAGTGCGGTGGCGACTCTGGTTTAATTGACATTAAGTTTATCCATAGCTTAATGGTCATGAACTTACCGCTACATAAATTAAGTGGCGACTCTGCTGGGGACTAGTCTCTAGTGGTTTTAGCCTAATTTTTTGTGTGAATATAATTGTATATTTGATGTATGTATATTTGTTTATATGATATAATCTGCTTATTGTGCTTGTTGATCTCTGAGTGGTGAGATAAGTTCTAACCCGAACTTGAGTGCAATTAAGATAGGAGGATGGTATAGTCATGTTCAACTTGTGTGGAGTAGTCCTTAACAAGTTGGCTTGAGATCCATCTACTTAGTGGAGACCCTTTTGGAGTTAGGAATGTCACACAAGTTATTTTTGGTTAGGCATTACTATCTCTGATTTGGGGTCCGAGAAGCTGAGGACCGTAGAACATTTAACCACTTTTGGCCTATTTAGGACGTAGTGCGGAGACTGTTCAAGTGTAGACTTGATCACAGTTGTTACGTGATGCTACACTCAGACGAGTTTCTCTTGAGAATAGTATGGGTTGATGAGTCAGTCATCCTAACCTGTAATATTCGATAGATGGAATTAAGACTCTAGGAACTTTTTAGAACATGATCTACAGGTTTTTATCCTTAGTTCACTCCTTTGGGATGGTTCTTACCCAGACTCCATGCTCGTGACTCACAACAAACCCTTGATTCTTGGTTGATCAAATCAAGTCTTGTCAATATCAATGGAACTTGGGTTTTGATAAGGTGTAAACCATGATCCACCAAAATGAATGATTGATCTTGACAAAGACTTGATTCATCCCTTGACCTTTGTTTGTTTTCCTTGTGTGTGATCCCTTATTTGTGATTGTTGCATTCATCCATTCATGTGCATCATAATATTCATCACATGAAGATTTCAAGGAACTGAGGTATTATTTGCAAATATTTTCAGACCACGGATTGTGGGCGAAGGAAGACTAAGAAGTACAGTTTCAGATGTCCAGAGTTGAAAGAGTTGAGGAAGCTAGCATATTTTGTATTAGATCCCTTGGACTTCAAGCAACGTCATGGGAAGCTTCTGTCTATCTTATCTGTTGATGTGGTTGAAGGACTTCTGAGTATTTTGGTTCAGTTTTATGATCCTCTCTACCGTTGCTTCACTTTTCCTGATTATCAGCTTGTGCCTACGTTGGAGGAGTATGCGCATCTCTTGGGAATACGTGTTTCTAACAAAGTGCCTTTTAGTGGATTGGAAAAGATTCCCAGATCTCATCTTATTGCTGAAGCCCTTTACTTGAAGAAGTCTGAGATAAAGGCTCATTGGGTGAACAAAGGAGGTTTGTTTGGGTTGACTTCCTAGTTCCTCATCAAGGAAGCTACTGCTTTTGCTCAAGTCGGTAGTGTGGATGCTTTCGAGGCTATCTTCATGTTGCTCATCTATGGTTTAGCCTTGTTCCCTAACATTGACAGTTTTATTGATGTTAATGCCATTAGAATCTTCTTGATTGGGAATCTTGTGCCTACTCTGTTAAGAGATATGTACTTCTATTAGCATCTAACGAATTATAAGGGGGTGGAATGATTGTCTGTTGTGTTCCTCTTCTGTATAAGTGGTTTATTTTGCACGTGTCTCACACGCCTACTTTTGTGGAGAACAAACAATTTCTACGGTAGTCTCAGAGACTTATGTCTCTCACTAATGATGATATAGTTTGGTATGACCCTTCATTAAGCAGTTTGGAGATTATTGTTTGTTATGGTGAATTCTCTAATGTGCCTCTCATTGGTACATAAGGAGGAATTAACTACAACCCTATTTTGGCTCGTCGTCAACTTGGGTTCCCCTTGAGAGACAAACCTAATAACACTTTGTTATAAGGTCTTTTCTATTAAGGGGGTAAATATCCCCAACATTTGAAGCAGAAGATTGTGCATGCTTGGCATAATGTGCATAGGAAGGGAAGATCCGAGCTTGGTCTGCGCAATTGTGTAGCTTTGGAAGCTTACACTCTTTGGGTGAAGAAGAGAGCTTTGGAATTGAAGATGTCTTATGCATGTGAGAGACCCATGTCTATGATTGTGGATGAGCCATTAACTCTCCCTAACCAAGATGTAGAGGAGTTGAAGACGCGCTCGCCAAGATGAAGCAAGAAAAGGATATGTAGGAAGAGCGTTACCATGCTTGAAGACCGAGTAACAAAGTGAAGGAGAGGACTAGAGGTTTCATATTCCTCTAGTATGCCTCAGCCTCCCGTTGCTTGGAAGAGGATTGTTGACCAACTTGTCCTCGAAAAGACTCAGATGAAGGCTTCTTTTGAGACCGAGATCCATCGCATTCGAAGGAAGTACGCGCCTGCAGCCAAATCTTCTGATGTTGTTATTAGGGATACTTAGGATTAATAGTCTCCTTTTCTATTGTATTTTGTATTTTTGGTTTCTGAAATTGTACTCAGTGTAATCCTTCCAATTATATAAATAAAGGAGATTTTATGGTCATATCAAATTGTTGCAATTATTCTTTCATCTCATCCATATTTTCATTTGCATAAGCAGGTTTCTCTTTCGCCAGATATCTTATTGGTATTTCTTATGTGCTTCAGCCAAGCTGACTCATCGATATAATACTCGCGCCAATCACTCAAAGATTATGGAGCATCTAGAGCAAGAGAACAAAGACCTGAAGGATGAGATCGTTCGTCTGACTGCCATGATGGAGTTAGTGCTGGCCGCTCAGAGCCAGTCTTCTCCAACTCCTGCAACTCCTCCTCCTCAGAGGATTGTCATTTTGGAGGTTGCTACCTCTACCATTCCTACAACTGCCGCTCACTTTGCACCCAACATGCCTGTCGGATTCCCGTGGGGAATGCCGCCTAATTTTATGCCTGAAGGCTTTGCGCCTACATTTGCTTCTATGCCAGTATCTAGCCCAGTCATGTATATGCCACCGCCTGTTGTGCATACTTTACCCCGTGTAGAAGACACCATCTATCATTTTGAGCCGTCTGAGGGCCCTGATATGTATGAAAATATGGATGAGATGAAAGATTAATTCATGGAGCTCTGTAAGGAGTTGAAAACTTTGAGGGGTAAGGATCTGTTTGGAAAGAGTGTTGCGGAACTTCGTTTGGTTCCGAATGTGAAAATCCCGATGAAGTTCAAAGTGCCTGACTTTGAATAGTACAAAGGGAATACATGTCCACTCAGTCAACTTGTGATGTATGCTAGAAAGATGTCTACTCAAACCGATAATGATCACTTGTTGATCCATTATTTTCAAGGCAATTTGACCGGTGCCGCTCTGAGGTGGTACATGGGATTAGATAGTGCGAGCATCTGCACGTTCAATGATTTGGGCGAAGCATTCATAAAGAAGTACAAGTATAATATGGATATGGATCCAGATAGGGACCAATTGAGGTCGTTGTTTCAGAAAGATAAAGAGACGTTTAAGGATTATGCTAAAAGATTACCCCTCCTTTGGAAGAAAAGGAGATGACTAAAATTTTTCTCAACACCCTAAGCTCATTTTATTATGAGCGAATGATTTCCAGTTCCCCCAGTGATTTTACCGAGATGGTAAACATGGGGATGAGGCTAGAAGAAGGTGTCCGAGAGGGACGGTTATCTAAGGAGGAAGCGTCATCCAGCAAGAGATATGGCAATAGTTTTGGTAAGAAGAAGGAAGTAGAGACTAATGCAGTGTCTGTTAGGAGGAAAAGGAGGCCTCGTGTAAGGAGAAATCAACCACCCCGTCAATACCATCATCAAGTATCATCTGTGATCCCAGTATTTTCAAACAATCAGTCAACACCAATTCAACAACAACAACAACGTCAACAACAACAACCACATCAATGAACGAACACCTGCAACAACAACAATACCAACAATAATATTCAACAATCATCAAATTTTGAGAGGAAGAAGGTCTCTTTCGACCCAATTCCTATGACATACGCAGAATTATATCCGTCGTTGGTTCTTAAGAACCTGTTGCAACCAAGAAATCCCCCTCAAATCCCTTAACCACTCCCATGGTGGTACAAACTGGAACTCCGTTGTACCTTTCATCAAGGAGCTCCTGGTCATGATATCGAGAATTGCTACCCCTTGAAGTATGATGTCCAGAAGCTGGTCAAGAGTGGAATGGTGTCCTTTGAGGATGGTGCTCTGAACGTCAAAGCTAACCCACTGCCTGCCCATGGAAATTCATCTGTTAATATGGTGGTCGGTTGTCCTGGCGAGTTCAAGGTATTTGATGTACGCTTCATTAGAAGGTCCTTAGTGAGGATGCACAAGGATATTTGCTTGGTTAGCGATTGTGAGCATGATCATGATGGTTGTGCTATTTGTAGTGTCAATCCCAGAGGTTGTATGATTGTGAAGAGAGACATCCAGAGGTTGATGGATGAAGGTTTAATTCAGATTGTTCGGTCCCGTCATGGAGATGACGATATCAATGTTATAGTCCTAATTTTCAAAAATCCTGAGAGATTGGTGATTCAGTACGACAACATCAGCAGTAATAATGTCACCAATAGATCGGTATCATCGTTGGTTATATGGTTAGCGGGCCTTATCCCGTATGCATATGATAAGGCTGTCTCATATCAGTATAATGCTACCATGTTGGAGAATGGTCAAGAGGTTCCTTTACCTACGACCAGTTCGGTTGTGAGCATAGCTGATGTTACCAAGGTGGCCCGCAGTGGTCGTGTTTTTAGGATGGTGTTCCAAAAAAACATGGAGGATGTATCTGTTAATAAGAAGGTTGATGTACCAGTGGTAGAGTCTGTTAGCGCTCCAAGGTGTCAGTCTGGTGAATCCAGTGGCTTGAAGCCCAACGATGATGATGAGGTGCTTAGATTGATAAAGAAGAGCGAGTTCAATATGGTGGAGCAGCTGCTTCAAACTCCCGCCAAGATTTTTGTACTGTCTCTGTTAATGAATTCAGAAGCGCACAAAGAAGCACTGCAGGAAGTCCTAGAGCAAGCTTACGTGGAACATGATGTTACGGTGGATCAGTTAGATCATATTGTGGCTAACATCACTTCTTGCAACAATATCAAATTTTATGAAGAACTCCCCTAGGAAGGTAGAAATCACAACTTGGCTCTGCATATCTCAATGAATTGCAAAGATGACACTCTGTCAAATGTATTGGTAGACACTGGATCTTCATTGAATGTACTTCCGAAGTCAATTTTGTCTAAGCTGTCATACCAAGGAGCTTCAATGAGATATAGTGGCGTGATCGTCAAAGCATTTGACGGTTCTCACAAAACTGTAATTGGTGAAGTGGACCTTCCAGTGAAGATAGGTCCGAGTGAATTCCAAATTACTTTTCAAGTAATAGATATCCACCTGGCCTATGGCTGTTTATTGGGAATGACATGGATTCATAAGGCAGGAGCCATTACTTCAACGTTGCATCAGAAGCTAAAATTTGTCAAGAAGGGTAAGCTGGTTATTGTTGGTGGGGAGAAGGCGTTTTTGGTCAGCCATCTGTCATGTTTCTCTTACGTAGAAGCTGAGGATGAGGTCGGAACTCCGTTCTAAGGTTTATCTATTGCTGAAGAAAAGAGAGTTGGGGCACCCATGTCCTCATTCAAAGATGCGCTGAAAATTGTTGAAGATGGTCAGTCTGATCAGTGGGGACAGATGGTAGAAGTCTCTGATAACAAGAGCAGAGTCGGCTTGGGTTTTCAACAAGGTTCATTAGTGGTTAGAGATGAAGATGTGAAACTCAGTTTCCGTAGCGGAGGGTTCATTCATGGTAATGAACAACATATAGATGCCGCGATAAAGGGTGATGAAGATGAAGACTGCACCAATTTTGTGACGCATGGAAAGGCTTGCAACAATTGGACTGTTGTTGATATTCCTATTACTGTACATCGATCTAAGTAATTACTTTTATTTTTTTTTGAAAATCCTTCTCCTATGCCTAAGGGAGAAGTGAACATTGTTTGGCATTTTCAAAATTTTGATCGTCAATAAAATATAATTCTATTCATCCACATCTATGATGTTTTATTTTTACTTTTTGCTTTATTCTGAAAATGGTAATCACAAAAAACATAAATAAATAATATAATTGTCTATCTGCATAATATTTGGTCATAATTCACTTCTCTAAAATCAAAATATCAAATCATTATGCAGGTTGGTTTCTAACCGCATTGAATACAATGATCCTTCTCCTTATCCAAATTTTGATTTCCCTGTGTTTAAGGCTGAGGAGGAAAGTACTGAAGAAGTAAGTGATGAATTGTCTCGTCTTCTTGAGCATGAGGGAAAAGCCATTCAGCCATTCAAAGAGCAGATTGAGTTAGTCAACTTGGGCTCCGAGGATGATGTGAAGGAAGTCAAGATTGGGTGTCGATTATGTCCTGAAGTTAAGAAGGGGTTGATTGATCTTCTCCTAGAATATTCAGATGTGTTTGCTTGGTCCTATCAAGACATGCCTGGGTTGGATTCTGAGATTGTGGATCATAGATTGTCGTTGAAACCAGAATGCCCGCCAATCAAGCATAAGTTAAGGAGAACTCATCCTGATATGGCAATGAAGATCAAAGAAGAAGTGCAGAAGCATATTAACATCGGTTTCCTTGTTACCGTCGAATATCCGCAATGGGTGGCCAATATTGTGCTTGTTCCAAAGAAGGATGGAAAAGTCCGTATGTGTGTTGATTATAGAGATTTAAATAAAGCCAGTCCGAAAGATGATTTCCCTCTGCCACACATTGATATGTTGGTAGACAATACAACTAAATTCAAAGTCTTTTCGTTTACGGACGGATTTTCCAGTTATAATCATATCAAGATGGCACCGAAGATATGGAGAAGACCATATTCATTACACTCTGGGGAATATTCTGTTATAGGGTGATGCCTTGCGGTTTAAAGAATGTTGGTGCAACTTACCAGAGAGCAATGACTACTCTTTTTCATGATATGATCCATAAAGAGATTGAATTTTATGTTGATGATATGATTGCTAAATCTATTGATGAAGAGGAACATGTTGAGCATTTGTTGAAGTTATTCCAGCGTTTGAGGAAGTACAAACTCCACTAGAATCCCAATAAGTGTACATTTGGTATTTGTTCTGGTAAGTTGTTGGGCTTTATTGTCAGGGAGGAGGGTATTGAAGTTGATCCTGTGAGCAAATTCTTTACTTTGAATAAGTTTTGAATGATAGCAAATTGTGTGATCATTGTCTAATTGATGGTTGTGCATTATCTTACATGTTTCATTTGTGTTTTTAGCCTATACTATTGTTTCGTGTCTGTACATAAAGATCCACATTGATACATTTCTTAAAAGAACTCATAAAAACTAATTTGTGTCAGTATGTATCGATACATGTTCATCTACATCGATACATAAATTTGTTTTAAATCACAAAACATTTTTGCTTCAGTATGTATCGATACATACGAGCTTTGTATCGATACATGCTTAGGTAAAATGTTCTATGTATCGATACATACGAGCTTTGTATCGATACATGCTTGTATTAATTCTCTAAAATTAATCAAAGCTACAGTATGTATCGATGCATAATCTTTTGTATCAATACATAATTCTGTTTTGTCTACTAATAGCTTCTGTCTTTCACATATAAGAAGATTTTTGACAGCTCAGTTAAGAGGTACGAATTCAGAAGTTAAAAACAGTTGTAACACAAATCAAAGGAGTGTGTAGCAGCAATTGTTTTGAGCAGTTAGAAACCTGAAAGAGACTTCATCTTATTCATCTTCTCAATCTCTTTTCTTCAAGAACATCAACACATAATCATTCTTGTTCTTTGGATTAAAGGATCAATGAGATAACATTCAGTGGAACGATCAAGGATCTAGCTGAGGTGTTCAGTGGAACGATCGAGGATCTAGCTGAGTTGAAGGTTGAAGGGGGTTTCGAGGAAAAACCAAATGGTTTGTCCTTCAAGAACTGGAGTGTTCTTGCGGGTTTGTTAGTCACGTTTGCATAACAGATTCAGCCGTAGCGTAGGGTTTGGAAATTGGGTAATTTTGCAAACAGGTCGTGGAACCGGTGAATTATTTGCAATTTCTTGCAGGAAATTCTTGATCGAGCTCAGATCAAGTGGAGGTTTTATACAAGAAGAAGATCTTGGAATTTAGATCTCTGTCTTTGTATTGTAACCTTGTATCAACGAATTCGGCATTATTGATAACAACAGTTCTCAATTTCATTTGAAATTGAGAGGGAGACGTACCCACACGCGAGGACGACAGTGGGGAACTTCCTTACCAAATCTCTGCGTATCGTATTCTTGCCTTATCTATCTTTACGTTTTCAACAGTTTGGTGATTTCAGTTGGTGTATTGTGGTTGTACATTTCGTGATACAATAGTGGCAAGAAAACTTCTTTATCTAAACTCCACCATTGTTCATCATTGATCACATACACACCAAATGTTTGACAAAACTGTCAGCTGAGTTTTATTCATTGGAATTAGAATTTAGTGATAAGTGCATTTGATTTGATAATATTTTGGTGTTAATAATCTCTATCGTTCCTATTCAAATCCAGCAATAAATTCACGTGTCCGGTTTTCTAGTAGCGGTTCAGATTAGACGAAAGTCGATTCGGGACTGAAATTTTCCGCTAAGTTTCAATAACTCTGATAAGATTTTTTAAATCCGTTTATTTAAAAGAGGTGATCTATTCACCCCCCCTCTCGATCACTAGCCACACCGTCTAACAGATCCTGCCAAGGTCAAAGCAATACAAGAGATGCATGTGCCCAAAACTGAGAAGCAAGTCAGAGGTTTTCTCGGCCACTTGAATTATATATCAAGATTCATTTCACACATGACTGCCACATATGAACCTATATTCAAGCTTCTTCGGAATGATCGGTCTTGTGATTGGACCTAGGACTGCCAGAAAGCTTTTAAAAGTATCAAGGAATATGTTCTCGAACCTCTGATTCTGTCTCAACCTGTGGAAGGAAGGTCGTTGATCATGTATTTAGATGTGCTTAAGATAGTATGGATTGTGTTTTAGGTGTGCAAGACGAAACTGGGAAGAAAGAATGTGTTATTTACTACCTCAGTAAGAAATGCACCGATTGTGAAACTCGGTATTCTATGCTTGAAAAGACTTGTTGCGCATTGGCTTGGGCTCCTAAACGTCTGCGCCAGTATACATTGAATCATACTACCTAGTTAATATCCAAAATGGATCTAATCAAGTATATTTTTGAGAAGCCTGTTTAACTGGAAGGATTGCCCGTTGGCAGATGTTGTTATCCGAGTATGATATTGAATACCGATCTCAGAAAGCAATTAAAGGTAATGTCTTGGCTGACCATTTGGCTCACCAACCGATCGAAGATTACCAGTCAATGCGGTATGATTTTCCTGATGAAGAAATCTTGTACCTGAAAATGAAAGATTGTGATGAACCATTGCTTGAAGAAGGGCCAGAGCCTGGTTCCCGATGGGGCATGGTATTTGATGGAGCTGTTAATCAGTATGTTAATGGCATTGTGGCAGTAATTATTACTCCTCAAGGCACGCATTTTCCATTTACAGCTAGATTAACATTCAAGTGTACAAATAATATGGCAGAATATGAAGCTTGCATTATAGGGCTTAAAGAGGCCATTGATCTCAAAATCAAGTACTTGGACATCTATGGAGATTCAGCTTTGGTTATGAATCAAATCAAAGGTGAATGGGAGACGAATCAACCCGGTTTGGTACCATATAGAGATTATGCAAGGAGGATTTCAACTTTCTTTACAAAGGTTGAGTTTCATCATATCCCTCGAGATGAAAACTGGATGGCAGATGCTCTTGTAACGTTGGCTTCAATGATTGTAGTGAAATATTGGAATGAAGTTCCCAACCTGAATGTGATGCGTTTTAATAGGCCAACTCATGTGTTTGTTGTTGAAGAAATCAAAGACGAAAAGTCATGGTATTACGACATCAAGTGTTTCCTCCAAAGTCAGATTTACCCGCCTGGGGCATCTTTGAAAGATAAGAAAACTTGAGAAGATTAGCCAGAAATTTCTACCTAAATGGCGATGTGTTGTACAAAAGAAACTTCGATATGATTCTGCTCAGATGCATGGATAGACACGAAGCAGACTTATTGATGACTGAAATCCATGAAGGTTCCTTTGGTACTCATTCTAATGGACATGCAATGGCGAAGAAGATGTTGCGAGCAGGTTACTATTGGCTGACAATGGAATCTGACTGTTGCAAGTTTGTGAAGAAATGCCACAAGTGTCAAATTTATGTAGATAAGATTCATGTTCCTCCGACACTGTTGAACGTCATTTCCTCTCCATGGCCCTTCTCCATGTGGGGAATTGATATGATTGGCATGATTGAACCCAAAGCGTCAAATGGACATCATTTCGTTTTGGTGGCTATTGACTACTTCACGAAATGAGTTGAAGCGGCATCGTATGCGAACGTAACCAAGAAAGTTATTGTGAGGTTTATCAAGAATCAGATTATATGTCATTATGGTATGCCAAGTAAGATCATTAGTGATAATGGTTCAAACTTGAATAACAATATGGTAGAAGCTTTCTGCAAGGACTTCAAGATCGCACATCATAATTCTTATCCCTACAGACCTAAGATGAATGGGACTGTTGAAGCTGCAAACAAGAACATTAAGATGATCATCCAGAAGATAGTTGTGACGTACAAAGATTGGCATGAGTTGCTCCCATTTGCTTTGCATGGGTATTGTACATCCATCCGCACTTCAACAGGGGAAACCCCCTTCTCTCTTGTTTATGGTATGGAAAGTTGTGTTCCCCATAGAGGTTGAGATCCCATCATTGTGTGTTTTGATGGAAGCCGAGTTAACTGAGGCAGGATGGTGTCAAGCCAGGTATGACCAGCTAAATTTGATTGAAGAGAAGAGGTTGATTGCCATGTGTCATGGTCAGTTATATCAATAGAGAATGAAGAAAGCTTTTGAAAAGAAGGTCAGACCTCGTGTGTTTAGAGAAGGTGACCTTGTGCTCAAGAAGATTATGTCTTTCAAACCAGATTCTATGGGCAAATGGACTCCTAATTATGAAGGCACATATGTTGTTAAGAGAGCCTTTTCAGGCGGTGCTTTGATTCTTAAACTATGGATGGTGAAGAGTTCACTCGTCCTATGAACGTAGATGCAGTCAAGAAATAATTTGCCTAAAAAATAAAAGAACAGCTCGCTAAGTTGAAAACTCGAAAGGGCGGCTTAGGCAAAAATGAGCGTCTCGGTGGATTGAAAACCCGAAAGGGCGATCTAGGAAAAAGTTAGAGACATAAAACAGAAAGAATTATCCCGATAAATTGAGTACCCCACCTTGGGAAATTTATGCAAAAATTAGGGATTATGGCAAGTAATCGCATCCTGTTGGTCTTCATTTTTGAAGACTTTCTAGAGCACATTGTCAGATTCTGATCCTCGGTAGTAGCCAAGAGCACAATGGATATGAAGAGATAGTAGAAGGATTAGTGATCATTGTATTCAATGTAACCTCTTTCCATGTAAATTACCATTTTCAACTCTTTGTAAAGATATATGGAGTCTTGTCATTTACCGACTACCATTCTATTAAATAAAGTTGAACTTTTATCCAATTATTTCTACTCTTATTTAATTCAGCGAAATAGTTTTAAATTTTATTATGATCATTTTGAAAATTAAAATTTTAATCAAAGCATGTTTTCTTAAACATATAAAAGCATTAATCAATCGATTTCATTAAAAGGGAATATCAGCAGTCGTTTGAAAGCAGTAAGCCCTAAATGCGAAGCATTATTAGTTCTCTCTAAAGTAGTAAGTGCAATTCCTCTTTCACCCTCGGCAACATGTTTAGTTCCTGGTGTTTGTTGATTTCCCCAGACGATTAATTCGCCGTTATCCCCAGCAGAGTTTATTGTTCCCCAGCTGAGTGCGGACATTCGTTGTAGCAGTTCGCATGATTTCGGTAGAGCTTTGGTTTCCCCACCAATCGCCATCAGATTCGCTCCTAGTCAGAATTTTCTCCTAGTTTCTGAGCATCTATTTGTGTTTATCCCCTTCAGGGTTGTCTCCCTTTTGATATGGTGTTGACCTAAAACTCCCCGCCGAGTTAGTAGCAGTTTCCTCATCATATCTCCTATCTTCTCCCCCAGCTAAGGTCGAACCTTTGGGATGTTGATCTCTATTTTCTCCAACAGTTGTATCCCTCTTTGGTGGATGGGCTGAGAATTGTATCGATGATTCTAATTTGCGACATTTTTGTATCCTTTGCAATCGTTGTCAACATGATTATCACATATACATATGCATATACATATACTCATATAATTTCATTATTGCATTATCACACTTTAAGATTCTTGTAATTCTTATCCCCAGCCATAGTGGTACTTTATCCCCGTCTAAGATTGGTGTGTCTGTCCTCTTTCAATTGTAGAGTGTCATCCCCTTAAGCAGAAAGACTTTAACCTTTCTCATTTCCCCAACGAGTTTGTTTCCTCATGGATGGTTATTATTTATGTTTCCTCTCTAGTTGATTATCTGGATGTAATCGCTCCCCTTGAGTTATATCTTCATGGGGTTGAGTCTTGATTGACCATTTCTTTCTAGATCTTACCTAGATAGATATTTTTGGTCCCCTAAGAGTCTATTACCCAGTAGCGGGTAGTATTCTTCTTAGTTTGCAGTTTGTTACATCTGCCCAATACCCAGAAAAAGTAACCTCTTTCCTCCCTAGTGGATTCGTTTTCATGTTTCCCTAAGAAGTATATCCTTGATATGTTCATCCTAATCGATGACAGATATTTTCGTCCCCTGCTTCGAGTTTATCCTTGATATGTTCATCATAACCGATGATGGATATTCTCATCTTTAGTATTCTACCTAGTAAATAGGTAATTGTAATCCATTTTTGTTTCCTAGAGAGTTAATCCTTAATATGTTCATCCTAACCGATGACGGGTTTCCTTCTCTTTGCGGTCTTCTGCCCAGTAACCGGTAGTTGTAAATCCTGCTTTTATCCCCTTTGCAGAGTTTATCCTTGATATGTTCATCCTAACCGGTGACGGATATCCTCTTTGCGGTCTTCTATCTAGTAACTAATAGATGTAATCCCTATTCTTCCCCTCGGAGTCTATCCTTGATATGTTCATCTTAACCGGTGACGGATATTCTCTTTGATGGTATTCTATCCAGTATTTGATAGATGTAATTACTATTCTTTTTGTTCAGGTGGTTTATCCTTGATATGTTCATCCTAACTGATGACGGGTATCCTCCTTAACATCCCCAGGCAAGTTTATCCTTGATATGTTCATCTTAACCGGTGACGAATTTTCTTTCCTTTGAGTCTATCATTGATATGTTCACTTTATTCAGTGACGGGTATTCTCTCCCTTTGGTCTTCTGCCCAGTAACTGGTAGTTGTAAATCCTATTTTCAGCTCTTCTCTAGTAAATCTATTCTTACCCAGTAACCGGTAATGAATTAGTGAGTCATCCTTGATATGTTTACCCTAACCGGTAACGGATGTTCTCCATGTCAGATTTTGATTATCTCCTTACCCAATGACAGGTAGGGGATAATATGTTTTCTGCTCCTCCTGTGTTTGAAAAGTTGTTTCTTCCCCAATTGAGTTGAGTGCATATTTCCTTAGTGGAATCGCTTTTCCTGCATGGTTCAAATACTTCAGTTTTATTCTAATCTATCTATTTCCCCTACAGGTGTTCTTTCCCCTCGGCTGAGTCTTTCCATTTTCGGGGAATTCCTCATGTCCCCCAGTAGTTTTTAAGTCGTAGCCTGGCCTACGCACAGTCCTTTATCCCCTAGAGTCTTTGTCTCCCTAGTGAGTTTTCCTTACGGAATGCATAATGCTCCTGCGAACTTTCAGTCTCTCTGAATTATTTTCCTTTCTGGAAATATTCCCCCACAAAGAGTTTATTTTTAGCATTCATATCATATGCATCATGAGGTTTCTTAGGGACCAAAATTTGTTTCTATATGTTGTTTTTTCAGCCCATTCTACTGAGTCGATATGAAGATTTTAACCTTCGCCTCCTCAGTTAGAATGTCCTTAAATAGGGGCAGTTGTAAGACCCCCAATTTTGACCCTAAGATCCCTCATTCTATCTCATCATATGCATTAGCATTGGGATCATACCTTGGCATCCTCTTCCCACCCTCATCCATTGGGTTTGTATTGGGAGAGATCACCAAGCACTATGAGATTTTATCATACTTTTTATTTTATCATTTCCTAACCAAAATGCCAAAAAATATGTCTTTGCATTTTCCTAACTCTTTTGTAGGTAGGGCATTTGATCACCTTTGATCTATCAAGTTCATGTCTAGGGTTTAAGACCCTTATTGCTAATAGCTCAACCAATAATGATCCACAAAGGCTCTAGGCATCATATATGAGTCCACATGATCTCTACATGTTATTTTGATCAATAATTCTTCAAGAGTTTGGTATTGGTTTGCCTTGGAAACTCTAGTTCAGCTGGGTATCTTGTGTAACTTCTTCACCAAGATTCTTCAAATATTGATCAAATATTTCAAGGTACAATTCAAATTTCATCATCTTATGCATATATGATCTCCCATAAGTCCCAAAAGTCAAGATAATTGGAATTTAGCAAGGTGGTTGATGGTGGTTGACTAGAGGAATTCATCTAATCAAAACTGGGGTCCCATAGACCCTATCTCCTAAAATTTTCATAATATGAAAATTATTCCAAGAGAAATGTTACTCTAAATGACATTCCAAACAACTTTCATGTTGAGGTCTATAGCTAGTTTTTCTTGGAAATTCATTTTTTATGTTGAAACATTATAGGTCATTTTGTCTAAACCCTAATTTGGAGGTCAACTTACCAAGGCCATAACTTGCTCAATTTTTATGAGATGAAATATTTCCAAGTTTCACAATCAAATTCAAGGTGTATAATTCAACTTTCATGTTTGGAGGAAGATCTAATTCAACTATTATGAGCATGTGATATGAGAATACATTATAGGTCATTTTGGACCAATACCATTGACCAACTGATTTTCCTCAAATTCAAAAATGCATAACTCATTCATATCAAATCCAAATGAGGTCAAATTTGTGACCGTTTTGAAGTTTTCTGAAAGAGATACAATTTTGATGAAGACACGTTTCTCATTTGAAGCTCACATAAAAAGTTAGCCAAGTTGGAATAGTTGAACATATGGCTTCACACTTAGAAAAAACTTCGACATGTTGAAATTTCCAAACTTCCACCTCAAAATGCATCATGATACCATATTCAAATGTAAGAGTGTTCACCGTGAGAGTTGTTCCTCTTGATCTAACCTTTCCAAAGAGTCCAAGTTCATCCATTTTGGACATGGTTTGACGGGTATGTGCATGGTCTGAACATGGCTACATCATTTGGCAAGGATCAAACTTCAAACAACTGCACACTTTTGCCATGCATCCCAATCCACTTTCAGACTCAATTGCACTTTCATATGGACTTAATTGAGTAGCTTCATGGGCCTGTACACGCCCATGCAAGCATGCATCATGCATTTGCCAAATTTGGAAACATTTTGGAAGGTGCAAATAACATTTGAATTGACTATAAATAAGAGCCCTTGGCATCACAAATAAGGACCCTTGCGCACCAGCTTTGCCTCCCACACTTGAAACCCTCACATTTGAAAGAAAAACCTGAGAATTTTCATTTGAAAATTGAGTTTGAATCTCATTGTCTATAGATTCAAAAACTCCAGGATCCAAAGCTTTGTACAAATCTTAAGCCACTTCTGCAAGCTTCCTAAGCAAGATCAAGTTCGAATTGAAGCAAGAGAGATTAAGTTCTGCACAACATTGAAGGTATTTTCCAGATTTTTTCTTCTCTTTGATTCTCTCTCATTTCTCATTAATTCTCTTGGATCCTTGGTTGTCTGAAGTCCTACCAATATAGGTAAGAAGATTGAGTTGCTTTGAGGTCAAATTGAAGCAACTCAGTTCATGTACCTCAAATTTTAACTTCATGTATCTCTCAATATACTTGGAGTTAGGTTGAATTGAGGTCAGATTCGTGATCAGTGTCATTTCCTCTTTAAGATCATGCCCTTCTTTTTCATTTTTGTGATGGTGATGAGTGGACTAGTCCGGCCAAGGTTGCCTGAAAAGACGATCGGCGCTTTGCTCCGGCAATGAGGTGGCATGGTCGAGAGCCACATGATCAGTTCAATTTGTTTTAATCTTGAGTATTCCTTTTGAATACCATTGGTATGGCGCGCTGACTCAAGTGTACCATGGAAGGCTTATTTTCATCCACTTGATCTGCCACCTCAATTAATGAGGGAGATCAAGTGGTCCACGTTTTTTCTGATTAATTGATTTTCATTTTATTTGGTTTATTTTCATTAATTCATATTAAATTTAATATTGATCCAAAAAATATGAGTTTCACCAAAAAAATGCAAATAAATTCCTTTTTCATTTTTTGAATTAAAATTATTTTTTGGATCATTATTAATATATTTCATTATTTAATTGATTTTATGAATATTTTGAATTGTTTAAAAATACTTTTAAGTTTCCAAAAATTATGAAATTTTTTCTCCAAGGTCCTTTGACCTTGTTTGACCTATCATAAATCTCATGGCCATTTCTTTGGTGTTTTGATGAGGTTTTAGGAGATTGACCAACCATAATTTAATTTAATGCATATTTTTATTATTTTTAATTGTTTAAATGACAAATTAATTGTATAAATCCATTTTAATTGACTTTCTGAGTTTTTACTTGTGTTGTTGGGCCTTGGTCAAGGTTGATTTGAATTTGCTAGATTAAGATCATTGGATTTAGGGGATTGATGGAATGTACATTCCATCTCCCAAAATGAATGAATGATCTTAATTTAGAAAAAGTCCTCCTTTGACCAATTTGTGTTGAATCTATTCCTCCTCCCTCTTCATCTCATTCCCCCTTCTTTATCCATTCATGTCATCGACCTATGATATCTCTATATCCTAAGGCTAGTTGATTACAAAATCAACATAAGTATGGATGAGATTAGGTCCCCCATTTTGCATATTCTTTTTGTGTGTGGCATGTTTCATGAGCATAGTTTGTCATACTATATCTCTAACATGTATTAGCACCAAAATTCTATTGGTCGGCCTCCAATAATTGTGACTTCTACATAAGTCTGATTACGATTGCTTAATATAGCGCTAAATTTTGACACAAAAGGCATCGCATTCTAGTTAGTGAGATTGTAAGTCTCCCCTCTTTCATGGTATTGTGTGAAAACTTGGCCTTTTTTCCTTTCTTTGGAAGATGTCTTGGTTCAAGGATCCATGCTTGTGATAAGTGGGTTGAGTGTTCTCCAAAGATTGACTTGAACAAAAACAAAGCAAAAGCAAATACTAATTTCTAATCAACTAACAACTAACATTTAATTTCAAGTCATTTACTTTTATGCACTTTAATTTTTAAGATTTATCCATTTGCCATTATTTATACCATTCAAGTTGTTTACTTTAATATCATTTTCCCCTTGTCCACTTGGACCATATTTTGTGTTATATTGTGTTTGTATATATTTGTTTGCTTGTGTGGTCTTTTGACCTTAATGTACATAAGAAGAACAAAAACCCTAAAAAACATTATGTGTAGACTGTTGGTTTGATATGAGACTATTGGACTTAGAATTTAGGCAACACTCCTTATGCAAAGGACTTGGCCAATGCCAACTTTCATGAAACCAAGTGCTTGTGAAGTGAACCTTCATCTGATACAAAATTGAAGATCCATTTGTGTTTATCTGCAACATGATCATTGTGAAGCTGTTTATTTTGAACCTGTGTCTTATGCCATCTTTGAAGTCATCTTATACATGGGAAATCATGAAGAAAATCATGGAGTTATTAAGCTTAGATGTGGCTATCTTTATTTGATTCCTTGCTCTTTAACTAGCTATTTGTGTATTGATATTGCTTGATTCTAAAGTCCAAGGGAATTTTGGGTTTCTATATGACATTCTTTTCTATTGGATTGCAGCCCATTGGTCAGATCTTTTCAACTCTTAACTTTTAAATTTGTGTTTAGGATTAGTCTCTTCATCTCCCCCCCCCCCCTCCCCCATTTCTTTAATTTAAAATATCTCCCTCCTTTTAAAATCTTCTTTGATTGTGTTTGTTTTCTAAACTTTGACCATATTGCAAATTAGAAACTTTGGCATTATGCCATTGCATTTTCAAAACTCTTTTCTTAATCAAATTTGTAAATAAACTTAACTATACTTGACTTAAAATTTCAAAAGACAAAAGGAACTAACATTCATTCAAACCATTTCTAGGTCTCTTGTGCCTTTTTCAAACTTAAAATTTTGTTAAAAGCAATGCACTCATTTTGAAATTGGTACCACGAACTACGAGGTTTTGATCCCTCATTTTATGTTGGTACGTAGGCACAAGTCCGAAGGTCTTGTCAAACACAAAAAATATAATTAATGAATTCTTTTCTCATCCCCAAACTCTATTTTATTGAAAATATCATTTTGTACAAAAATACATATGCACACAAGAAAGGGCTCCCTAGGAGTACCTAGGACACTTTGGGTGCTAACGCCTTCCCTCTGTTTAACCAACCCCCTTACCTGTAATCTCTGGCATTTTATTAGTTTTGATTTGAAAACTTCTTATCTTTGGGTTTTGTTCGTACTTTTCCCTTTTCCCTTGGAAATAATAAAAGTGCGGTGGCGACTCTGGTTTAATTGACATTAAGTTTATCCATAGCTTAATGGTCATGAATTTACCGCTACACTTACCAAAATGTCCAAGAGCAAGAATTTCCCATGCTTGAGCTAAGAGAACCGAATTTGGGAAGACAACCTCGTGGAATGGTTCGTAGGTCGAATTCCAAGCCAAAGTACATTACAAATCCAAACAAATCCACAAGTACATGTACTTCTTGCTTCCAAATCCCCCATAATCAGAATATTTCACCCACTTTTGAGCTATTATCCAAGTAACTAAATCAATACACAATGAACTATTCCATCATTTGTATAGAGTAGTTTTAATCCAACAAGAGGTACCATTGAGCTCTCAAATGGATTTGGATCAAATACATACTAACTCCAAACCTCAAGTCAACTCCTATGCTTCTTAGAGGAAAACACAAAACACTCAATGAACTCCTTACTTTTGCCATGCTTTCCACTTGGTGAGTTGTGCAAGAACCAACCAAGAAAGCAATGAAGTATAAGCCACAATTATTTTGTGATATTTGAGGTTTCTTGAACCCTTAAGGATCCCTATAAATAGAAGACAAAGCCTCAGTTATTCACACACCAAGCTTTCCAAGTGAAACTCCATTCTTGAGAGCTTTTCAACCTTAACCTCCATTCTCTCATTTTGCTTGTGCATTCTGCCAACCAAGGGTTCCAATCATCTTATGGGAGTTCATAAGCATTAGGAGGAGCATAAAACAGTAGCTGGAAGTGGTATTAAAGAGGCATTGGACCTTGCTTCAATAGGTGTATTCTTGCATTTTGAAACTCATTATACATGCATCATTTCCATGTGATTTCTAAAGCAAACATGTAGCATTTATTGTGTTAAGGTTGATCATTAACTCACATGCCATTTATCTTGTTGTTTATGTGAATTTAAGTTGCATGAAACCTAAAGTTCCAGTTCTGGTTTTGGCCTTCGTGCATCTTCATCTTCGAGTATTATCTAAAACCTATCGTACCATTGTGTTCCTTAAATTTTTCTAAGCAATTTTGATATGTATTTCATGAAAATTGGTGGAGAAATGAGAGATATGTTTGTTAGAAAATCTTGAAAAAATGATGAAACAAAAAACAAAAAAAAGAAAGAGAGAGTGAGGTTGAAGAAGATGTTGATGTGGCATTGACATTTCAAAATGTGACGCATTATATAATATATACTTATGTTTATGTTTTAATGAATGGATGTATTGCCACCCCAATGGTAGAAGCGCGCGCCTTAAGTCCCTTGTAACCAAAAGGTATGGGGTTCGAATCCCCCTTGCCCCACAGCCTTTGGTTTTGTTTCCTTTGGTTTTGTTTTATTTTTTTCAAGCAGCGCATGTAACCCCAAGGGTGTGGGTTCGAACCTGGCCAATATAATGTTTACTTCTCTCATTTTGTTTAAATGTCCATTTTTCTTCAAAAACTTCAAAAATCCATAACTTCATGATCCCTTAGCCTTTTTAACCCATTCTTTTTGTCATATGTTAATGAGGATGTCTACTTTATGATGACACGAAAACATCCCAAAAATATTATTTATTTAACCACTTCTAATTGGATGGAAAACATGTGTTTTTAAGTGTTTTTAAGGCTCCTAATCAATTCCTCTGGTTCATCTCTTGTTTGTTCTTGATATTGAAAGCTTGTATCATTATAGAACACTCTTTTAAATAATGATTGTTATCCTTAACATGATAAACTTGATTACTATCATGCCATGTCTCAATTGATTCACCTTGAAAACATGCTTGAATGAATGGTTAGGAGGTGATTAGGGTTTCCACTTACTTGTTCTTTGTTCATGCCATGATTAGGGTTTAGGCCTAAACTTGTCCCTAGCATGTTCTTGCCTCTTATATGACTTGATTGCATAGTGATCCACTTATGGTTTTACTTTGTCCATACCATGTTTTGAATATCTTTCTTTTGTCACAACTTAACTTGATAACCATATATCTTAATTATGATACTTGTCTTGTTTGCTTAATATGGTTTGATAACCTTCCCAGATGATACTTGTCTTTTGACACTCCACTTGAATTCTATCTCAATTTGTGATGTTATATCCATGTCTGGTAATTGTCTATCATTTCATTCAAGTGTTTTTACCATGAACTTCCATAATGATTGAATATGTATCTCATACTTGTTCATGTGCTATCTCTTGTGATGTTATATAAACCTTTGTCATGCCTTATTCATGTTTATCATGCCTCAAAAACATGCAAGTAGCTTGTTCATGTCTTAACAATTTATGTGTCTTCATGCACCAATCCAAGGAAAAGGATCTTATGTTGACTTTTTAGTCATATACTATTTGTTTGTTTGTTGACTTTATTTGTCCATTCATGCATTAACCCTACCCCTTTTTCAAACTAAAAAACCCATTCAAACCTTGACTTAATTTTAGTCAATGGATCTTTCAACTACATTTAAAATTGCTTTTGTACACGTGAAGCATTTCAAACACAACCCTTGACTTACTTTTAGTCAATGGATCTTTCAATTACAAATGCTTTAGTACACATGAAGCATCTCAACTCAAACTTTGACTTACCTTTAGTCAAGTAACACTTTCCAAAACATTTTTTAACCCCTTTTATTTTCCCATTCAAAAATTCAAACAACTCTTAAAAACATAGATAAATTCAAGAGGTTCTTGTAGATTACTACAGATGTTTAGGGTGCTAATATCTTCCCTTTGCATAACCAACCCCCGTACATTCGATCTTTACTTGCTTTGCATCTAGTTTTTACTATTTGCTAGGCATGTTTACTTTGGGTTTATTTTGAATTGTTTCCCCTTCCCTTGGAAAAATAAAATTTCGGTGGTGATATCAATGTTTTGCAAGTCAAGTTAATCCAATAGCTTGGTCTCCGATTCTCACCGCGATGGAAATGGTGACTTCACTGGGGATCACCCCCAAAGAGGGTTATACCTATCTTCTTTTATCTATGTTTCATTATTTGTTTGTTTATATTTTCTTGGGTGGTCTTTGTGTTAAGATAAGTCCTAATACAGACTTGAGTGCATATTAAGATAGGAGGGTGGTATAGTCAGGTTGGCTTGGGTGGAGTAATCCCGAACAAGCTAACTTGAGAATCCCCCAATTAGTGTCTCGATCTACTGCCTTTTAGGACCTTAAGGATGGTTTGTTATGATCACAAAAGATTATGTCTCTCACTCATTCTGACATTGATTGGTTTGATCGTGCTTATGAGGGGGTGACAATTATTGATAGTTGTGGTGAGTTTCCTAATGTACCTCTTCTTGGTACAAAGGGAGGCATTAACTAAAACCCGATTTTAGCTCGCTGTCAGTTTGGATACCCAATGAAGGACGAGCCCAACACCATATTGTAGCAGTAAATTTATGACCATCAAGCTATGGATAAGCTAAACGTCAATAAAATCAGAGCCGCCATCGCGCTTTTATTGTTTTCAAAGGAAAAGGGACAAGTACGAACAAAACCCAAAGATAAGAAGTTTTCAAATCAAAACTAATAAAATGCCAGAGATTACAGATAAGGGGGTTAGTTACATAGAGGGAAGGTGTTAGCATCCAAAGTGTCCTAGGTACTCCTAGGGAGCCCTTTTTATGTGTGTATGTGTTTGGTATAAAAGATGTTTGATAAAAAAATAGAGTGTGGGGATGAGAAAAGAATTCATTGATTATATTTTTATGTTTAACAAGACCTTCAGACTTGTGCCTACGTACCAACATAAAAATGAGGGATCAAAACCTCGTAGTTCGTGGTATCAATTTCAAAATGAGTGGATTGCTTTTAATAAAAAAAGGAATGAAAAAAGGCACAAAGGGCCCAAAAGTTTGAATGAGTGTTGGTTCTTTTAGTCTTTTGAAATTTTAAGACAATATGATTAGATTTACTTACAAGTTTGATTTAAGAAAAAGGTTTGAAAATTCATTGGCATAAGGCCAAAGTTTCTAATTTAAAAATAGGTCTAAATTTGAAATCACAAGCAAAGAAAGTTTTTGAAAAGGGGAAGAGATTTTAAATTTAAGAAGTGGGAGGAGATGAAGAGACTAAGCCTAAACATAAAATTAAAAGTTAAGAGTTGAAAATATCTGACCAATGGGATGCAATCCAACAGACAAGAATGTCATATAGAAAACCCACTTTCCCTTTGGATTTTGAATCAAACAATAATCAATCAGACAAATAGAAATATAAGATATCATGAAGACCAAGACATCAAATAAATATAGCCATATCCAAGCAAGCAAATCCCATAGCTAGCAGTCTTCTTTGTCTTCTCATGTATCAAATGAAATACTCCTTGATCAACTCAGAATAAAGCATCAGACACAAGATCAAAATAACAATTAGCACCAAGACAAAGTAGCATATGAATTCAAACAGAGTCCAAGGCTTGCATCAGATGAAGGCTCAGTTCACAATAACTTGATCTAAGAATGTTGGTATTGGCCAAGTCCTTTTTGCACATGGAATGTTGCCTAGTTCTAAGTCCAAAAGTTCAGATCAAGATCAACAGTCCACCAAATAGTTTTTAGGTTTTTTGTTGTTTATTACGTATTTTAAGGTCCTAAGACCACAAACACAATCCAAATACACAAACAAAATATATACAATCATAATATATGGCTCAAATGAGCAAAGTGAAAGTGGCATAAACATAAACAAACTAAATGGAATGTAAATGGCAATGAATGATAAATGACTAGAAATTAAATTGCATAAAGTAAATGACTTGAAACTAAAGCAATATTAATAAGAGTTAGTCAAATGTTAGTCAAAGTTAATTTAATGTTAGTGGTGTTTTTGATTTTAATTGATTAAGTCATTCTTTGGAGAACACTCAACCATCTATTCACAAGCATGGATACTTGAACCAACATATCTTCCATAGGAAGGAAAAAAGGCCAAGTTTCCACATAATACCATGAAAGATGGGAGACTTACAATCTTACTTACTAGAATGTTATGCCTTTAGGGTCAAATTTAGCTATATGTTAAGCAATCGTAATTGGAGTTATGTAGAAGTCACAACTATTTGAGGCCGAGCAATAAAACTTTAGGTGTTAATGCATGTTAGAGATTTGGTATGATGAACCAAACTCCTAAAACATACCACACACCAAAAAAAAGATCAAAAGGGGTGGACCTATCTCATCCATACTTGTATTGGTTCATCTGACACAAGGTCATTGATGAACCAATTAGCCTTAGGATATTTGAGATTTCATTGGTCAATGAAAGAAAAGGGAAAGAATAGGGATGAAGATGAAGGGGGAAGGGAATGAGATAAACACAAATTGGTCATGGGAGGAAATTTATCAAATTAAAATCCTTCATTCATTTTGGGAGATGAAATGTACATTTCATCAATCCCCTAAATCCAATTATTTTAATCCAACAAAAGTCAAACCAACCATGACCAAGGCCCAAATAAATAGTGAAACATCACAAAACCATAAAAATGGCTCAACATAATTTTCACACAATTAATCAATTAAAAATGCATTAAAATTCAATTTAATTTGGTCAAAACCTAAAACCTTTTCAAAACACCAAATAAATGGTCAATAGATTTATCCTAGGTCAAACAAGGTCAAAGGACCTTAGACAAAAAAATTCATCATTTTTGAAAAGTCAAAAGTATTTTTAAACGATTAAAAATCTGCATAAAAACATTTAATTCATGAAAAATATCAAAATTAATCCAAAAAATTATTTTAATTCAGAAAATGAAAGAGAAAAATATTTAAAGATTTTTGGTGAAAGTCCCATATTTTTTGGATTAAAAATGAAATTATTATGAATTAAACAAACTAAAGCAATTAAACATAAATTCAGAAATTAAAAGGAAATTCAAAAAAACGAGAGCAATCAGATCTCCCTCATAAGCTGAGGTGGTAGATCTGATGACCAAGCGTGCGCTTCACACCATACACCTCAGTCAACATGTGATAGGGATGGTAATCACAAGGAGCGTCCAGGATTAGAACATTTGAACAAGATCTGATGGTCATGAGTCATGCCAACACACCATCGGAGCTAAGGCTCCGGTCTTCTGCTCCTGTGGACCTCACCGGACTGGTTCGTCATCAACCACCACCAAAATGAAAAACAAGGACATGGATTTAAAGAAAAAATACTCAGGAGCTCGAATATGGCCTCAATTTTCTCCAATTCCAAGTATATAAAAAGATACATGGATTTGAATTTTGAGGATCATGAACTGATTTGCTTTGATTTGACCTCAAAGCAACTCAATCTTCTTGCCTACATTGGTAGGACTTCAGCCAACCAGAAATCACAAAGAATAGTGAAGAATTGAGGGAGAATCGAAGAGATGAAAATTCTGAAAAATCACCTTTGGGGGAGCTTCAACCTTGCTTGATCTTGATCTCAATTGTGTTTGGCTTGGTTTCAGAAGCTTGTACGAAGTGATTAAGATCAGAAAATGGCTTGGACTCTTGGAGTTTCAATCTCAAAACAGAATGATATTTGAAGCTCGGTTTTCCAATGAAAACCTTTAAGATTATCCTTTAATGGTGAGGGTTTGGATTTCAGGTTCAAAGCTTGGGCATGAGGTCCTCAATTCTGAGCATGAGGGTTTATATTTATAGGCAATGTGATTCATTTCCACACACTTCCAAATTTTGCCAAATTTAGCAATTCTCATTGCATACTTGCATGGTTGCATGGGTGTGTCATAGGTCCATCACGTGATGTATTCAAGTCCAAAATTACTTTAGAATCATGTTGAAATCATGTCATGTGGCCATGCATTTGAGTTTGAAATGTGAAGGTGAAAATCATCCAATTGGTCCCTTGAAAAGAACTCATGCGCAAGTCCCACATTCTTTGGCCAACTGAGGTGATATAGGACTTTTTGAAAATTTTAGATCAAGGGGAACAACTTTCATGTTTAACACTTTTGCATTTGAAGTTTGGATCATGATGAATTTTGAGGTAGAAGTTTGGAAAATCAAACATGTTTGAAAATTTTCTAAGTACCAAGTCAAATGTTCACTTCTTCCACCTTGAAAAACTTTTGCTATGGGCTTCCAATGGAAAACGTTCCTTCATCAAAGTTGTATCAACTTAAAACCTATTAAATTTGGTCAAAAATTTGACCTCATTTGGATTAGGCATGAATGAGTTATGTATTTTAGAAGTTGAGGAAAATCACTTGTTCAACGGTAATGGCCCAAAATGACCTATAATGTTTCCTCTTGGAAAATGCATTTTAAATTTTAATGTGAACTTCCTCCTAACATAAAAGTTTAAAAGAGCGTCTTGAATTGGATCATGAAACTTGAATGGATTTCAAATCATAAAAATTGACCAAGTTATGGTCTTTGGAAGTTGACCTCCCATGTAGGGTTCAGACAAAATGACCTATAATCTTTCACCATAAAAAATGACTTTCCAAGTAAAACTAGATCTTGACTTCAACACGAAAGTTGTTTGGAATGTAATTATGAGTAACGTTTGTCTTGGAATTATTTTCATATGACATAAATTGTAGGAGATAGGGTCTAGGGAACCCCAGTTTTGACCAGTTGACTTTCTCTGGTCAACCACCATGAACCAACTTGCTAACTTGACATTCTCTTGATTTATGGGACTCTTGGAGGATCATATATGTGTAATATGATTTAATATGAAGTATCCCTTCAAATATTTAATCAAATATTGAAGAAACTTGTTGAGAAAGTCACACATGATGCCCAGATGAATTTGGGTTTCCAAGGCAAACAAGCTTCAAACTCTTGATGATTTCTTGATAAAAATGATATGTGAAGACCACGGGGATCCATATATGATGTCTACAGTCAATGTAAACCACCTATTGATTGGTCTCCTTGCATTTAGGGTCTTAAACCTTGGATATGAGCTTGATGGAGCATGAGTGAACTCACACACTACCTACAAAAGCAACAAACTATACATGGACATGATTTTGGTATTTTGGTTAGTAACTAATGAAAAACAAAGTATGATACAATAAAATGTGCTTGGTGAACTCTCCCAATGCAAATCCAATGAATGAGGGGTAAGGAGGCTTCCAAGGTGTGATCTCAATACCAATGCATATGATGAGATAGTATGAGGGATCTTAGGGTCAAAATTAGGGTCTTACAGCTGCCCCTATTTAAGGACATTCTAACTGAGGATGTGAAGGTTAAAATCTTCATATCAACTATGTAGAATGGACTTAAATAACAATATCTAAAATGAATTTTGGTCCCTAAGAGATCTCATTATGCATATGATATGAATGTTAAAACTAATCACTGTGGGGAAGATATTGCCACCAAGGAAAAGAACCCGGAGAGACTAAAAGTCCACAGGAGCAAATTGTATTCCATAAGGAAAACTCACTGGGGAGACAGAGACTCTAGGGGATAAAAGTGTTGTGTGTAGGCTAAGCTACGACTTAAAAGCTGCCGGAGACACGAGGGGATATCCATGAAAATAAATCAATGGAAAGAATCGGTCTGGGGAAAAGGAAAAATATGCAGGGGAAATGGGTAAATCAGAACAAAATTGAAATACTCGAATCGAACTGGAAAAGGGCGATTTCGCTGAGGAAATATGCACTAAAACTCAACTGGGGGAAGAATGAACTTCAATGCAGGAGTACCAGAGATATATTATCTATTACCGTTTACTAGGTAGGAAGATAGATGTACTCTGACAGAGGGACATCCGTTACCGGTTAGGGTAAACATATCAAGGATGACTCGCAGAGGAAAAAGATGTGTATTCGTTACTAGTTACCGGGTAAGAACAACCTTCTGGGGAAAATATCAAATAGGATTTACAACTACCGGTGACTGGGTAGAAGACCAAAGAGAGAAAATATGTCACCGATTAAAGTGAACATATCAAGGATAGACTCAGAGGAAGAATATCCATCATCGGTTAGGATGAACATATCAAGGATAGACTGTCGGGGAAAAAGTAGGAATTATATCTATCAGGTACGGGATAGAACCAAAGAGAGAATATCCATCACCGGTTAAGATGAACATATCAATGATAAACTTAGTAGGGGAAAAGTAGGATTTATAACTACCTGTTACGAGGCAGAAGACCGCAAAGGGGAGAAAAATCTGTCATCGGTTAAGACGAACGTATCAAGGATTAACTCTGAGGGGAGAAATAGGATTTATATCTATCGGTTACTGGTTAGAATACCAAAAGGGAGAAACATATGTCATAGGTTAGGATGAACATATCAATGATTAACTCTCTGGGGAATGAAATATGGATTACAACTACCTTTTTACTGGGTAGAAAACCACAAAGGGAGAATATTCGTCATCAGTTAGGATGAACATATCAAGGATAGACTCTCTGGGGAATGAAATTGGAATTACAACTACCTTTTTACTGGGTAGAAAGCCACAAAGGGAGAATATCTGTCATTAGTTAGGATGAACATATCAAGGATAGACTGCCGGGAGAAACGTCAAAACAAATCCACTGGGGAAAATAAAGGAAGTAAATTACATTTACCGAGTATTGGGTAAAAGTAAAGTACTCAGAAATTGAGAAGAATATTACCAGTTACTGGATAATAGACTCTCAGGGGACCATAACATTAATCTAGGTAATAAATAGAAAGAAACGGTCAAACAAAGACTCGACCCAATGAGGATATAGCTCAAGGGGAGTGGTTCCGTCCAGATGATTGACTCGGGAGGAAACTAAAACGATAATCATCCACGAGGAAATAACTCAGTGGGGAAATAAGAAAGGTTAAATTTTTTCTGCTAAATGGGCTGACACTCTATTATTGAGAGAGGACAGATGCACCAAACCTGTATAGGGAAATAATATCACCATAGCAAGGGATCATAAATAAGGGATCAAATGAAATAAAGATGCATAATGAAATATCTTATGATGTGTTTTATACATGAATATGTATATGTTTGATTATTATGTTGACAAAACTATTACAGAGGATACAAATATCATAGATTTGAATCACCACTGCAACACTCGGTAAATCTCAACAAGATGGAAACACCAAACTGGAGAAAAGATGTTGGGGATGAACACCAATCAACGGGATCTGAATAACTCAATCCTGGATGGGGAAGGAGAAAATATCTACTAAGGATATAAATTGTCAACTCTGTGGGGATTTTTAGGTCAACACCATATCAAATGGGAGACAACCTCTCAGGGGAACTGAATCAAACACTACTGGGAACCAGGGAATTTCAGTACCTGAAGATTAACTCCATCAAGCAGTACAAGAGATAAAACTCTGCACGGAGGATCTAGGCAAACTGTCAAGGATGTGAGCATACAACTCAGCTAGAGAAAAAAAGGTTTGTAAAAGGGACTGACCACCAGTTCAACCCTACTGGGGACAAATGATGATTCGTTGGGAATTATCAACAAACCAACTGCTTGGGGACGACCAACGAAGCTCCGTATTGTCAAGACTTACCTGTTCTTAGACTGATATTGATATTCCTTACTGAAATCAATTGTTTTTTAAAGTAATTGCTTTTATTATTTAAGAAAAAAATATTTTTTATTTATTTATTTATTTCAAAATTATCATCATAAAAATTCAACTTTATTTAGCTGAAATAAATAAGAGTAGAAACAATTGGATAAAAGCTCAACTTTATTTAATGGGATGGTAGTTTGTAGATGACCAGACCCCATAGATCTTTACAAAAGTTGAAAATGGTAATTTACATGGAAAAGGGCTACATTGAATACAATGATCATTACTCTTCCTACCAACTTCAATATTCATTGTGCTTTTAGCTTTGGTTGAGAATGATGAATCATAAACAAATGACTTGCTCAAAACTACTCCAATGACTAGGACCAACCGAATGTAGTTACTTGCCATAACCCCTAACTTTTGCCTAGATTGCCCCAAGGTGGGGGGTACTCAATCTATCGGGATAAATTTTCTGTTTTTATGTCTCTAACTTTTGCCTGGATCTCCCTTGCGGGTTTTCGATCCACCGAGACGCTCATTTTTGCCTAAGCTGCCCTTTCGGGTTTTCAACTTGGCGATCTGTTCTTTTCCTTTTATGAGAAGTATTTCTTGACTGCATCGGCGTTCACAGGACGAGTGAACTTTTCACCATCCATAGTTGTAAGAATCAAAGCACCGCCTGAAAAGGCTCTCTTAACAACATAAGGGCCTTCATAATTAGGAGTCCTTTTGCCCCTAGCATCAGGTTTAAAAGATGGAATCCTCTTGAGCACAAGGTCACCTTCTCTAAACACACGAGGCCTGACCTTCTTATCTGTAGCGATAAATTCATGATCATCAAGCTATGGATAAGCAAGACATCAAATAACAAGATTCGCCATCGCGTTTTTATTGTTTCCAAGGGAAAAGGGAAAAAGTACGAACAAAACCCAAAAGGTAAGAAGTTTTCAAATAAAAACTAATAAAAGTCAGACATCGCATGTAAGGGGGTTGGTTACACAGAGGGAAGGTGTTAGCACCCAAAGTGTCCTAGGTACTCCAAGGGAGCCCTTTTTGTGTGCATATGTATTTTGTACAAAGTGATGTTTACAAACAAATAGAATGGGGGGATGAGAAAAGACTTCATTGATTATACTTTTGTGTTTAACAAGATCTTCGGACTTGTGCCTACGTACCAACATAAAAATAAGGGATCAAAACCTCGTAGTTCGTGATACAAATTTCAAAATGGATGCATTGATTTTAACAAAATTTAAGTTTGAAAGGCACAAAGGCCTAAAAATGGTTTGAATGAGTTAGTTCTTTTTGGCTTTTTGAAAGTTCAGGTCAAGTATAGTTAAGTTTATTCACAAGTTTGATTTAAGGAAAGAAGTTTGAAAATGCAATGGCATAAGGCCAAGGTTTCTATGTTTTTTTGCAAAAGTTGTCAAAGTTTAGAACAAAAGTAGTTCACACAAAGAAGATTTTTAAAAATGGAGGGAGAGATTTTGAAATTAAAGAAATGGGGAGAAGATAAAGAGACTATCCTATTTACAAAAATTAAAAGTTTAGAGTTGAAACGATCTGGCCAAATGGGTAGCAATCCAATAGACAAGTATGTTAATGGAAACCCAGAATTCCCTCAGACTTTTAGAATCAAAAAACACACAAATGCACAATTATATTATCTTGAAGAGCAAGGCATCAAATAATGATGGCCTCATCCAAGCTTATCCATTTCATGATCTTCTTCAAAATAGTTCATGTAACAGATGAATTCCACAAGTCACTGGTTCAAAATAACAGCTTCACAATGATCATGTTGCAGATGAACTTAGAGAGGTCTTCAAAGATGCATCAGATGAATTTCAAAATTGCAAGCACTTGGTTCTTTCAACAAGTTGGCATTGTCCAAGTCCATTAGCATAGGAGGTTGCCTAGATTCTAAGTCCATTTGTCCCAGATCAAGCCAACAGTCCACTCAAAAGTTTTTTAGGGTTTTTATTATTATTATGTAAATTAATGGTCAAAGACCACACAAACAAGCAAAGTATATACAAATAAAATATATCACACAATATGGTCTAAATGGACAAAAATTAAAATTGCATTAACATAAACAATTAGAATGATATGAACAATGGCAAATGAAATAGAGTGCTAAAAGTAAATTGCATTAAAGTAAAAGCTTGAAATTAAAAGTTAGTAGTTAGTAGGTTAAGAGTTAGTATTGTTTTGTTTTTGCTTTTCATTTCAAGACATTCTTCGGAGAACACTCAATCCACTTATCACAAGCATGGATCCTTAAATCAAAACATCTTCCAAAAGAAGGAAAGAATGCCAAGTTTCCACATAATACCATGAAAGAGGGGAGACTTACAATCTCACTAACTAGAATGCTTATGCCTTTTATGTCACAAATTTAACGCTATGTTAAGCAATTGTAATTGGACTTATGTAGAAGTCACAACTATTTCAGGTCGGGCAATATAATATTGGTGCTAATGCATGTTAGAGACATAGTATAATGGACTATGCTCATGAAACATACCACACACAAAAATATGCAAAAGGTGTGGCCTAATCTCATCGATACTCATGTTAATTTTTCAATCAACTAGCATTAGGACTTTGAGATGTCATAGTGTAAGACCCCAATTTTGGGCCCTAAGATCCCTCATGGCCCATATCATTCATATCATAACCTCAAGGATCATTGCATGCCTTTGTCCCCTCCTAGTGGGTTGGTTTGCCTTGTGGGTTTGTTTCTTGATCACCAAGCATACTTTGCATTTGTATATCTTTGCTTTCATATGTTTATTAACCAAAAAGTACAAAAATATTGTCTGTTTAACCTTGTTGCTTGCAGTGGAAGTAATCATCAGCAATTAGGTCAAAGTCAGTCATTGATCAGTCAAAGCAATGGATGATGGCCATTCTTGTGGAATTTGGGCATCATGATTAATAATCAAAGGTTCATACATTTTGAGACATCATTTGAAATCAAGTTCTCAAGGAATTAGGGTTTGGAATTCATCAGAAGAGGTTCAATCATTCAAAACCCTAGAAAAGTCAACAGACAGTCAAACTTGGTCAACTGTTGATTTAATCAAGATTTGATGGATAGAATTGATTTGAAGGAGTTCATTCATGCTTGTATAAGCCTCATCTATCATGTTCAACCTCATCATGGAAGAAAATCAAGTCAATCAGAAATTTTCCAGAAATAGAAAGTGGACCTGTAATTTCAACTGCCAAAAATGGAAACTTCTTGATCTTAAACTTACATCATGATACAAGCTTCAAATGAATTTTTGCCCAACATGAAAGTTGAAGATCTTGTCTTCCCATTTTCAAAAAGTCCAAGAACATCAAAATCCCATGTGTGGTTGTCAAGATATGATCAAATCATTTTCATCAATTTGTGAACTTCAAAGGGCCATATCTCCCAAACCATAAGGCCAAATTTGGTGGGGTTTTCTCCTACAAATCACATTTTTCATCCTCTTTCCAAAAATAAATTTCATGACCTAAAACCTTGCCAATCAAAATGGCATTTTTGGACCTTTTGCATTTAAATTCAAAGTTTGACCAAACTTTGACTTTTTGAGTTTTTGACTTTTTCTTGATTTGGTCAATTGGGAAATGTTCCATATCACATTTGTGACTTGTGCCAATTCCAAAACCATCATCATACCACCATTTCCCATCATTTTGGCTTAAAATGCAAAATTGACAAAATTGGCAATTGGCTTCACAAAAGCAAAATCAGTACAGCATTTCATTTGTACAACCAAAACAGCAAACATGCTGTCCTTTTTGCAGCCTGTTGCAGGCCCATCCAAGCAGCAAACACCTCCCATTTTCCACTTTGTACATAATTAGCAATTGTGCAAATAGCTCCATGTAAGCAAGGCAAAGTTAGCAATTAAGGAGCAGACCAAAAATAGCAATTGGCATGGTCTTTCTGCAGCATTCCACAGGCCCAACTCGACCAGCCATATACCTCCCTTCTTCACTTATGCATAGTTAGCAATTTTGGCAAATGGAGCTCATTAAGCTAATCCAGCTTATCATTCCTTAAACCAACCTAAAACAGACCATATAAAGTCTCTTTTCTGATATTTCCAACCCTAGTTTTAGCAGCCACCAAACAGAAATACACTCTCACTCTCACATTGCATTTTTGCAAAAAACGAAAATTCTGCAAAACCCTTCAAAGCCTTCGAGCATCCTTGTTTCCACAATGCTATAATCACCATTTGGAACCCCTTTCAAGCACTATTTACCACCTGTTTTGCATTTTGAGTTCTGTTTTCATTAAGCACACAACAATGGTGGAAGTTGGTTCAGCCTACCTCGTGCACTTGTGAGCTGAAAAAGCTTCATCACCCTTCATTCCAAAGCATTGGGAGCAGCTGTTCCAGTCTGTATCGTCCAAACAACCATCATTCAACACTTTGCTTCAAATTCAAGTAAGTTTCGGTCCTCTCCTTTTACCAAATCATGCTAGGCTTAGAGTAGGTCTTTGAATGCTGTTTCTAAAATGCTATGACTCGCTTGAAGTAGTGCTCTTATGAGGGAGAAATTTGAATTTCTTGTTTTGTGTCAAAATACATTTCTGCTCGATTTGCCATGCTTGCTTTGATTTGATGAGATTGGATGCTATATTCTTACTGCCTGATGCTTATTGATGCTGTTGCCATGCTTGATTTTGGGTTTTGGTCACTTTGGCTTTTGCTCATATTATGATGTTGATGATGATAACACCCTGCAGCTGAAACTTTGTCTTGACCAAACCTTGCATGAATTTAGTTTTGTTTGTGGCTGTTTGATGATTGCACGATTGTTCATGGCCATGCTTGTTTATGTGGTACTGTTGGAATTCGTTTTTTTCTTTGATGATGAGCCTTGATGCTAATGCTGTTGTTTCGAAACTTGCCATGACCTCAATGTTGATAACATGAATCATGCTAGCTAAAATCCTGATACAGTTTTGGAATATGAATGTTGTTTTGTTGTATTGGTTTATGTTTGAATGATGATAATATGCTGCTGATTAACCTTGAGCTGTTCAGTAATTTTCTCATGCTGTTTACATGCTGTCGTGTGCTGTTGTTCTGTTTGATATGATATCATGAAGCATGCCCAGCTGCTGTTATGCTTGAACCCAAAAAACCACATGTTTTGTGCTATATCCTGTTGGCTGCTTGCTGTTGTGTATGATGAAACATGATGATGATGTTTGTATGCTGAACCTGAACATGCTTAGAAAATTCACATGAACCATGTTGAAAGCTGTTGATTGCCTGCTGCTACACATTGCCAAGTACCATGCTGATTGAAAACTTTAATCCATATGCTGCTATTTGTTTGCTCGGTCGATTGGTTGATGTTGCTTGATGTTGCCATACCATTACCTGCTGCTATTTAAATCCTTTTGTCCTAACCAGAAATCCACATGGATCATATTCTGCTTGTTTGTGTTATGAGTAGATGCTATGCTGCTGAGTGTTTGTTGTTGAATTTGTTTGGATGTGATTGAACTTGTATGAGGTTTGTGTTTGCTACTGTTATGATGGTTACATAATGATGAATGTATACATGCTGCTATTGTTTAAACCAGATACTTTGTCCCTAGTAATGCGATGCTGTCGTAATTGTTGGTCGAATTTCTGTACTGCTATTGTTGCCTGCTAGTGTTGTTTGTGTTTGCTAATATGCTGTTGGCCAATGCTGTAAATTGATGATGAATTTGATACCATGACCATTGCTGTTGTTGAATGTGCCATGCTGTTTGTTCAAACCTTAAGCTGTTTAGAAAGTCCACATGTGGTTGTTTTTTTTGTTGGTCGAATGATGATGATGCTTAATATGTACATGCTGCTGTCCATGCCAAACCATAAACTATGCCCAGAATTTTTCCACGATGCCATGTTGGTGCTGTTGTTTGTTTTGGTTGAGGCTGCATATTGAAGTTCTTGCTATGATGCTGTGATGATGAGCAATTGCCCTGCTGCTGTTTTGAACATGCCTAGAAAAACCATGTGGATTGTGTTGCATGCTGTTGTATGGTGGTTATGTGAACATTACATGAATGATATGCTGTTGTGTGATGGTTGTCTTTGTGTTTTGGAAGCTGTTATGTGAACCTGCTATGCTGCTATGTGTTTGTTTGTTTGCTTTGTTTGGTTACATGTTGATGAATGCTGTTATGCTATGCTACATTGCTGTTGTTTGTTTGGTTTGGTCGAGTGATGGTGATCATGAATGTGTGATTGGCCGTATAAACCATGTTGCTGTTGTTGCTCAGAATCTGCATGAAGTTTGTGTGGTTGTATGCTGCTAAATGATATGCTGTTATTTGCTTGCTTGGTCGGTTGTGTGATGTTGCTTGAAGCTTGCTTTTATGAGCTAAACATGATACCAATGCCATGCCTTTGTTTGTGTTGTTTCATAATGATGATAACATGAGAAGCATGCCTTTGCCATGTTAGAAACCCTAGGGCTTTTTCCAAAAACTCAGAAATTTGAATGGATTGGCCGAGCTACTGTTCTATTGGCTAGTGGCCAATCAGAACATTTCATCACCTTTGCCTAATGCTGTGTCGTTTCATTTAAGTTGGCAGAAATTACAAGTTTGCCATCCTGTTGACTTTATTTGACCAATTGCCATGCTATCTTGTGCATATTCATCCAATTATTTCATCCAACTTCACAAATTATTTTCTCATTCACATTTCATCCAAAAATCTTGAAATTTTTTCCACATGTTCACAAGAATGTCCTTGATTTAATCATGATTTTTAATTAATTTTCCATGGTCTGGATTTTTAATGATAATTATTTTCTTGACATGTATGCTCAAATGATACATTGTGCCATTCCTTTTGTGAAATTGTCATATTGCATCCAATGCCTTTGAAATTTTTTGTGGTAAAACTAGACACATTGATCTTCATTTCCATATAAAGTTTGTGGATTTCTCATTTGTGGTTTGATAGATATGAATTTTTGAATTAGGGTGTGACAATTTGTGTCACACCAATGATATGCAAATGTATGATTTTGTTCACATGCTTCCTCTTATCCAAATGATCCCAAATTTTGCATGAATGATCCTTCACATGTCTAGTTTGTATGTGAATTTTCTTGGAATTAGTCATGCTGTTTTCCATTTAATTGTGAATTTCCTTCCATATGTGTTCATTTGTTGACTTTTTGTGCTATGCCTTGCCAAATCTTTTGTGAAATTCTCAAACCTTATTGTATGATCATGAAATTTCATATGTGATAACTAGACATCTCAAGCTTTGCATTGGTGTAAATTTCATTCATTTCTCTTCTGTTTTCAAATTGATATGATTTTTTGAAGTTGACCCATGCTTGTTGACTTTCACCATGCTTACTTGAATTTGATTTGACTTCATGAATTTCATTGACTGCCTTCCTCTCATCCAAATGCCATGAAATTTTGCATGTATACCATGTTAGATGTTAGGATTGAGTGTGATTTATTTCATAATTTTTGGGATTGTTTGAGTTGACTTTTGAATGAAGTCTTTGCTGTTGACTTTTGTATGCTTCTCTTGCCATGCTTTGCATTCATTTGTGTATGAAATGACCATGATGCATGATATAAGTTTGAATCCAATTGTGTTTGCTTTTTACATGATTAATGTTGACTTTGATTGAATATTGCTTGCTGCCTTGGCCTTTTTCTTTCATCTTTGGCCCTAGGCTAGTCCTAGTGGTCTTCTGAGCTTACAATTGAGCTATTTGTTTCAGGTTGAGCACCCATGCTTTAAAGATCACTCAAATGTGATTGAATTTGTTTGTTTATCATGTGCTAACAATTTGTTTTGTAGGTGACTCATACTTGAGTCTTTGTGCCTTGCACAATTGGTCCCACTGTGTGACTATTGGTTCATTTCCTTTGGTTTTGACTGTTGACTTGTTTGCTAATGAGTTTGACTTTTGCAGGTGCTTTAGTTGCTTAAGTTCTTTGAACTTGCTTGCTTGCTTTGCTTTTTAGCATTTGCTTTGAGGTATAATTACTTCTTCTTCATGTAGTCTGGAGACCCGGTCTGTTATTTGACCGGGCAAACTGTCTGAAGTCCTCCTTAAGAGGCAATGCCTGTGTTTGTTTATAATTGTCCTAAGCAGGAAAAGTCCTTCAAGTAAGGCAATTGGTGGAAGGTAGGGATAAGCAATCTATCCCCCACTATTCAGTGTGTCCTCTCTTGCTCCCATTACATGGTTGAAGCAATGAGATAAATACCCAAGATCCAATCGAGTCAATAATGTGGAGAGAGTTCCTACTTTCTGAACTCCCACACTTTCTTTGATGCTCTCTCTGATCTGAGATAGAAGCAATGAGGCACACCCCTCATCTCCTTTTCATCTGCTTCACCTGAGCCCCTCAATGGCCAGGTTAAGAGCAACCTTTACCCATTACAGTGGACTTTTAAAGTCAAACCCTCTTGTGTGAGCCCCCATTGTTTGGCTATAGAGTGTGTTGTTTGATATTCATTGATTGATTGATTGCTTCATGTGCACTTGCTTGCCTGTATGCTATGCATTTATCATCATCATCAATTGCCATTAATGCATGATCATCTCATTATCTTTGTGATGCTATCATTGTTGTTTGCCCATTGAGGACAATTGTAAGACCATTGCTTTGGCATTTGCTCCTGTGATATGGAAGGATAGAGTGTAAGACCTCATTGGTCACTCATATCTTCTGTTTATCTGTGTGCATGTGAGGATACAGTTATAAGTCCCTGTAAGTTGGCATCTGTTATCCTGTGCTCATAATTTGATCTGTTTGATTTGTATGTGAGGTTACAGTTGTAAGTCCCTGTAAGTTGGCATCTGCTTCCCTGTGATCATAGTTTGTTTCATCTGTTTGTGTGAGAGGTTGCAATTATAAGTCCCTGTAAGTTGGCATTTGCATACCTGTGATCATGTTGTTGCTTTTGTTCTTGTATGTGAGGATCCATTGTAAGTCCCTGTGATGTGGCATTGGATTTCCTGTGAGCATACTGTGGAGTTAACCTAAGTCCAGATAGATTGGCAGTTGACTTCCACATTTCATCTTTGTTTTTCTTTTGAGGAGATTAGTGTAAGTCCATTGAGTGGCATCTGATATCCTGTTCTGTTTTAGGAGACTGGTGTAAATCCATCTATTGGTATCCGGTATCCGCTTTTATTTCTTTGCCTGTGGAGATTAGTGTAAGACCATTGAGTGGCTTCTGATATCCCGTTTTATTTTAGGAGATTGATATAAGCCCAGTGATTGGCATCCGATATCCGCTTTTGCTTGCTTTGTTTGTTTGTTATTATTAATTGCTATTCCAAAGGACACACTTGAATCATCTGCTATATGATTGCAAGAAGTGAACCTTCTAAGGAGTTTTACTATCCATCCTTCATCCATTCATCATTCATTATGTCCTAGACTTTTCACACTTTACCTTTCAAACTTGACATAAGTGTTGTGCAAACATTCTCATTGCTTTCTAACTAAAAACCTGGACTCAAGTCCTTGACCTTTTTCAAACTTCATTTCATAATACTTATTTGAATTGATCTTAATCATACTTTGACTCCAATTTCATAATCATAATCAGTAATTCCACTCATTCACTTGTTTTGGCTTTGTCCATTAATCTTTTCATACATGAGCTATAGGTTTGATTTATCTTAGTGGTTGATGTTAATCTCACCTTCTGTCTTTAGTGATTGAATTGTAAGTCTTCCTCGCCTATTATAGGGTTAACCCCTCCCTGGCAAGTTGAAGCCGTTCTCACATGGTGGACGTTGTTGTTTGTATAAGGTTGAGTTTTCTCCCGTGGATAACGTAAGACCTAGGGTTTGTGTTTAAAATTGAACCTAACCCACTTTTGGAAATCTTTTAGCCGAACTACGGCGTTCTGATCCTTACCTTTGATGGAAGGTACGTAGGCAACGGGTTCATCCGTTCGAACCCAACAACCCAATAATAATAAAAAATGTATATTCTTTTCTCATCATCCCAATCATGTTTGCACAATGTTTATGTCATAACAAATAATAATCTTTTGCAACAAGTGTGAAAAGGGCTCCCTAGGAGTACCTAGGACGTAGTGGGTGCCTAACACCTTCCCATTGCGTAATTTACCCCTTACCCAGACTCTCTGATCTTTTATTAGTTTTCTACGTGTAAAACTTCTTAGGCTTTTGTTCGCTTTTTAGCCAATCCTTTGGATAAATAAAAGTGCGGTGGCGACTCGAAATTTTTCAATGTATCCCATAGCTTATGATTTAATCGATAGATCATATAGCGACGAATACACCGCTACAGAAAAGTGGCGACTCTGCTGGGGATCGAACCCAGAATCTCTGGTTGTATTGCCTACTTTTCACCCTTGTTGTGCTATATTGTTATTCTTTATCTGACATATTTTTGTACAATTTGGGATGAATGTATTGACTGTAATGTGTGAATTGCTTGATATACATTTGCTGTGTGCTTTGGTGATCTGTGAGATGAGTTCTGTACCCGAACTCGAGTGCTCTCTAGGATAGGAGAATGGCATAGTCTTGTCGACTGGTGTGGAGTAGTCCTTAGCCAGTTGACTTGCGAGCCCATTCACTTGGTGGAGGTCATGTTGAACTAATAATGTCACACAAGTTATTTGTGGTTAGGCATTATTCTTTCAATCATGTTCCGCAGAAGCCAAGGACCTTAGTTTACCAAACCCATCTTGGCCTATTTTTAGGACCGTAGTGCGGAGGTCGTTCAGATGTCAGTTCTGACACGATTGTTACGCGATACTACACTCATAAGAGTTTCTCTTGAGAATATTCTTGGAATACGAGTATTCGTTCCTCCGATAATATTCGAAAGATGGAACGATGATTATGGGAACCTCTGGTAGAACATGTCTGGCAGGTTTAAACCCTAGTACACTCCCTGTGGGTGGTTCTTAACCGAGACCTCATGCTCGTGACTCTCAACAAACCCGTGATTCGTGGTTGAGTCGTTCAAACATTGTTAATATCAATGGATCCCGGATCAGGTGTAAAACCTAAAATCCATCAAAGCGGCTGGTTGATATTAGGAATGTTTGAACCGGTTCATGTACCGTTAATATCAATGGAACTTGGGTGTCGATAAGGTGAAAACCTAAATCCACCAAAATGGATGATTGATATTAGGGATACATAGAGCTTTCCCACGACCTTTGTTTGGTGTGCTTTGTTTGATCCTTGAGTGTGTTTGTTGCATTCATGCATTCACGCATTCATCCGCATTCATGTCATCAAAAGAGAAAATTTTCAAGGAACTTAAAGGGTTGATTTGCAAAATTTTCAGACATGGAAAGACCGAAAAGGCATACAAAGAAGTACAGCTTTAAGCAGCCTGATGTAAAAGAGTTAAGGAATCTGACATCATATGTATTAGATCCCTTGGGTTTCAAGGCTCGATATGGGAAGCTTCTGCCGTTGCTGACTACTCAAGTGGATGAGGGATTGATGAGCACTCTTGCTCAGTTCTATGATCCGCTCTATCATTGCTTCTTATTTCCGGACTTCCAGTTGTTGCCGACTTTGGAAGAATACTCTCACCTTATTGGGATTCCTATTCTGGATCAAGTGCCGTTCAGTGGCTTAGAGAGTATTCCATCTGCTCGAGAGATTTCCAGCCTGTTGCACATAGATGAAGATCTGATTAGAGCTAATCTGACTACCAAAGGCGGAATTCAGGGTTTTCCCTCCGAGTTCCTCATTGCCCAAGCTACCTTTTATGGGAAGGCCATGAGTGAGGATGCCTTTGAGGCTCTATTTGTGTTGCTTATCTATGGATTGGTGCTGTTTCCCAACTTCGACAAGTTCGTCGACATGAATGCCATTAGGATCTTTGCAGTTCTTAATCCAGTTCCGACCTTGTTGGGTGATGTATATGTCTCAATGCATCTGAGGAATATGAAGAATGGAGGAGTCATTGTCTGCTGTTTACCCCTGCTGTACAAGTGGTTTATTTCGCACTTACCGCAGACAGTTGCTTTCAAGGAGAACAAGGGATGTCTACGGTGGTCTCAGAGACTCATGTCTCTCACCAATGATGATATCACCTGGTATGATCGCGTGTACGATACCGTCCAGATCATTAATTCTTGTGGTGAATTCCCCAATGTGCCTCTTCTTGGTACATGTGGTGGGATTACTTACAACTCTACGCTTGCACGTCGTCAGCTTGGGTTCCCCCTAAAGGATAAACCCCATAACATTCTGTTAGAAGGTGTGTTCTTTCAGGAGGGTAAAGATCCCCAAGGCCTGAAAGCCAGATTTGTCCGCGCTTGGCGCAATATTCGCATAAAAAGTAGGAATGAATTGGGTCCAAAGAACTGCATTGCTTTGGAGCCATACACCTCTTGGGTCAGACAGAGGGCTGCTACCTACTTGATGCCATATGATCATCCAAGACCTACACTGTTGGATGTGGCTGGGCCTTCAACCCTCCCTACCCAACGTGTAGAGGAGTTGAGAGAAGAAGACCTTTCGCGTGCCTGGATCCGCGAGAGGGAGGAACTGCTGCAGCAGCTCAAGGAGAAGGATGATATGATTGAATTTCTCGAGCACCGAGTGATCGACGATCCGAATGACACTTGGACTTCTTTGCTTCCTCAGTCTTCCAAATTCTGGAAAAGGAAGTATGATCAACTTGCAAAGGAGAAAGCTGATATGGAGGCTGCCTATGAGAGAGAGATCAAGAAGTTGTACACTTCTCGTCTTCCAGCGTCCCGAGCTAATAGGGATCCATAGGATGTTATTTACCTTTTCTCTTTGTAATATTTAAAAAGAATGCTGTACTTCTTTGTCTTAATATTTTGAATGAACTATTTCCCATGAGCAATCAAAATGGTTTAAATATTCAAAAATATTGCAAACAAAACCCTGAGGGTTCCTTGAAAATTAAAGCATTTGCACAAGCATTTCATGCATCATTCCTGCATAAACAGGTACCCATTTTTTCTGGTCTTCCGGTTCTAACCCTTTGATCTTCATTTATTTTGAAGACAAGCTGACTCACCGGTATTATACGAGGGTCAACTCTGCAAGGATTATGGAGCAATTGGAACAAGAGAACCAGAGCTTGAGGGATGAAGTCGCCAGACTTGGCGCATTGATGGAGCAACTTCTTGCTGCTCAGAATCAGCCTGCTCCCCAACAGCCAGCAACTCCGGTTCAGCGGACTGTCATATCAGAGATAGCTACTTCAGCCGTGCCTGTTAGTGCCTCGCAGCCAAACGCCATGCCTCCCGGTTTTCCTTGGGGGATGCCTCCTGGCTTCATGCCTGATCTGCCAGCTCCAACATTTGCTCAAATGCCGGCATCTAGCCCGGTCCCTATTCCTGTTCCTCCTGTCGTGCATACCATGCCGAGGGTAGACGACACCATTTATCACTCTGAAGCGTCTGAGGGCTCAGATGTTCATGAGAAAATGGATGCAATGAACGATCAATTCCTGGAGCTGAGAAAGGAATTGAGAACTCTTAGAGGCAAAGATCTCTTCGGCAAGTCGGCAGCCGAACTTTGTCTAGTTCCCGGTGTTAAGATACCTGTTAAGTTCAAGGTCCCAGACTTTGAAAAATATAAAGGGAACACTTGTCCTTTGGCACACTTGGTCATGTATGCCAGAAAGATGTCCACGCAGACAGACAACGATCAACTCTTGATCCACTACTTCCAAGACAGTTTGTCTGGTGCTGCCCTCCGTTGGTACATGAGTCTGGACAGTGTCAACATCCGATCTTTCAACGATCTTGGCGAAGCTTTCGTCAAGCAATATAAATACAACGTTGACATGGCGCCTGACAGAGATCAACTCAGGTCTATGTCACAAAAGGACAAAGAGACGTTCAAGGAGTACGCCCAGAGATGGCGTGAGCTGGCAGCTCAAATTACTCCACCATTAGAAGAGAAGGAGATGACCAAGATCTTTCTGAAGACTCTTGGGTCATTCTATTATGAGAGAATGGTGGCCAGCGCTCCCTCTGATTTCACTGAGATGGTGAATATGGGGATGCGTCTTGAAGAAGGCGTCCGTGAAGGACGGTTAGCAAAAGATGATGGTTCTTCCTCTAAACGATATGGAGCGTTTAAGAGGAAAGAAGGTGAAACGCATGCTGTGCAGTCTCAGCCAAAGCATAGAAGACCCTCTGTTCAGAGGAAGCCTGCACGTCATTCCAAACATCAGCATCAGGTGGCTAGTGTAGCGCCTGTATTCAAGGATAATGCTCAGCAGTATCAGCATCAGCAACAATATCCACAACCACAGTATCAACAGCAACAGCAGCGTCCACAGCAACAGGCTTACCAGCCTCGTGGAAGTACGACCAATCAAGCGAATATGAATTATGATAGGAAGAAGGTCAGCTTCGACCCTATTCCGATGACATATACAGAGCTTTATCCCTCCTTGTTGGAGAGAAAGTTGGTTTCACCCAGGGATCCTCCTGCTATTCCTGCCAACCCGCAATGGTGGTACAAACCAGACCAGCATTGTGCCTACCATTCCGGTGCTCCGGGCCACAATGTAGAGAACTGTTTCCCACTGAAGAATAAGGTTCAAGACCTCATGAGAAGCGGAATTCTGAGTTTTGAAGACTCAAACCCTAATGTTACCAGGAACCCATTGCCTTCGCATGGGAAGTCTGTCAATATGATCCAGGAAGACCTTGGGAAGTACAAGGTGAAGTATGTCAGCCATATCCGGCAGTCGTTGGTTGATTTACATAAGATGCTGTGTCAGCACAGTTATTTGGAGCATAACCATGACCAGTGTCGTGTCTGTTCTGTTAACCGTCTGGGTTGTGATCAGGTTCGCAAGGAATTACAAATGCTGTTGAATGAAGGTACCATTGAGATTCTCCAGAATCGCAATGTTGATATTGTTGAGCCCGAGGTGAGTGTCATCTCCCCGGTGTTCAAATTGCCAGAGCCCGTTGTTATTCGTTACAATAGCAACAAGTCGAAAGCTGCACCTTCTCTGGTTATCAAACCAGCTGGCCCTGTGCCGTATTCATCTGATAAAGCCGTACCGTTCCGGTACAATCATGTGGCTGTCCAGGATGGAGTTGAAGTGCCTCTGCCGTCCACTTCTGTAACCACTATTGCTGATGTTAGTGGATTGACCCGCAGTGGTCGTGTCTTTTCTGCGCCTGCTAAGGCTGTTGCTTCTGAATCTGTTGTACATCCCGTAGGGAATGCTGTGAATGTTCAGAATCCGGCACTTGATGTTGCCAAACCCTCCTCGTCTGTACAAAAGACTCCTGTTTCTTCAGATGGCCCGAGTGGCATTGTTGATGAAGAATCTGATGAGATGCTAAGGCTCATCAGAAAGAGTGAGTACAATATTGTAGACCAGCTTCTACACACGCCCTCCAAGATTTCTATTCTTTCTCTATTGCTGAACTCAGAGCCCCATCGGGAATCTCTTCAGAAAGTCTTGGACCTGGCATACGTCGATCACGACGTCACCTTGGAACAATTTGATAGCATTGTTGCAAACATTACCGCTTGCAACACTCTGAGCTTTTGTGACGCTGATCTCCCTGAGGAGGGAAGAGACCACAACATGGCTTTACATATCTCAATGAACTGCAAATCTGATGCAATGTCCAATGTGTTGGTGGACACTGGATCGTCCCTTAATGTATTGCCAAAATCCACACTCTCACGATTGTCATATCAAGGTCCTCCTATGAGGCAGAGTGGGGTTGTTGTTAAAGCTTTTGATGGGTCGCGCAAGACCGTGATTGGGGAAGTTGACCTCCCAATCAAGATTGGACCAAGTGATTTCCAGATCACTTTTCAAGTAATGGATATTCACCCATCATACAGCTGTCTCTTGGGCAGACCATGGATTCACGAGGCTGGCGCCGTGACATCCACCCTACACCAAAAGTTGAAGTTTGTGAAAAACAAGAAATTGGTTGTAGTAGGGGGAGAAAAGGCTCTCCTGGTCAGTAATTTATCTTCTTTCTCGTACATTGATGCAGAGGATGAAGTTGGAACTCAGTTTCAAGCTTTATCTATTGATAAACCAATCGAGAAGAAGTCTCCTTCATTCACTTCCTACAAGGGTGCAAAGCTGGCCATTGAATGTGGTGCAGTTGCTGGATTAGGGAAAGTGCTTGAACTTGAAGATAACCGTTCCCGGGCTGGCATTGGCTTTGGTTCTGGGGCATGCAACGAGCGAGGTCTGTTCACCAGTGGAGGATTCATCCATGCTGATCAACCCGCAGAAGAGGAAGCTGCTGCTATCATTGAAGAAGAAGATGCAGAAGATCTGAACAATTTTGTTACTCCTGGTGGTGTCTGCCATAATTGGGTCGCTGTGGATGTTCCTACAGTTGTCCATAGATCAGAGTAATTGTTCACTTTGTTTAAAACCCTTCTCCCATGCCAAAAGGAGAAGTGATGACATTGTTGGCAAAGCATATATACAATGATATTTTCATTCAATTTTTGCATTGTCAAAACATTTGTTTTTCCTTTGTTTTCACTTTTTGCTTTTCTTTATGAAATCAGTGATCACAAAAAACCATAAAAAACAAAAATAAAAGCTGTAAAAGCAACATTCTTTCATCTGCATAATGATTTGTTTGTTTTAAATTCTGAAGTTTCTCTTAACCAAAATCATTATGCAGGTTGATCCTAAAACCCATTGAACATAATGATCCAACGCCATCTCCCAATTTTGAATTCCCTGTATTTGAGGCAGAAGAAGATGACGTTGAAGAGATTCCTGATGAGATCACCCGTCTCCTTGAGCACGAAGAGAAGATCATTCAGCCGCATCTCGAAGACTTGGAAACAGTCAACTTGGGATCTGAAGATTGTGAGCGCCTGGTGAAGATTGGGGCACTTCTTGAAGAGTCAGTTAAAGAAGATTTGATCAGCTTGCTACGAGAATATTCAGATATCTTTGCTTGGTCCTATGAAGACATGCCGGGTTTAGATACAGATATTGTGCAACATTTCCTGCCTTTGAAGCCTGAGTGCGTGCCTGTGAAGCAGAAGCTCAGAAGAACTCATCCAGATATGGCAGTGAAGATCAAAGAGGAAGTTCAGAAGCAAATTGATGCGGGGTTTCTGGTGACTTCGACATATCCTCTATGGGTGGCCAATATTGTGCCTGTTCCTAAGAAGGACGGAAAAGTCCGTATGTGCGTTGATTACAGAGATTTGAATAAAGCTAGCCCAAAAGATGATTTTCCTCTACCACACATTGACATGTTGGTAGACAATACAGCTAAATTCAAAGTCTTTTCCTTTATGGACGGATTTTCCGGATATAATCAAATCAAGATGGCACCAGAGGATATGGAGAAGACAACATTCATCACACCTTGGGGAACATTCTGTTATCGAGTGATGCCCTTCGGTTTGAAGAACGCCGGAGCCACGTATCAACGAGCTATGACTACCTTGTTTCATGATATGATGCACAAGGAGATAGAAGTCTATGTTGATGATATGATTGCTAAGTCCCGAACGGAAGTTGAGCATATTGAGCATTTGTTGAAGCTTTTTCAGCGTTTGAGGAAATTCCAGCTTCGTCTGAATCCGAACAAATGTACTTTTGGAGTCCGTTCCGGCAAGTTGTTGGGTTTTGTGGTAAGTGAAAGAGGTATTGAGGTTGATCCTGCAAAGGTCAAAGCAATACAAGAGATGCCCGCACCCAAAACTGAGAAGCAAGTCCGAGGTTTTCTTGGCCGCTTGAACTACATTTCCAGATTTATATCCCACATGACTGCCACATGTGCGCCGATATTCAAGCTCCTCCGGAAAGATCAGTCTCATGATTGGACCGAGGATTGCCAGAAAGCTTTCGACAGTATCAAAGATTATCTGTCCGAACCTCCGATTTTGTCTCCGCCAGTAGAAGGAAGACCTCTGATTATGTACTTGACAGTTCTTGAAGACTCGATGGGTTGTGTACTCGGTCAACAAGATGAATCAGGGAAGAAGGAGTTTGCTATATACTACCTCAGTAAGAAGTTTACTGATTGTGAGTCTCGGTACTCTATGCTTGAGAAGACGTGTTGTGCTTTAGCTTGGGCAGCTAAGCGTTTGCGCCAGTACATGATAAATCATACAACTTGGTTGATATCCAGAATGGATCCAATTAAGTATATCTTCGAGAAGCCTGCTTTAACTGGGAGGATTGCCCGTTGGCAGATGCTGTTGTCTGAGTATGATATTGAGTATCGAGCTCAGAAGGCTATCAAAGGTAGTATCTTGGCTGACCATCTAGCGCACCAGCCAATTGAAGATCATCAGTCTGTTCAGTATGACTTCCCAGACGAGGAAATCCTGTATTTGAAGATGAAAGATTGCGATGAGCCTACACTTGATGAAGGTCCAGAACCTGGTTCCAGATGGACGATGGTGTTTGATGGCGCTGTTAATCAATATGGAAATGGAATTGGGGCAGTAATTGTTAATCCCCAGGGATCGCACATTCCATTTACAGCAAGGCTAACTTTCAAATGCACGAATAATATGGCGGAGTATGAAGCCTGTATTATGGGACTGGAAGAATGCATTGACTTAAGAATCAAATATCTTGATGTCTATGGTGATTCAGCTTTGGTTGTCAATCAGATCAAAGGTGAATGGGAGACAAATCAACCAGGTCTCATCCCATACAGAGATTATGCAAGGAGAATTTCAACTTTCTTCACAGAAGTTGAATTTTATCATATTCCTCGGGAGGATAATCGGATGGCAGATGCCCTTGCTACGCTTGCTTCTATGATAGTTGTCAGATGGTGGAATGATGTCCCCAATATTACTGTGATGCGCTTGGATAGACCCGCTCACATATTTGCAATTGAAGAAGTGAAAGATGACAAGCCTTGGTATTTTGATATCAAGAATTTCCTCCAGAACCAGGTCTACCCGCCTGGGGCATCTGTGAAAGATAGGAAAACTTTGAGAAGGTTGTCAGGCAGTTTCTACCTCAGTGGTGAAGTGCTGTACAAGAGAAATTTTGATATGGTTTTGCTCAGATGCGTGGATAGACACGAAGCAAACCTATTGATGACTGAGGTCCATGAGGGTTCATTTGGTACTCATTCCAATGGACATGCCATGGCTAAGAAAATGTTGAGAGCAGGCTACTATTGGCTGACAATGGAGTCTGACTGTTGCAAGTATGTGAAGAAATGTCACAAGTGTCAAATTTATGCGGATAAGATTCATATTCCTCCGACACTCCTGAATGTGATTTCATCACCATGGCCTTTCTCTATGTGGGGAATCGACATGATCGGTATGATTGAACCGAAAGCGTCCAATGGACATCGGTTTATTCTCGTAGCCATTGATTACTTCACCAAATGGGTTGAAGCCGCTTCGTACGCGAATGTAACCAGGCAGGTGGTTGTGAAGTTTATCAAGAATCAGCTGATTTGCCGTTATGGTGTGCCAGAGAGGATCATTACTGATAATGGATCCAATCTGAACAACAAGATGATGGATGAGTTGTGCGCTGAATTCAAGATTGCACACCATAATTCCTCTCCTTACAGACCTAAGATGAATGGGGCTGTTGAAGCTGCTAACAAGAATATCAAGAGAATTATCCAGAAGATGACTGTCACGTACAAAGATTGGCATGAGATGCTGCCATTTGCTTTGCATGGATATCGTACGTCTGTACGCACTTCAACAGGGGCAACCCCTTTCTCTCTTGTTTATGGCATGGAAGCCGTTCTCCCAGTAGAGGTGGAGATCCCATCAATGCGAGTCTTGATGGAAGCCAAGTTGACTGATGCTGAATGGATTCAGAGTCGTTATGACCAGTTGAATTTGATTGAAGAAAAGCGTTTAACTGCCATGTGCCATGGTCAGTTGTATCAGCAAAGAATGAAGAAAGCATTCGACAAGAAGGTCAAGCCTCGCGTGTTCCGAGAAGGTGACCTTGTGCTCAAGAAAGTTTTGTCTTTCGCGCCCGATTCCAGGGGCAAGTGGACTCCAAACTACGAGGGTCCATATGTTGTTAAGAGAGCCTTTTCAGGCGGTGCTTTGATGCTTACAACAATGGATGGGGAGGATTTCACTCGTCCTGTGAATTCAGATGCAGTTAAGAGATACTTTGCCTAAAAAAAAAAAAAAAAAAAAAAAAAAAAAGTATATGCAAAATAAAAAAAAAAATGAAAAAAACAGAATAGCTCGCTAAGTTGAAAACCCGAAAGGGCGGCTTAGGCAAAAATGAGCGTCTCGGTGGAGAACCCGCAAGGGTAATCCAGGCAAAAATTAGAGACTTGAAAAAGAATATATTTGCATCCCGCTAGATTGAGTACCTCACTCTGGGGCAATCTAGGCAAAAGTTAGGGATTTGGCAGGTAACTGCATCCTGACAAGACTTTCTATTTCACAGTCGTCATTTCGTCAGAAGATTCTCGATTCGTCGTCAACTGAAGCTTCGGATACATCGAGATTCAAATTGGTAGAGAAAGGATCATTATGTTCAATGTAGCCCTCTTCCATATATATCACTGATTTCAAATTTGTACAGATCTATGGAGTCTTGCCATTTGCAGACTACCATTCTATTAAATCAATTTGAGCTTTTTATCCAATTATTTGCACTCTTATTTGTTTCAATTCAACAAATGTTTTGCATGTTTTAAATTGATAAAATGTCATTGTTTTAAACAAATCAATTTTTCAAAATTTTTGTTTTAAACAAAGTGAACATTCACAAGATTGAAAGGATACTCAAGAATATCTCAGTGCTCTCCCGAGGGTGGCATGATTCTCAACAGGTAAGACACTTGTTCATATCCCTGGTTTGGTGGTATCTTCCTTCTCCAATCTTTGTTGAGGTTGTTCCTCAAAGCAGAGTTGTTGTTGGGGCTGTTCCCCAGTACAGTCGCAAGTGATTTGTTGTGGAAGACTTCGTTTCTCCAGCAGCAGTTTTCCCCCTAGCATGGGTGTTTCCTTATAGAAGTTTCGGCGGTTGATGGTTTGTCATCTTGGTGCCCCGTCACTTTTCGCCAGTGGGTCGTGCCCCAGACTTTATTTGCCTCCTCAGCACAGTCATGAGTGTAACTGATTGATTGGTACTCCCCTCGGAGTTGCGAGTAGAGCTGTTATTAATATCCCCACCAGGGTTGCAAGTGGAGTTGTTACCGCTTTTCCCCGTGCAGTGTGCCAGTAGGATTTGTCTGTTTCCTCAGCACGTTTGTTTTCTTTTGAAGGCTCGGTAAGTCAGTGGTTTGATACCCAGTACTTTACCCTTTCCCCGGCGAAGTCGTCTGTGGAATTGTTGCTATCTCTCCATCAGAGTTATTCTCTCCAGCAGAGCAGGATTTATTTTCCTGAGCAGTTTTGATTTGGGTTGACATCCCAGTATATTGCAATCATCTTTTCCTCAGCCTAGTCTGCAGAATGTTTGTTGCGGCAGTTTCGCCTGTTGAATACTCCTTCAATCCCGATATGGTCGGATGATGGCTTTTGCCTCCAGTGAACGGATTAATTTCCTGACTGTTTGTGATCCCCAGTAGAGTGACTGGTATTGCAGAATCTACTTGTTGTGATCAGTTTGTTGTATATTCTCCCCAAGTGGAGTGGTTTATTGCAGAATATACTTGTTTGATCTGTCCTCCCTCAGTGGTTTGTTCCCAAGAGTGTAGCCGACAGTTTTCCCCAATAGAGTTGCTTATGCAGTTACATTCTATTTGGATGATATCATTCTCCCTCAGTGGGTTGTTCCCCAGCGGAGTTATGTGGATTTGCTTCTACAGCAGTTTGTGCCTGTGCAATGCACCTTTTTTGTTTCTCAGTTGACACCGGGATCCCCTGCAGATACTTTGGGACTTCTCTTGTTCCCCTACAGATTTGTCTTGGTGGCTGTCTTGCCCGTTGTGACTTTCTGTACCCTGATTGGGTTGTTTCCTGATATCTATGATTCTCTGCTTCTTCAGCAGTACCCGCAGATCTTTGCTTTACAGCATGAAGATCTCCGCAGATCGGCTCTCCAGCTGGTTTTTCCCCTGGAAGTATAATACCGGACGTTTGGTTCCTGAACCTGTTTGTGTTAGAATTGTCTGTTTTGTCAGCATTCATCAAACATAAATCACGCATATTCATGCATATTCATAAACATTCAGATATTCATATTGCATTTCTTGCCATATATCTTTTGTTTGTCGTGTCTCCTGCTATGGTGATATAGATCTCTTTATAGATCTCCCCAAGCAGATGTCGGGTGTTATAAATCTCTCCATATAGAGTCAACCCCATAAGCAGAAAATGTTTGTGTTTCCTTCTGCAGTTCCCCACTGAGATATATCCTCGTGGATGACGGTTTCTTCCGTTTCCTCCCAACATATATATTGGGATGGATTTTCCTATTTGAGTTACATCCTCATTAGGACGTGTCTTGATTCAGTCTGTCTTTTCGAATTATTCCGAATTGACTATTTGTCAGATATCTTGTGGTTCCCAGTGGGTTGTTCCCCAGCGGAATGTTTTTGGGCCTCTGCCTACAAACCAGCAGTTGTAAGTCCTATCTTTTCCTGGCTTTCTTAACAGAATTTGTGGTTATACACCTTTTATTCTCCAGCCAGAGTTTTTGGTCTTCTACCTCATACCCGGTAGTTGTAAATCCTATTTTCCTGCTCTTCAGCAGTTTGTGGTTTGTTATAAACCCTATTTTGGTTTCCCGTGCGGTGCGTGATTTGTTATATCCCCACGCGGAGTTTTTGGTCTTCTACCCCGTATTCGGTAGATGTAAACCCTAATTTTTGTGGTTATCTTCATCCAATATATTTGATGATGATTTTCCTTTGCTTGTATAAGTTGCTCAGATCAGCACTTATATCTTTAGCAAATATTCTGCGGATAATTGCCGTATGCTAGCAATTTTATCCCCAGTGGGTCTTTTCACCGTATGCTAGTGATTTGTTCCCCGGATCATTGATTCTTTATCAATGCATCCCCAGCTAGTCTTCTGTCGATAATTGCCGGATGCTTGCAATTTATCCTCAGCAGTTTGCCTTTCATTTACCCTTTTTGTTGGTAATGTCTGTTGCTCCTTTTGATTGGTCATCATATATACCTAATTTGGTATCCCGATGCCTTTCTGTTCGGTTGATTTATCCTTTGTTAACCCAGTAACCGGTTGTGGATAATCTTCCTTGCGAGTATATTATTCACGGTCTGCCGGTAATGAATAATATGTCTCATGCACTCTTCAGTCGAAGCCTTTTGTGTTTCCCCAGTCGAGTAAGATTCGTTATTTCCCTTTTTGTGGAGTCGAATATTTTCTTGTTGTTGGATAATTGCCGGATGCTTGCAATTTATCCCTTTGAGTTGTCTTTCGTTTACCCGTATGCTTGGTATCGATTGTCTCTCTTTTTTTCGGTTAGTCACCTATTATATACCCAGTAACCGGTATCTCTGGTATCTTTTCCTTTCGAGTGTATTATTCACGGTCTGCCGGTAATGAATAATATATCTCATGCGCTCTTTAGTTGGAATCCTTTGTTGATTTTCCCCAACTGAGCAAGATTCGTATTCTCTGTAGAATCGAATAGCCATCCTTTAACCAGTTTGTGTTCAGGATGATGAGTGTCTTGGAAGTGAAAACCAATTCACGTTTTCGGTAGATCACCTATTATATGCCCAGTAACCGGTATCTCTGGTGTTTCTTACCATGCGAGTTTATTATCTACGTTCTGACGGTAATAGATAATATATCTCATGCGAGTATCTTATCCACGGTCTGCCGGTAATGGATATTATATCTCATGCACTCTTTGGGTTTGTGTCCCCATTTGAGTAAGGTTCGTTTTCCGTTGTGGATTCGAATGCCCATCCTTTAAGTCGATTTGCTTTTTCAAGCCCTCCTTTCGGATGATGAGTGTTTTGGAAGTGAAAACCAATTCACGTCTTCGGATCTTATCCTACAACCCGGTAACCGGTTCAGGATAATTTTCCTTTCGAGTATGTTATTCACGGTCTGCCGGTAATGAATAATATGTCTCATCTGAGTATTCTATCCACGTTCTGACGGTAATGGATATTATATCTCGTTCGCTCTTGGGTCAATCTTTTGATTGTTTTCCCCTCAGAGTAAGATTCATTTTCCTTGTGTAATTGAATGTCCATCCTATAAACAAGTTTGCTTTTCGCTCTCTTCAGGATGATGAGTGTTTTGGAAGTGAAATCCAATTCACGCTTTGGTCGGTCACCTATTATATACCCAGTAACCGGTATCCTTGGTGTTCCCTCCTTTCTGCTCCCTATTATGACCTCGGTCCCCCTGTGGAGTCAGATTTTCTCTGAGTTTGTTACCCGTATGCCTGGTAACATCTCATTTCTTTGTTGCTTCCCCAGTGGAACTTTCTGTTGCTTCTCTCCAGGAGTCAGCTTGTGTCCCTCCAATGGATTTATTTTCCATTTGGAATTCTTTTCCCCAGTGTGAGTCCTTCACTCCCCAGTGAGTTCTCCAGTCTGTTTTCTGTTTTCTAATCAGAGTCGTGTTTTAATCACGTTGTGTCAGTTTTGTTTTTTCCCCAGTTTAGAGTCGTGTATTGTTCACACATCTCATTTCTTTTATTATCCCCATAGAGTCTTGTTAGAGTCTCTGTTCCTGGTGAGTGTACTACTCCGATGGATCGTCTTTCCTTCTGTGTGAATCATATTCCCCACAGAATTTGTGTCATGTTGCATACATACATTTGCATCATGAGGTCTCTTAGGGACCAAAATTTGTCTCATTACTGTTATTTAAGTCCATTCTACCGCGTCGAGATGAAGATTTCTAAACTTCACTTCTCCGGCTAGAATGACCTTAAATAGGGGCATCTGTAAGACCCCAATTTTGGGCCCTAAGATCCCTCATGGCCCATATCATTCATATCATAACCTCAAGGATCATTGCATGCCTTTGTCCCCTCCTAGTGGGTTGGTTTGCCTTGTGGGTTTGTTTCTTGATCACCAAGCATACTTTGCATTTGTATATCTTTGCTTTCATATGTTTATTAACCAAAAAGTACAAAAATATTGTCTGTTTAACCTTGTTGCTTGCAGTGGAAGTAATCATCAGCAATTAGGTCAAAGTCAGTCATTGATCAGTCAAAGCAATGGATGATGGCCATTCTTGTGGAATTTGGGCATCATGATTAATAATCAAAGGTTCATACATTTTGAGACATCATTTGAAATCAAGTTCTCAAGGAATTAGGGTTTGGAATTCATCAGAAGAGGTTCAATCATTCAAAACCCTAGAAAAGTCAACAGATAGTCAAACTTGGTCAACTGTTGATTTAATCAAGATTTGATGGATAGAATTGATTTGAAGGAGTTCATTCATGCTTGTATAAGCCTCATCTATCATGTTCAACCTCATCATGGAAGAAAATCAAGTCAATCAGAAATTTTCCAGAAATAGAAAGTGGACCTGTAATTTCAACTGCCAAAAATGGAAACTTCTTGATCTTAAACTTACATCATGATACAAGCTTCAAATGAATTTTTGCCCAACATGAAAGTTGAAGATCTTGTCTTCCCATTTTCAAAAAGTCCAAGAACATCAAAATCCCATGTGTGGTTGTCAAGATATGATCAAATCATTTTCATCAATTTGTGAACTTCAAAGGGCCATATCTCCCAAACCATAAGGCCAAATTTGGTGGGGTTTTCTCCTACAAATCACATTTTTCATCCTCTTTCCAAAAATAAATTTCATGACCTAAAACCTTGCCAATCAAAATGGCATTTTTGGACCTTTTGCATTTAAATTCAAAGTTTGACCAAACTTTGACTTTTTGAGTTTTTGACTTTTTCTTGATTTGGTCAATTGGGAAATGTTCCATATCACATTTGTGACTTGTGCCAATTCCAAAACCATCATCATACCACCATTTCCCATCATTTTGGCTTAAAATGCAAAATTGACAAAATTGGCAATTGGCTTCACAAAAGCAAAATCAGTACAGCATTTCATTTGTACAACCAAAACAGCAAACATGCTGTCCTTTTTGCAGCCTGTTGCAGGCCCATCCAAGCAGCAAACACCTCCCATTTTCCACTTTGTACATAATTAGCAATTGTGCAAATAGCTCCATGTAAGCAAGGCAAAGTTAGCAATTAAGGAGCAGACCAAAAATAGCAATTGGCATGGTCTTTCTGCAGCATTCCACAGGCCCAACTCGACCAGCCATATACCTCCCTTCTTCACTTATGCATAGTTAGCAATTTTGGCAAATGGAGCTCATTAAGCTAATCCAGCTTATCATTCCTTAAACCAACCTAAAACAGACCATATAAAGTCTCTTTTCTGACATTTCCAACCCTAGTTTTAGCAGCCACCAAACAGAAATACACTCTCACTCTCACATTGCATTTTTGCAAAAAACGAAAATTCTGCAAAACCCTTCAAAGCCTTCGAGCATCCTTGTTTCCACAATGCTATAATCACCATTTGGAACCCCTTTCAAGCACTATTTACCACCTGTTTTGCATTTTGAGTTCTGTTTTCATTAAGCACACAACAATGGTGGAAGTTGGTTCAGCCTACCTCGTGCACTTGTGAGCTGAAAAAGCTTCATCACCCTTCATTCCAAAGCATTGGGAGCAGCTGTTCCAGTCTGTATCGTCCAAACAACCATCATTCAACACTTTGCTTCAAATTCAAGTAAGTTTCGGTCCTCTCCTTTTACCAAATCATGCTAGGCTTAGAGTAGGTCTTTGAATGCTGTTTCTAAAATGCTATGACTCGCTTGAAGTAGTGCTCTTATGAGGGAGAAATTTGAATTTCTTGTTTTGTGTCAAAATACATTTCTGCTCGATTTGCCATGCTTGCTTTGATTTGATGAGATTGGATGCTATATTCTTACTGCCTGATGCTTATTGATGCTGTTGCCATGCTTGATTTGGGTTTTGGTCACTTTGGCTTTTGCTCATATTATGATGTTGATGATGATAACACCCTGCAGCTGAAACTTTGTCTTGACCAAACCTTGCATGAATTTAGTTTTGTTTGTGGCTGTTTGATGATTGCACGATTGTTCATGGCCATGCTTGTTTATGTGGTACTGTTGGAATTCGTTTTTTCTTTGATGATGAGCCTTGATGCTAATGCTGTTGTTTCGAAACTTGCCATGACCTCAATGTTGATAACATGAATCATGCTAGCTAAAATCCTGATACAGTTTTGGAATATGAATGTTGTTTTGTTGTATTGGTTTATGTTTGAATGATGATAATATGCTGCTGATTAACCTTGAGCTGTTCAGTAATTTTCTCATGCTGTTTACATGCTGTCGTGTGCTGTTGTTCTGTTTGATATGATATCATGAAGCATGCCCAGCTGCTGTTATGCTTGAACCCAAAAAACCACATGTTTTGTGCTATATCCTGTTGGCTGCTTGCTGTTGTGTATGATGAAACATGATGATGATGTTTGTATGCTGAACCTGAACATGCTTAGAAAATTCACATGAACCATGTTGAAAGCTGTTGATTGCCTGCTGCTACACATTGCCAAGTACCATGCTGATTGAAAACTTTAATCCATATGCTGCTATTTGTTTGCTCGGTCGATTGGTTGATGTTGCTTGATGTTGCCATACCATTACCTGCTGCTATTTAAATCCTTTTGTCCTAACCAGAAATCCACATGGATCATATTCTGCTTGTTTGTGTTATGAGTAGATGCTATGCTGCTGAGTGTTTGTTGTTGAATTTGTTTGGATGTGATTGAACTTGTATGAGGTTTGTGTTTGCTACTGTTATGATGGTTACATAATGATGAATGTATACATGCTGCTATTGTTTAAACCAGATACTTTGTCCCTAGTAATGCGATGCTGTCGTAATTGTTGGTCGAATTTCTGTACTGCTATTGTTGCCTGCTAGTGTTGTTTGTGTTTGCTAATATGCTGTTGGCCAATGCTGTAAATTGATGATGAATTTGATACCATGACCATTGCTGTTGTTGAATGTGCCATGCTGTTTGTTCAAACCTTAAGCTGTTTAGAAAGTCCACATGTGGTTGTTTGTTTTTGTTGGTCGAATGATGATGATGCTTAATATGTACATGCTGCTGTCCATGCCAAACCATAAACTATGCCCAGAATTTTTCCACGATGCCATGTTGGTGCTGTTGTTTGTTTTGGTTGAGGCTGCATATTGAAGTTCTTGCTATGATGCTGTGATGATGAGCAATTGCCCTGCTGCTGTTTTGAACATGCCTAGAAAAACCATGTGGATTGTGTTGCATGCTGTTGTATGGTGGTTATGTGAACATTACATGAATGATATGCTGTTGTGTGATGGTTGTCTTTGTGTTTTGGAAGCTGTTATGTGAACCTGCTATGCTGCTATGTGTTTGTTTGTTTGCTTTGTTTGGTTACATGTTGATGAATGCTGTTATGCTATGCTACATTGCTGTTGTTTGTTTGGTTTGGTCGAGTGATGGTGATCATGAATGTGTGATTGGCCGTATAAACCATGTTGCTGTTGTTGCTCAGAATCTGCATGAAGTTTGTGTGGTTGTATGCTGCTAAATGATATGCTGTTATTTGCTTGCTTGGTCGGTTGTGTGATGTTGCTTGAAGCTTGCTTTTATGAGCTAAACATGATACCAATGCCATGCCTTTGTTTGTGTTGTTTCATAATGATGATAACATGAGAAGCATGCCTTTGCCATGTTAGAAACCCTAGGGCTTTTTCCAAAAACTCAGAAATTTGAATGGATTGGCCGAGCTACTGTTCTATTGGCTAGTGGCCAATCAGAACATTTCATCACCTTTGCCTAATGCTGTGTCGTTTCATTTAAGTTGGCAGAAATTACAAGTTTGCCATCCTGTTGACTTTATTTGACCAATTGCCATGCTATCTTGTGCATATTCATCCAATTATTTCATCCAACTTCACAAATTATTTTCTCATTCACATTTCATCCAAAAATCTTGAAATTTTTTCCACATGTTCACAAGAATGTCCTTGATTTAATCATGATTTTTAATTAATTTTCCATGGTCTGGATTTTTAATGATAATTATTTTCTTGACATGTATGCTCAAATGATACATTGTGCCATTCCTTTTGTGAAATTGTCATATTGCATCCAATGCCTTTGAAATTTTTTGTGGTAAAACTAGACACATTGATCTTCATTTCCATATAAAGTTTGTGGATTTCTCATTTGTGGTTTGATAGATATGAATTTTTGAATTAGGGTGTGACAATTTGTGTCACACCAATGATATGCAAATGTATGATTTTGTTCACATGCTTCCTCTTATCCAAATGATCCCAAATTTTGCATGAATGATCCTTCACATGTCTAGTTTGTATGTGAATTTTCTTGGAATTAATCATGCTGTTTTCCATTTAATTGTGAATTTCCTTCCATATGTGTTCATTTGTTGACTTTTTGTGCTATGCCTTGCCAAATCTTTTGTGAAATTCTCAAACCTTATTGTATGATCATGAAATTTCATATGTGATAACTAGACATCTCAAGCTTTGCATTGGTGTAATTTCATTCATTTCTCTTCTGTTTTCAAATTGATATGATTTTTTGAAGTTGACCCATGCTTGTTGACTTTCACCATGCTTACTTGAATTTGATTTGACTTCATGAATTTCATTGACTGCCTTCCTCTCATCCAAATGCCATGAAATTTTGCATGTATACCATGTTAGATGTTAGGATTGAGTGTGATTTATTTCATAATTTTTGGGATTGTTTGAGTTGACTTTTGAATGAAGTCTTTGCTGTTGACTTTTGTATGCTTCTCTTGCCATGCTTTGCATTCATTTGTGTATGAAATGACCATGATGCATGATATAAGTTTGAATCCAATTGTGTTTGCTTTTTACATGATTAATGTTGACTTTGATTGAATATTGCTTGCTGCCTTGGCCTTTTTCTTTCATCTTTGGCCCTAGGCTAGTCCTAGTGGTCTTCTGAGCTTACAATTGAGCTATTTGTTTCAGGTTGAGCACCCATGCTTTAAAGATCACTCAAATGTGATTGAATTTGTTTGTTTATCATGTGCTAACAATTTGTTTTGTAGGTGACTCATACTTGAGTCTTTGTGCCTTGCACAATTGGTCCCACTGTGTGACTATTGGTTCATTTCCTTTTGGTTTTGACTGTTGACTTGTTTGCTAATGAGTTTGACTTTTGCAGGTGCTTTAGTTGCTTAAGTTCTTTGAACTTGCTTGCTTGCTTTGCTTTTTAGCATTTGCTTTGAGGTATAATTACTTCTTCTTCATGTAGTCTGGAGACCCGGTCTGTTATTTGACCGGGCAAACTGTCTGAAGTCCTCCTTAAGAGGCAATGCCTGTGTTTGTTTATAATTGTCCTAAGCAGGAAAAGTCCTTCAAGTAAGGCAATTGGTGGAAGGTAGGGATAAGCAATCTATCCCCCACTATTCAGTGTGTCCTCTCTTGCTCCCATTACATGGTTGAAGCAATGAGATAAATACCCAAGATCCAATCGAGTCAATAATGTGGAGAGAGTTCCTACTTTCTGAACTCCCACACTTTCTTTGATGCTCTCTCTGATCTGAGATAGAAGCAATGAGGCACACCCCTCATCTCCTTTTCATCTGCTTCACCTGAGCCCCTCAATGGCCAGGTTAAGAGCAACCTTTACCCATTACAGTGGACTTTTAAAGTCAAACCCTCTTGTGTGAGCCCCCATTGTTTGGCTATAGAGTGTGTTGTTTGATATTCATTGATTGATTGATTGCTTCATGTGCACTTGCTTGCCTGTATGCTATGCATTTATCATCATCATCAATTGCCATTAATGCATGATCATCTCATTTATCTTTGTGATGCTATCATTGTTGTTTGCCCATTGAGGACAATTGTAAGACCATTGCTTTGGCATTTGCTCCTGTGATATGGAAGGATAGAGTGTAAGACCTCATTGGTCACTCATATCTTCTGTTTATCTGTGTGCATGTGAGGATACAGTTATAAGTCCCTGTAAGTTGGCATCTGTTATCCTGTGATCATAATTTGATCTGTTTGATTTGTATGTGAGGTTACAGTTGTAAGTCCCTGTAAGTTGGCATCTGCTTCCCTGTGATCATAGTTTGTTTCATCTGTTTGTGTGAGAGGTTGCAATTATAAGTCCCTGTAAGTTGGCATTTGCATACCTGTGATCATGTTGTTGCTTTTGTTCTTGTATGTGAGGATCCATTGTAAGTCCCTGTGATGTGGCATTGGATTTCCTGTGAGCATACTGTGGAGTTAACCTAAGTCCAGATAGATTGGCAGTTGACTTCCACATTTCATCTTTGTTTTTCTTTTGAGGAGATTAGTGTAAGTCCATTGAGTGGCATCTGATATCCTGTTCTGTTTTAGGAGACTGGTGTAAATCCATCTATTGGTATCCGGTATCCGCTTTTTATTTCTTTGCCTGTGGAGATTAGTGTAAGACCATTGAGTGGCTTCTGATATCCCGTTTTATTTTAGGAGATTGATATAAGCCCAGTGATTGGCATCCGATATCCGCTTTTGCTTGCTTTGTTTGTTTGTTATTATTAATTGCTATTCCAAAGGACACACTTGAATCATCTGCTATATGATTGCAAGAAAGTGAACCTTCTAAGGAGTTTTACTATCCATCCTTCATCCATTCATCATTCATTATGTCCTAGACTTTTCACACTTTACCTTTCAAACTTGACATAAGTGTTGTGCAAACATTCTCATTGCTTTCTAACTAAAAACCTGGACTCAAGTCCTTGACCTTTTTCAAACTTCATTTCATAATACTTATTTGAATTGATCTTAATCATACTTTGACTCCAATTTCATAATCATAATCAGTAATTCCACTCATTCACTTGTTTTGGCTTTGTCCATTAATCTTTTCATACATGAGCTATAGGTTTGATTTATCTTAGTGGTTGATGTTAATCTCACCTTCTGTCTTTAGTGATTGAATTGTAAGTCTTCCTCGCCTATTATAGGGTTAACCCCTCCCTGGCAAGTTGAAGCCGTTCTCACATGGTGGACGTTGTTGTTTGTATAAGGTTGAGTTTTCTCCCGTGGATAACGTAAGACCTAGGGTTTGTGTTTAAAATTGAACCTAACCCACTTTTGGAAATCTTTTAGCCGAACTACGGCGTTCTGATCCTTACCTTTGATGGAAGGTACGTAGGCAACGGGTTCATCCGTTCGAACTCAACAACCCAATAATAATAAAAAATGTATATTCTTTTCTCATCATCCCAATCATGTTTGCACAATGTTTATGTCATAACAAATAATAATCTTTTGCAACAAGTGTGAAAAGGGCTCCCTAGGAGTACCTAGGACGTAGTGGGTGCCTAACACCTTCCCATTGCGTAATTTACCCCTTACCCAGACTCTCTGATCTTTTATTAGTTTTCTACGTGTAAAACTTCTTAGGCTTTTGTTCGCTTTTTAGCCAATCCTTTGGATAAATAAAAGTGCGGTGGCGACTCGAAATTTTTCAATGTATCCCATAGCTTATGATTTAATCGATAGATCATATAGCGACGAATACACCGCTACACATAGGCCAAATGGAATGAATGTATGAAGGAGAGGAATGAGATGAAGTGGGAGGGGAAAGAATGAAATCACAAATTGGTCAAAGGAGGACTTTTACCAAATTAATACCATCCATTCATTTTGGGAGATGGAATGTACATTCCATCAATCCTTTAAATCCAATGATATTAATTTGACAAAGTCAAATCAACCTTGACCAAGGCCCAACAACAATAAGCAAACTCAAACAAGTCAATATAAATGGTCAACAAAAAAATAATTTGCATTTATTCAATTAAAAATAATAAAATAATGCATTTAAATCAAATATGGTTTGTCCAATTCCTAAAATCTCATCAAAAAACCAAAGAAATGGCCATGAGATTTATCATAGGTCAAACAAGGTCAAAGGACCTTGGAGAAAAAATTCATAATTTTTGGACATTTAAAAATATTTTTACACAATTAAAAACAAATCCAAAATCAATTAATTCATGAAAAATATTAATAATGATCCAAAAAATAATATTAACTCAAAATATGAAAGAGAAAAATTTTTGAAATTTTTTGGTGAAAGTCCCATATTTTTTGGATCAATATTGAATTTAATATGAACTATTGAAAAGAATGCAATTAAAATGAAAATTCAGAAAATCAAAAATACGTGGACCATCTGATCTCCCTCATTAATTGAGGTGGAAGATCAGATGGTCCCTAGCGTGCGTTCCACATGGTCTTGAGTCAACATCGTTGCACAGGTGGTAATTAAAACCAGCGCTCAAGATTAAAACAAAAGGAATAGATCATGTGGTTCAGAGCCTTGCCAACTCATCGTCGGAGCCAGAGCTCCGGTCATCTTCTCCGGTGGACCTCACCGGACTGGTCCACCATCAACCATCACCAAAATGAAAAACAAGGACATGATCTTAAAGAAAAAATGGCATTGAGCTCGAATCTAACCTCAATCCACTCTAACTCCAAATATATTGAGAGATACATGGAGTTGAAATTTGAGGTACATGAACTGAGTTGCTTCGATTCGGCATCAAAGCAACTCAATCTTCTTGCCTACATTGGTAGGACTTCATACAACCAAAGAATCAATAGAATTGAGCAAGAATTTGAGAGAATCGAAGAGTTCAAATTTCTAGAAAATACCTTCAATGGAGGTCTGGATTCAACTGGTCTTGATCTTGCCTGTGCTTGGTCTCACTCCACTTGGTTGCAGGAGAAGGATTGAATGGTTAAGAAGTTGTGGCTTCTTGGAGAATTGAATTTCAAAACAGTGAAAATTCAATCTCAAATTCTAGAGAATTTTTCAGGCTTATCCTTTGCAAAGTGAGGGTTTGAAATGGGGGATCAAAGATGGCGCCAATGTGTGTTCATTTCTGAGCAATTGAAGCTCTATTTATAGCTGAAACAGTTGATAATTGCACACTTCAAATTACTTTCCAATTTTGGCAAATGGTGATGCAAGTGTGCATGGGCGCGCACAGGCCCATGAAATGATTGCTTGAGGTCCACAAATGAATATTGGATGCTCTTAACTAAGCTTTGATTGCAAGGAAAGTGTGCATTGATGTTTGAAGTTTGATCCTTGCCAAGTGATATCACCCTATTTATGCCATGTGCAGCCTATGCATTTCTTGTCCGGAATGAATGAATTTGAGCTCTTTGGAAAGGTGAGATCAAGAGGAACAACTTTTATGCTCAATAATATTTCATTTGGAGCTTGGAACTTGGAGAAATTTGAGGTGGAAGTTTTGAAATTTTTGACATATCAAAAGTTTTCTAAGTGTCAAGCCATATGTCTCAATATTCCATCTTGTTTAACTTTTTATATGAGCTTCAAATGAGAAAAGTGTCTTCATTAAAGTTGTATCTCTCTCAAAGACCTTCAAATGGTCACCAATTTCATGTCATTTGGATTTGAAATGATAGAGTTATGCTTTTTTGAAGTTTGGAAAAATCACTTGATCAATGGTATAGGTCAAAAGCGACCTATAATGTAACCTCATATCACATCCTTAAAAAAGTTGAATTAACTCCCACTCAAAACATAAAAGTTGAAGTAGACGCATTGAATTTTATTTTGCAACTTGGAAATATTTTATCTCATAAAAATTGAGCATGTTATGGCCTTGGGAAGTTGACTTTCAAATTAGGGTTTAGACAAAATGACCTATAATGTTTCAATATAGAAAATGATTTTATAAGCAAAACTAGCTATAGGTCTAAACATTAAAGTTGTTTGGAATGTCATTTAGAGTAATTTTTCTCTTGGAATCATTTTCATATGGTGAAAATTGTAGGAGATAGGGTCTAGGGAGACCCAACTTTGATCAGATGAATCCATCTAGCCAACCACCATCAACCAACTTGCTAACTTCCAATTCTCTTGACTTTATTGGCTCATGGTAGATCATATATGCTTAAGATGATGAAAATTGAAGTGTCCCTTGAGAAATTTGATCAATTGGTGAGATAGCTAGTTGGAGAAGTTACTCAAGATACCCAGTCAAACTAGGGTTTCCAAGAGAAATCATCCTCAAACTCTTGAAGAAAACTTGATCAATGTAACATGTAGAGAACATTGGGACTCATATATGATGTTCATAACCATTATTGAATCAATTATTGGTTGTGCTCTTTGTTCATGAGGGTCTCATACCCTAGATGTGAACTTGATAGATCAATGGAGATCATGCCCTTCCTACAAAAGAGTTAGACAAGTGCAAAGACATATTTTTGGTATTTTGGTTAGTAAGATGATAAAATACAAGTATGATACAATCACATGGTGCTTGGTGATCTCTCCCAAAACAAACCTAATGAAAGAGGGGTAAGGAGGATGCCAAGGTATGATCCCAATGCTAATGCTTATGATGGAATTACATGAGGGATCTTAGCGTCAAAATTGGGGTCTTACATTCAAATTACTTCTTCATTATCTGATGATATAACTGACCATGACTCATTGCAGTCAACCTCTTCTCTTCAATGAAGTTCAATTGGTCATATCTGGTCTAACACCATTCAGCTTTAGTCAACTTGGCTTCCATCAAGACACACAATGATGGGATCTCAACCTCTACTGGGAGCACAACTTCCATACCATAAACAAGAGAGAAAGGGGTTGCCCCTGTTGAAGTGCGGATGGATGTACGATACCCATGAAAAGCAAATGGGAGCATCCCATGCCAATCTTTATAGGTTACCACCATCTTCTGGATGATCTTCTTGATGTTCTTATTTCGAGCTTCAACATCCCCATTCATCTTTGGTATGTAGGAGAAGAATTATGATGTGCAATCTTGAAGTCTTTGCAAAGAGCTTCTACCATATTATCGTTCAAGTTATATCCATTATCAGTAATGGTCTTACTCGTAACACCATAATAGCATATAATCTGATTCTTGATAAACCTCGCAATAACTTGCTTGGTTACATTCGTGTATGATGCCTCTTCAACCCACTTGGTGAAGTAATCAATAGCCACTAGAATGAGACGATGTTCGTTTGAAGCTTTGGGCTCAATCGTGCCACTCATATCAATTCCCCACATGGATAAGGTCCATGGAGAGGAAATGACATTCAACAGTGTCGGAGGAACATGAATCTTATCTGCATAAACTTGACACTTGTGGCATTTCTTCACAAACTTGTAACAGTCAGATTCCATTGTCAGCCATTAGTAACCTGCTCTCAATAGCTTCTTTGTCATAGCATGTCCATTGGAATGAGTACCAAGGGAACCATCATGGACTTCAGTCATCAATACGTCTGCTTCGTGCACGCATCGTAGCAAGACCATATCAAAATTTCTCTTGTAAAGCATATCACCATTCAGGTAAAAGTTGCCAGCTAATCTTCTCAAAGTCTTCTTATCCTTCAAAGATGCCCTAGTCGGGTAAATCTGACTTTGGAGGAAACACTTGATATCAAAATACCAAGGCTTTTCATCTTTGACCTCTTCAACAGTAAACACATGAGTTGGACTATTAAGACACATCACAGCCAATTTGGGAACTTCATTCCAAAATTTCACCACGATCATTGAAGCCAACATTGCAAGAGCATCTGCCATCCGATTTTCATCTCGAGGGATATGATGAAACTCAACCTTTGTAAATAAAGTTGAAATCCTCCCTGCATAGTCTTTATATGGTATCAAACCGGGTTGATTCGTCTCTCATTCACCTTTGATCTGGTTCACAACCAAAGCTGAATCTCCATAGACATTAAGATATTTTATTTTGAGATCGATGGCCTCTTCAAGCCCCATTATGCAAGCTTCATACTCAGTCATATTGTTTGTACACTTGAAAGTTAATCTAGCTGTGAACAGAAAAAGAGGGCCTTGAGGAGTAATAATCACTGCCCCAATGCCATTACCATAAGAATTAACAGCGCCATCAAATACCATGCCCCTGCAGGAACCAGGTTTTGGCCCTTCTTCAAGAAATGGTTCATCATAATCTTTCATTTTCAGGTACAAAATCTCCTCGTCAGGAAAATCATACTGCACTGACTAGTAGTCTTCAATCGGTTGGTGAGCCAAATGGTCAGTCAAGACACTACCTTTGATCGCTTTTTGAGATCGGTATTCAATATCATACTTGGATAACAACATCTTCCAATGGGCATTTCTCCCAGTTAAAGCATGCTTCTCAAAAATGTACTTAATTGGGTCCATTTTGGATATCAACCAAGTAGTATGATTCAACATATACTGGCGCAGGCGCTTAGCAACCCAAGCCATTGTGCAGCATGTCTTTTCAAGCATAGAATACCAAGTCTCACAGTCAGTGAATTTCTTACTAAGGTAGTAAATTACATATTCTTTCTTTCCAGATTGTCTTGCTGACCAAGAACACAACCCATACTCTCTTCAAGCACAGTCAAATACATGATCAAGGGTCTTCCTTCAATAGGCGGAGACAGAATCAGAGGCTCAAACAAATACTCTTTGATAATAGAAAAAGCTTTTTGGAAATCTTTGGTCCAATTACAAGACTGATCTTTCCAAAGAAGCTTGAAAATAGGCGCACATGTGGTAGTCATATGCGATATAAATCTTGAGATATAGGTCAAGCGGCCGAGAAAACCTATGACTTGCTTCTTAGTTTTGGGTGTCGACACCTCTTATATTGCTTTGACCTTAGCAGGATCAACTTTAATACCTTTCTCGCTGACAATAAAGCCCAACAACTTACCAGAACGAACATCGAAAGTACATTTGTTGGGATTCAAACGGAGTTTATACTTCCTCAAACGCTGGAATAACTTCAACAAATGCTCAACATGTTCTTATTCATCACTTGATTTGGCACTCATATCATCAACATAAACTTCAATCTCTTTATGCATCGTATCATGAAAAAGAGTGGTCATAGCTCTCTGGTACGTTGCACCAGCATTCTTTAAACCGAAAGGCATCACACTATAATAGAATGTTCCCCAGGGTGTAATGAACGTGGTCTTCTCCATATCTTCTGGTGCCATCTTGATTTGATTATAACCGGAAAATCTGTCCATAAATGAAAAGACTTTGAATTTAGTTGTATTGTCTACCAACATTTTGATGTGTGGCAGAGGAAAATCATCTTTCGCACTAGCTTTGTTCAAATCTCTATAATCAACACACATGTGTAGTTTTCCATCTTTCCTAGGAACAGGAACAATATTGGCCACCTACTGCGGATACTTGGAGGTGATAAGAAAACCAACATCAATTTGTTTATGCACTTCCTCTTTGATCTTAACTTCCATATCAGGATGAGTCCTCCTCAACTTCTGCTTGACCGGCGGGAATTCTGGCTTCAATGCTAATATATGCTCCACAATCTCGGAATCTAAACCAGACATGTCTTGATAGGACCAAGCAAACACATCTGAATACTCTCTAAGAAGATCAATCAACCCCTTCTTAGCCTCTCGACACAGTTGAGACCCAATCTTAACTTCCTTCACATCATCTTCGGAACCCAAGTTGACTAGTTAAATCTACTCTTCGAACGGCTGAATGGCTTTTTCCTCGTGCTCAAGTAGACGAGATAATTCATCAGATACTTCATCATCAGTTTCTTCTTCAGCCTCAAACACAGGGAAATCAAAGTTTGGAGAGGGAGTAGGATCAGTGTATTCAATGGGTTTGAAAACCAACTTGCATAATGATTTGATGTTTTGATTTTAGAGAAGTGAATTGTGACCAAATATTATGCAGAAGATTTTTATTTATTTATGTTTTTTGTTATTACCATTTTCAGAAAAGGAAAAAGTAAAAATAAAACATCATAGATGTGGATGAATAAAATTGTATTTTATTGATGATAATTGAAATGCCCAACAATGTTCACTTCTCACTTAGGCATAGGAGAAGGATTTTTCTTAAAATAAAAAACAAATTACTTAGATTGATGAATAACAGTTGGAAAATCAACAGCAACCCAATTGTTGCAAGTCTGGCCATGCGTCATAAAGTTGGCGCAAGCTTCGTCTTCACTGTCCTCAATCACAGCAGTTGAGTGTTGATCATTCCCATGAATGAACCCTCCACTACGGAAACTCGGTTGCACATATTCTATTTTGACGTCGAACGGCCTTGGTTGAAATCCCAATCCAACCTTATTCTTGTTCTCAACAATCTCTTTCATTCGACCTCACTGATCAATGATGCCAATAGCATTCTGAGCATCCTTTAAAGAAGACATGGGTGCCTCAGTTTTCTTTACTTCATCAGCAATAGACAGGGCTTGGAACAGCATTCCGACCTCCTCCTCAGTTTCAACATATGAAAAGGATGATAAATGGCTCATCAATAGTGCCTTCTCTCCACCAACAACGACAAGCTTGATGTTCTTCACAAATTTAAGCTTCTGATATAGAGTAGATGTCACTGCTCCAGCTTCATGGATCCACGGCCTTCCCAATAAGTAGCTATAGGCTGGGTGGATATCCATTACCTGGAAAGTAATTTGGAAATCAATCGGACCTATCTTAACTGGAAGTTCTACTTCACCAATGACGGTTTTACGAGAACCATCAAACGCTTTAACAATCACGCCATTGTACCTCATCGGGGAGCCTTGGTAAGAAAGCCTGGACAGAGTTGACTTTGGAAGCACGTTCAGAGATGACCTAGTGTCAACCAACACATTAGACATAGCGTCCTCCTTGCAGTTCATAGAAATATGAAGTGCCAGATTGTGATTCCTACCTTCCTCCGGAAGCTCCTCATCACAAAAACTCAGATTATTGCAAGAAGTAATATTGGCAACAATATGGCCAAACTGATCCACAATAACATCATGCTCCATGTAGGCTTGCTCGAGCACTTTCTATAACGCCTCCCTATGTGCTTCAGAATTCATCAATAAGGATAGCATGGAGATTTTTGACGGGGTTTGGAGAAGCTGCTCCACCACATTAAACTCACTTCTCTTTATTAATTTCAAAACTTCGTTATTATCATTAGCCTTCAGTTTGCTGGATTCACCAGACTGACATGCTGGAGCATTAACTCGATTCACCACTAGAATCTCTGCCTTCTTACTGATTGAAACATCTTTTGCCTCCTTTGGGAAAACCGGACTGAACACACGACCACTACGGGTCACCTTCGCAATATTAGTTACACTTACCACGGAGTCTGCAACTGGTAAAGGAACCTCTTGACCATTCTCCACCATTGCAGCGTTATATTGATAAGGCACAGCTTTATCGGATGCACATGGATCAACGTTATATTGATTGTTGGAATTGTTTGAAAAAAATGGAATCACTGAGGAAACTTGATGTTGATGTTGACGAGGTTGAGAAATCTTTCTGACATGAGGCCTCCTCTGCCTCCCCACAGTCACTGGATTAGTTTCCCCCTCCTTCCTCTTGGAGAAACTACCCCCATACTTCTTGCTATACGATGCTTCTTCTTTAGACAGACGTCCTTCACGGACTCCTTCTTCTAGCCTCATCCCCATATTTTATATTTCGATAAAATCATTTGGGGCACTGGCAATCATACGTTCATAATAAAATGAACTCAACGTCTTCAAGAAAATCTTCGTCATCTCCTTTTCTTCCAATGGTGGACTAATTTGGGAAGCAAGCTTTCTCCACCTCTAAGCATACTCCTTGAATGTCTCCTTATCTTTCTAATACCTAGACCCCAGTTGGTCTCTATTATACGCCATATCAACGTTGTATTTGTACTACTTGACAAAGGCTTCACCCAATTCATCGAAAGTACGGACACTTGCATTGTCTAACCTAATATACCATCTCAAAGCGGCACCAGTCAAACTGTCTTGGAAGTAGTGAATCAGTAACTGATCATTATCAGTTTGAGTTGACATTTTTCTGGCATACATCACAAGATGGATTAGCGGACAAGTATTTCCCTTATACTTTTCAAAGTCAGGGACCTTGAACTTCATCGGGATCTTCACATTGGGTACCAGGTAGAGCTCAGCAGCACTCTTCCCAAACAAATCATTTCCTCTCAGAGTCTTCAACTCTTTGCGCGGCTTGAGGAACCGATCTTTCATTTCGTCCATTTTCTCATATACATCTGGGCCCTCAGATGGCTCAGAATGGTAAATGGCATCCTTAACACGAGACAAAGTATGAACGACTGGAGGTGGCACAGACATAACCGAGCTAGATACTGGCAGAGAAACAAAAGTGGGTGCATACCCTTCTGGCATAAATTTTGGTGGCATTCCTCAAGGGAATCCAGCAGGCATGGAAGGACCGAATCGGCTGGCAGTAATTGGAACAGTCGAGGTAGCAACCTCAGAAATGACAGTCCTCTGGTGAGGAGTTGTAGGAGTTGGTGAAGATTGATTCTGCGCAGCAAGAACAGGCTCCATCAAAGCAGTTAATCGTGCAATTTCATCCTTCAGCTCTCTATTCTCTTGCTCTAAATGCTCCATGATCTTCGGTTGATTAGCGTGAGTTTTGTATCGGTGAGTCAGCTTGGCTGAAGCACAGAAGAATAACTGATAATACATTTGGCTAAAGAAAACATTCTATGCAAATGATGCATGAAATGCAATATTTTTGTTTATTTCAAGGAACATACGAAGTTCTATTTGCAAATATTAAATAATAACAATAGTAATAATTTGATTGACCATAAAATCTCATTTTATTCATAAAATTTAGAAGGATTACACTAAGTACAATTTTAGAAACCAAAATACAAATACAAGAGAAAAGGAAACTAATCATCCTAAGGACCCCTTAGCAATGGTATCAGATGATCTGGTTGTGGGCACGTACTTTCTTCGGATGCATCGAATCTCGGACTCGAAAGATGTCTTCATCTGAACCTCCTCAAGGACAAGCTGATCAACAATCTTCTTCCAAGCACCGGAAGGCTGAGGCATACTAGAGAAAAGTGGGCCTTTTGCCTTTCTCTATCTCTTCACTGCCCGGTCTTCAAGAAGTTCAATAAGTGCGTCGTTATCCTTTGACTCAAGTTGTAACTCTTCATGCTTTCAGCTCAAGGCATGGAACCGTTCTTCCCATATATCTCTTTCTTGCTTCATCTTAGTGAGCGCGTCTTTCAAATCCTCTACATCTTGGTTAGGGAGAGTTGATGGCTCAGCCACAACCAAAGACATAGGTCTTTCACAAGCATACGACATCTTCAACTCCAAAGCTCTCTTCTTCACCCAAATAGTGTAAGCTTCCAAAGCTACACAGTTGCATGGACCAAGCTCGGATCTTCCTTTCCTATGTATATTATGTCAAGCATGTATCATCTTCTGCTTTAAATGTTGGGGATCTTTACCTTCTTGATAGAAAAGACCTTTTAACTGAGTGTTATTAGGTTTGTCTCTCAAGGGGAACCCAAGATGACGAAGAGCCAAAGCAATGTTGTAGTTGATTCCTCCTTGTGTACCAATGAGAGGCGCATTAGAGAATTCACCATAATTGTCAATAATGTCCATACTACTCAATGCAGAATCATACAAAACAATATCATCATTAGTGAGAGACATAAGTCTCTAAGACCATCGTAGACATTGTTTGTTCTCCATAAAAGCAGGCGTCTGAGGCAAGTGCGAAATAAACCACTTGTACAGAAGAGGAACACAACATACAATAGTCCCACTACCTTTAGAATTCCTCAAATGCAAAGAGAAATATATATCACCCAACAGAGTAGGAACAAGATTCCCAATCGAGAATATTTTAATGGTGTTAACATCAACAAAATTGTCAATGTTAGGGAACAAGGCTAAGCCATTGATGAGAAACACAAAGATAGCTTCAAAAGCGCCCATACTACTGGCTTGAGCAAAGACAATAGCTTTTCCAATGAGGAACTCAGAAGTCAACCCAAAAATACCTCCTTTCTTCACCCAATGAGCATCAATCTCGGATTTCTTCAAATGAAGAGCTTCAGCTATGATGAGAGATCTGGGAATCTCCTCCAATCCACTAAAAGGTACCTTGTCAGAAACGGGTATTCCAAAGAGATGGGCATACTCCTCTAGCGTAGGCAAGAGCTGATAATTGGGAAAAGTGAAGCACCGGTAGAGAGGATCATAGAACTGAACCAAAACACTCAAGAGTCCTTTAACCACTTTAGCAGATAAAACAGATAAAAGCTTCCCATGACATTGCTTGAAGTCCAAGGGATCTAGTACAAAGGATGACAACTTCCTTAGCTCTTTCAAATCAGAACATCTGAAACTGTACTTCTTAGTTTTCCTTCGTCTATAATCCATGGTCTGAAAATATTTGTAAATGAGACCTCAGTTCCTTGAAATTTATTTTTCTGTGATGAATGTTATGATGCGCATGTATGTATGAATGCAACAATCCCAAACAAGGGATCAGACATAAGGCATACACAGGCAAAGTTCAAGGGATGGATCAAGTCATCATCAAGATCAATCATCCATTTTGGTGGATTATTGTTTTCACCTTATCAACACCCAAGTTCCATTGATATTGATGAGACTTGATCGGATCAACCAAGAATCAAAGGGTTTGTTGTGAGTCACGAGCATGGAGTCAAGTTATGAACCATCCCAAAGGAGTGTACTAAGGATAAAAACCTGTAGATCAGGTTCTAAAAAGTTCCTAGAGTCTCAATCTCATCTTTCGGATATTATAGGTTAGGATGACTGACTCATTAACCCATAATATTCTCAAGAGAAACTCGTCTGAGTGTAGTATCGCGTAACAACTGTGATCAGGTCTACACCTGAACAGTCTCCGCACTACGTCCTAAATAGGCCAAGTTGGGTTAAATATTCTACGGTCCTCAGCTTCTCAGACCCCAAATTAGAGAAATTAATGCCTAACCACAAATAACTTGTGTGACATTAGTAATTCCAAAAGGGTCTCCACTGAGTAGATGGGTCTCAAGCCAACTTGTTAAGGACTACTCCACACAAGTTGAACATGACTATACCATCCTCATATCTTAATTGCACTCAAGTTCGGATTAGAACTTATCTCACCACTCAGAGATCACAAAGCACAACAGACAATTTATATCATACAAACAAATATATACAAACATCAAATATACAAATATATACACATAAAAAAAGTAGGCTAAACCCACTGAGGACTACTCCCCAACAGAGTTGCCACTTAATTTCTATAGAGGTAAATTCATGACCGTCAAGCTATGTATAAGCTTAATGTCAATAAAACCAGAGTCGCCACTGTAAGACCCTAATTTTGACCCTAAGACCCCTCATGGCACCATATCATTGCTCAATGCATTGCCTCAAGGACCATAGCTTGTTTGGCTCTTTAACCCTTGGGTGGGACTTGTGTGAGTGGTTTGAGACCACCAAGCATGCTTGTATTGTATATTATTATTTTTCTTATTTTTTTACTAACCAAAAGCACAAAAATAAATCACTAACTCTTTTGTTTTGAAGCTCAAGTAATCATATGTTCCCATGCTCCTATGAGGCTCCTAAGCTCAATGAAGTGGCTAGATGAAGATGAGAACAAGCATGAAAATGGTCCACAAAGCTCCTAATCATCATATATGTCTCCCAAGTATCTCAATTTGCCAATTTGATCAAGATAACCCAAAGGGCTTGAGGATTGTTTCCCAAGGAAACCCTAATTCAACTGTGCGTTGATTGTGCCTTGCTCTTGAAGCAACCTCAACCTATGATCAAATTCAATCAAGTTAATTCTTTCACTAATTGTTTTATTCATATATGAGCCTATGTGAGTATCCTCAATCATTCATTCATCAAGATTTGAAGATTGGCCTTGAGAAGTTGACCAGTCAAGTCATCTGACTAAAGTGAGGATCACTGAGACACAACTTATGATGTGTTTGTCAAATGAAGATGACCCCAAGATAAAAAAATGTTCTTAAGAACCATATGAACAACTTTCATATTCATAAATAATCAATTTGAAACTTGGAAGGTCATCATTCATTTCAAAACATTATAGGTCATTTTGACTGAAACCTTAATTTTAGGTCAACTTCCCAAGGACCTAACTTCCTTATTTTTTATGATTTTGAGGTTATATAAATTTCATTGTAAAGCTTAAGATGTCTACTTCAAATGTTATGTTGGACAAAATTTCATAATCCTAAAATAAACACACATGATAATACAAAATATTATAGGTCACTTTGGACCAAAGCCATTGAATTTGAAAAATGTCCAACTTTAAGTGCCCATACCTTTCTCATGAAAAATCCAAATAATGCAACAATTAAGTCTAAATTGATCATCTTGAAAAGACATACAACTTTTATGTTTGAGATTTTTCCATTTGAGGCTTGCATCATTAAAACGGAAGGGCTTGAAGTTGCTTGGTTTTGGCAAATGTTTTCAAAGGGAACCTAGACATGTTTTGTACCCCAAACTTCACAGCCAGTTTTCATAAATTTCCAAACTCCAAATGAATTTTTTCCCAACATGACTTTTGTTCCTATTCCAAGAGCTTTTCAACCATTACTCACATGACCATTTTTGGATTTTCCATGTGGGAGTTTTGAAGGGCTTAATGTTTATGTCCATTTGTGCAATTCACATCATAACTTGAAATGCAAGCAAATGTCAGGCCTTGTGCACGTCCAATTCACTTTAAAATGATCTCAGTATGCATTTCCATTCATTCTTGGGCTTTGCAAGCGCCTGTATAGGCCCATGCATGAAGGATCCAAGTTCCATGCACACGAGCTAAACACTACCTTGCAGCACATTTCAACTATAAATAAAAGTGCTTGCTCATTCAAAAATGAACTTGAAGGAGATCTGAAACGCTACTGGATTGAAACCACACCCTCACCCAAAGGAATTTCAGTTTTCATTTTCAATTTCAAGCTTGAATTTCAACATCCTTAGTTGATCTTCAAGTCTTAATTCCTTAGCCTTGCATCATCATCACACTTCCAGAGCAAAATTGGATCAAAAGCTTGGAGAATTCGTGATGTTTGAAGCTGCATTTCAAAGGTATATCACCAAACTTTTTTGATCTGGATCTTGAAATACAATGTGAATTGCTTTGGTTTGAACTGTTTTCTGAAGTCCACAAGCAAGAGGCAGGCCAGTGGTGGTCTTAATTTCATGAATCGTGACATTTCAGATCAAACGCCATGATCTTCAAGCTCTTGTTTCTCTCTAAATAGAAACATTGAGGAAGATCCAAGGTTACAGGGTGATGTACATCACCCCAGCTTCATTTTGATATCCTTAGTTTTCATTTTTATTGAGGTTGAAATCCCTGCGCGTGGTGGCCGGAAACAGTTAGTTGGCCGGAGAAGATGGTGGTTTCCACCACCATCCCCACGTGGGAGCACCAGAGCCCTCAGATCTTGCCAAAACGTTTTAATCGTGGCCTTGTGTTATGTTGACTTAATTTAATTCAATGTATTGCGCGCTTGACTTTGGTCCATTATGTATCCGCGCCTCTGAGCCTTAGGATCCTGGCCACGTCATTTAATGAATTCATCCAAGTGCTCTGGATTTTTGCTATTTTCTTATTTTATGTTTAATTTCATTTAATTCATTTTATCTTCAAAAATTCATAAATATTTTATTTGAAGTCACAAAAATATGAGACCAATGGCAAAAAAATTCTTGAAAAATCTAGTTTCATATTTTGATTTTTAATTATTTTTGTGACTTCATTTAATATTTTTTGTGAATTATTTGGTTTTTAGTAGTTTTTAATTCATTTTAAATACTTTTTGATATTTGAAAAATTCAAAAATATTTTCTTAACACATATGGATCATGATAAGTCAATGAAAAATAGTCTCATCAATTTCTTAATTGATTTGAGATTTATTTGTGATTTTAATTCATATTGTGTTATTTTTATTATTTTTAATTGTTTTAAAATAGTTTCTGATTTCAAAATTATTGAAAAAATTTGTCAAACCTTGTTTGACCATGTTAGACCTATGAGAATTTAATTGGACTTGTTTAAGTTGATTTGAATTGAATTTGAGGTTTGACCATATTTTGTCCATTTTAATTTTGCATTTATTTTAATTCCAAAAATACCAAAAAAATATGTTTGACTTGTTGACTTCTAATCTTCATTTTTCTTCTGTTTAGCATTGGTTGATGATGATTTGATTCACTTTTGACCAATTGTGCTTGATGCTTGAATTTTCTTTTCATTCATTTCATCTTCATCTCATTTCTTTTTGTTTTGGCCAATGAGTTAATGTCTTATGGTTGGTCTTGACATATGAGAGGTTTAACCTTCTTTGATCCAAATCAAACTCAACTTGATCCATGATCAAGTGAGTTGCTTTGTGTCCAAGATGGGTTGCTTCTTAATCAAGCAAAAAACCTAAAGTCCATACAAGGCCTTTCTTCTTTTCTTTTGGCATGGCAAGTTGTAGGAGCTTGGCTTACTAGTCATGATCTCTAACTTGTGTTTATTATCCTATAGTTTTATTGACGGGCCTCAGATAGGTGTGACTACTCCATTAGTCCACTTACGATTGCTTAATATAGCGCTAAATTGTCTTATGACACACTAACATAACCATACTAACTACTAACTTTAATTTGAGCATTTAAATTCTTGCAATTTACTTTAATGCAATTTACTTCTTGCTCATTTATTCATATTGCTTTTAACTTTGCTCACTTGAGCATATATTTTATGTTTATGTCATTTTCCTTTTGCTCATTTGAGCTCATTATTGTATATAAATATATTTTTGTCTTGTGTTTGTTTTGTGTTTGTTTGTGTGAACCCAATGCAAAAAGGAGAAAGGACTTAGAATTAGGACTTACCTATGCTTAAAGGAGTTCAAGAGCAACTAGGCCTCATGCCTTTAGAATGCTAAATTTATTGAAGAGCAACTAGGCCTTATGCCTTTAGAATGCTAAATGTCAAAGTTGACTTCAAAGGACCTCTAATCTAAACTCATTCTTTGTCCATTCCTCTTATTGTGTTGTGAACTTTTTGATGTTTACTCTTGTGTGATAGGGATTCCATCTTGAGATAGTAAGAAGGATCATTGTCATGAGTAACCAAGTTAAGAGAGACAAGCCAAGTGGAGATCCTAGGAGCTTGAATCTATAATTGTGTGATTGCTTGTTGTTTGCTAAGTCGAAAGGAAAGGAGCATCTTGGATCATCTTTATGATTTAAAGAAAAGGAACTCCAAGGGTATTATCTCTTCTCTTATCTTTGTATGCTTTAGGACTATCCCTTCTCTTCTTCTCCTCACTCTAACCCAATGTCAAACTCTTTATGTGCAAACTTTGACATTATTTTCAAATTAGAAACCTAGGCCTTATGCCTTTGACTTTTCAAAAAAAATTCATCAATATTCATTTGTAAATGAATCTTAATCCAACTTTGACCTCATTTTGTAAATAAACTTAACTTGTAAATACAACTCACTTCAAGTTGATTTTGAGGTTCCAATCGCCACCTTTGTTAAAACCTTTTCATAAACATTAGTCATAGGTTTGAGTTATCATAGTGGTTGATGTAAACCTCACCTTATCCTTAGTGATTGGATTATAAGTCTTCCATACTTATTATAGGGTTAACCCCTCACTAGTATGTTCAAGCTCTCCTCACATGGTGGATTGTTGGTTTAGGTTGAGTTTTCTCCCTTTGATAATAAAAGACCATAAGGCTTTTGATCAAATCAATTCACCAATCTTTTGAGATTTTTACCCCGAACTACGAGGTTTTGATCCTACCTTTGTGATGGTACGTAGGCAATGGGTTCATCCATTCAAACAACAAAATTGTAAATATAATCTATTCTTTCCTCATCCCCCCAATCTCTTGCACATATTTTCATAATTACCAACCTATAACACACATTTGTAAAAAGAGGTTCCCTTAGAGTACTAAGGATATTTTGGGTGCGTAAAACCTTCCCATTGCATAACCATCCCCCTTACCTAGATCTCTGACATTTTTATTAGTTTTTGATTTGATAAAACTTCTTACTTGGCTTTTGTTTGCTTTTTAGCCTTTCCTTTGGACAAATAAAACTGCGGTGGCGACTCGAATTGTATGTTTACTTTTGGTTTAGTCAATAAACCATAAGGTAACGAATACCCCGCTACAGCCACCGCGCTTTTATTGTTTCCAAAGGAAAAGGGAAAAGTATGAACAAAACCCAAAGATAAGAAGTTTTTCAAATCAAAACTAAGAAAATGCCAGAGATTACAAGTAAGGGGGTTGGTTACACAGAGGGAACGTGTTAGCATCGAAAGTGTCCTAGGTACTCCTAGGGAGACCTTTTTATGTGTGTATGTGTTTGGTATAAAAGATGTTTGATAAAAAATAGAGTGTGGAGATGAGAAAAGAATTCATTGATTATATTTTTGCGTTTGATAAGACCTTCGAACTTGTGCCTACGTACCAACATAAAAATGAGGGATCAAAACCTCGTAGTTCATGGTATCAATTTCAAAATGAGTGGATTGCTTTTAATCAAAAAAGGAGTGAAAAGAGGCACAAAGGGCCCAAAAGTTTGAATGAGTGTTAGTTCTTTTTGTCTTTTGAAATTTTAAGTCAATATGATTAGATTTACTAACAAGTTTTATTTAAGAAAAAGGTTTGAAAATTCATTGGCATAAGGCCGAAGTTTCTAATTTGAAATTAGGTCTAAGTTTGAAATCACAAGCAAAGAAAGTTTTTGAAAAGGGGAAGAGATTTTAAATTTAAGAAGTGGGAGGAGATGAAGAGACTAAGCCTAAGCATAAAATTAAAAGTTAAGAGTTGAAAAGATCTGACCAATGGGATGCAATCCAACAGACAAGAATGTCATATAGAAAACCCATTTTCCCTTTGGACTTTGAATCAAGCAATATTCAATCAGGAAAATAGAAATATAAGATATCATGAAGACCGAGGAATCAAATAAATATAGCCACATCCAAGCAAGCAAATCCCATAGCTAGCAGTCTTCTTTGTCTTCTCATGTAACATATGAAATACTCCTTGATCAACTCAGAACAAAGCATCAGACACGAGATCAAAATAACAATTAGCACCAAGACAAAGTAGCATATGAATTCAAACAGAGTCCAAGGCTTGCATCAGATGAAGGCTCAATTCACAATAACTTGATCTAAGAATGTTGGCATTGGCCAAGTCCTTTTTGTACAAGGAATGTTACGTAGTTCTAAGTCCAAAAGTTCAGATCAAGATCAACAGTCCACCAAACAGTTTTTAGGGTTTTTGTTATTTATTAATTATTTTAAGGTCCAAAGACCACAAACATAATCCAAATACATAAACAAAATATATACAATCACAATATATGGCTCAAATGAGCAAAGTGAAAGTGGCATAAACATAACCAACTAAATGGAATGTAAATGGCAATGAATGATAAATGACTAGAAATTAAATTGCATAAAGTAAATGACTTGAAAGTAAATCAATGTTAATAAGAGTTAGTCAAATGTTAGTCAAATGTTAGTCAAAGTTAATTGAATGTTACTGTTGTTTTTGCTTTTAACTGATTAAGTCATTCTTTGGAGAACACTCAACCATCTATCACAAGCATGGATCCTTGAACCAAGACATCTTCCATAGGAAGGAAAAAAGTCCAAGTTTCCATACAATACCATGAAAGATGGGAGACTTACAATGTCACTTACTAGAATGTTATGCCTTTAGGGTCAAATTTAGCTTTATGTTAAGCAATCGTAATTGGACTTATGTAGAAGTCCCAACTATCTGAGGTCGGGCAATACAAATTTAGGTGTTAATGCATGTTAGATATTTGGTATGATGAACCAAACTCCTAAAACATACCACACACTAAAAGAAAAGATCAAAAGGGGTGGACGTATCTCATTCATACTTGTATTGGTTCATCTGACACAAGGTCATTGATGAACCAATTAGCCTTGGGATATTTAAGAGTTAATTGGTCAATGAAAGGAAAGGGAAAGAATAGGGATGAAGATGAAGGGGGAGGGGAATGAGAGAAACACAAATTGTTCATGGGAGGAAATTTATCAAATTAAAATCATTCATTCATTTTGGGGGATGAAATGTACATTTCATCAATCCCTTAAATCCAATTATTTGAATCCAACAAAAGTCAAATCAACCATGACCAATTCCCAAACAAATAGTCAAACATCACAAAACCATAAAAATGGCTCAACATAATTTTTACACAATTAATCAATTAAAAATCAAATTAAAAATGCATTAAAATTCAATTTAATTTGGTCAAAACCTAAAACCTCTTCAAAACACCAAATAAAGGGCCAATAGATTTATCCTAATTCAGACAAGGTCAAAGGACCTTAGACAAAAAATTTCATCATTTTTGAAAAGTCGGATGTATTTTTAAACAATTAAAAATATGCACATAAATATTTAATTCATGAAAAATATCAAAATTAATCCAAAAAAATAATTTTAATTCATAAAATGAAAGAGAAAAATATTTAAAGATTTTTTGCGAAAGTCCCATACATTTTTTATTAAAAATGAAATTTTAATAAACTAAACAAAATAAAGCAATTAAACATAAATTCAGAAATTAAAAGGAAATTTAAAAAAACGAGGGTCATCAGATCTCCCTCATTAATTGAGGTGGAAGATCTGATGGCCAAGCGCGCGCTTCACACCATACACCTCAGTCAACGCGTCATAGGAATGGTAATCACAAGGAGCGACCATGATTAGAACAATTGAACAAGATCTGATGGTCATGAGGCGTGCCAACACACCTCCGGAGCTAGGGCTCCATTCTTCTTCTCCGGTGGACCTCACCGGACTGGTCCACCACCAACCACCACCAAAATGAAAAACAAGGGCATGGATTTAAAGAAAAAATGCTCAGGAGCTCGAATATGGCCTCAATTTTCTCCAATTCTAAGTATATAAAAAGATTTAGGGATTTGAATTTTGAGGATCCTGAACTGAGTTGCTTCAATTTGACCTCAAAGCAACTCAATCTTATTGCCTACATTGGTAGGACTTCATCCAACTAGAAATCACTAAGAATATTGAAGAATTGAGGGAGAATCGAAGAGATGAAAATTCTGAAAAATTACCTTCGAGGGAGCTTCAACCTTGCTTGATCATGATCCCAATTGTGCATGTCTTAGTTTCAGAAGCTTGTAGGAAGTGATTAAGATCAGAAAATGCCTTGGATTCTTGGAGTTTCAATCACAAAACACAATGAGATTTGAAGCTCCATTTTCCAATGAAAACCTTCAAGATTATCCTTTAATGGTGAGGGTTTGGATTGCAGGTTCAAAGCTTGGGCATAAGGTCCTCAATTCTGAGCATGAGGGGTTGTATTTATAGGCAATGTGATTCATTTCCATACACTTCCAAATTTTGCCAAATTTAGCAATTCTCATTGCATGCTTGCATAGGCGTGTGATAGGCCCATCAAGTGATGTATTCAGGTCCAAAATTACTTGAGAATCATGCTGAAATCATGTCATATGGTCATGCATTTGAGTTTGAAATGTGAAGGTGAAAATCATCCAATTGGTCCCTTGAAAAGAACCCATGCGCAAGTCCGTCATTCTTTGGCCAAATGAGGTGGTATTGGACTTTTTGGAGAGGTGAGATCAATGATAACAACTTTCATGTTGAAAACTTTTCCATTTGAAGCTTGGAACATGATGAATTTTGAGGTGGAAGTTTGGAAAATCAAACATGTTTGAAAATTTTCGAAGTACCAAGTCAAATGTTCACTTCTTCCACCTTGAATAACGTTTCCTATGGGCTTCCAATGGAAAATGTTCCTTCATCAAAGTTTTATCTATTTCAAACCTATTAAATTTGGTAACAAATTTGACCTCATTTGGATTAGGCATGAAGGAGTTATGCGTTTTAGAAGTTAAGGAAATCACTTGTTCAATGGTAATGACCCAAAATGACCTATAATGTTTCCTCTTGGAATATGAATTTGAAAGTTGAATTTGAACTTCATCCAAACATAAAAGTTGAAAAGGGCATCTTGAATTTTATCATGAAACTTGAATGGATTTCATATCATAAAAACTGAGCAAGTTATGGTCTTTGGAATTTGACCTCCCAACTAGGGTTCAGACAAAATGACCTATACTCTTTCACCATAAAAAATGACTTTCCAAGAAAAACTAGATCTTGATTTCAGCATGAAAGTTGTGTGGAATGTCATTATGAGTAACGTTGATCTTGGAATAATTTTCATATGACAAATATTGTAGGAGATAGGGTCTAGGGAACCCCAGTTTTGACCAATTGACCTTCTCTGGTCAACAACCATGAACCAACTTGCTAACTTGAAATTCTCTTGATTTTGGGGACTCATGGAGGATAATATATGTTTAAGGTGATGTAATATTAAGTATCCTACTAAATATTTAATCAAATGTTGAAGACACTTGTTGAGGAAGTCACACAAGATGCCCAGATGAATTAGGGTTTCCAAGGCAAACAAGCTTCAAACTCTTGATGATTTCTTGATCAAAATGATATGTAAAGACCATGGGGATCCATATATGATGTCTAGAGTAAATTTAAACCACCTCTTGATTGGTCTCCTTGCATTGAGGGTCTTAAACCCTATATATGAGCTTGATGGAGCATGAGTCAACTCACACACTACCTACAGAAGCAACAAACTATACATGGACATATTTTTGGTATTTTGGTTAGTAACTAATGAAAAAAAAGTATGATACAATCAAATGTGATTGGTGACCTCTCCCAATGCAAACCCAATGAATTAGGGGTAAGGAGGTTGCCAAGGTGTGATCCCAATGCCAATGCATATGATGAGATAACATGAGGGATCTTAGGGTCAAAATTGGGGTCTTACACATATTCTTAGAGAGTTTATTTTTCAAGGAAGGATAAGAAAACAAAGCGTTCAAAGAAAAGATTGTGCATGCCTGGCGCCACGTCCATAAGAAAAGAAGAGAAGTTCTAGGAAAGCTAGATTGCGTCTCTTTGGAACCTTATATCCAATGGGTGCAAGCTAGGGTCGTCAGTTTGAAAATGCATTCTCCTCGACAAGAGTCTTTGTCTTTAATTATTAAATAACCTTCCCTCATTTTCATGACTGATGCGGAGAAACTCAAGATTGCTTTGACTAGGGTGCAAAGAGAAAGGGATGCTTGGAAGAACAAGTACCAGACTGTTCACGTGGAGAATGAAGAGATTCGAAGACACTTGAAGTAGAGGAATTATGAAGAGATTGCTAACAAGAAAATAAATGTGCAATAGGATTTATTTCCCCTAGCATTAGGCCAGTTCCTGGTTTAGATGATCCTCCTACTTCGGGCGCTTGGAAGGTGATTGTTGACAAGCTAGTGGTTGAAAAGGCTCAAATGAAGGACCGAATCAAAGAGCTTAATAAGAAGATACAAAGAGGGATTGGATCTTCTTATCAACAACTTCCTTAGGATTCTATCTATTTTCCTTGTATATTTTGAAAGTGTAGTTCAAAAATTGTAATCTTTCCGATATTAATGAAATGAGTTTTTAGCTATCAAAAAAGTAATGCTTCTCTCCATGATGTTTGCAATAATTGTGTTTATTAAAGTTCCTTAAAATACATTTGCATTGCATATCATACATAATTCTAAACATTACATGTTTTGCATTCCCGAGACTTATCCATATCCTTCACTCCAATAGACAAGTTGTTTCACCGGTACAAGACTCGAGCTAGTCGTCAGAAAAGGATGGAACAACTTGAACAGGAAAACCATGAACTCGGGGAAGAAGTTAATTCACTAAAAATCAATTTGGATAGACTCACAACAATGATGGAAACGTTGATGGATGCTCAGAATCAGCCACCCCCAAAACCTATTCAAAGAACTATGATTTCATAGGTTGTGTCTACGCCCATTTCTGTGGCACCTATGAATGCCTCTTAGTATCAAATGCATCCCAATTTCCCTTGGGGAATGCCACAAAATTATGTACCATAAGGTTACCTCCCACAAATTCCTAAAGCTCCCGTAATTCCTATTTTCATGTCAGTGCCACCTCCTGTGATACACACTACTCCATACCACGAAGAGCCTATCTTCCACGCCACTCCAACTGAGAGTATGGGAGCATATGAGAAAATCGACGAATTCCAAGATCAATTCGCCGAGATGCAAAGATAGATTAAAGCCCTTAGAGGAAAAGATCTATTTGGGAAGAATGCCCACGATCCCTGCCTTGTGCCAAATTCAAAGTACCTGACTTTGAAAAATACAAAGGGGATTCTTATCCGAGGAACCACTTAACTATGTATACCCGAAAAATGTCCACTCAAACTGACAACCACCAGTTTCTAATTCACTACTTTCAAAACAGTCTGACTGGTGTCACTCTCAAGTGGTAGATGAACTTGGATAGTGCTCATATCCGCACATTCAATGATCTAGGTGAACCTTTCATTAGGCAGTACAAGTACAATGTCGACATGGCGTCGGGCAGAGATCAACTCCGAGTTATGTCCCAAATAGACAAGGAAACTTTCAAGGAATATGCACAAAGATGGTACGAGGTTGCCACCCTAATTTGTCCTCCTCTCAAAGAAAGAGAAATGACTAAGATCTACTTAAAGACTCTAAGTTCTTTCTACTGTGAATGAATGATAGCGAGCGCACCAAGTGACTTCACTGGCATGGTGAATATGGGGATGCGCCTCGAGGAAGGTGTTTGTGAGGGACGATTGGTCAAGGAAGGTGGTTCATCTAGCAGCGTCAGAAAGTTCGGAGTTGGGTTCCCTAAGAAGAAAGAGTAAGACGTCAGTGTGGTGGTACACAGAAGACCAAGGTAGATATATCAACAACAACAAGTTGCAGCGGTAGCTCCATCCTACCAACCACAGTTCTTACAACAATCTCAACCACAAGTTCAACAACGACAACAACAACCATAATTTACACAACAACAAACTCAATACATCCAGCAGAATATCCCGCAACCATGACAACGGCCTCAGCAACAGGCCCGTCCATAATACAATAATAATCAAGTTCAAAGAAGGCCTCCATTTGTTATGATACCTATGACTTACACAGAATTATTCCCATCTTTGGTCGACAAGAAACCCATTCAAACTAAACCTCCTCCCTCTGTTCTAAAGAAACTTTTGTATTGGTACAAAGCTTACCAATTTTGCGCTTACCACCAAGGGGCAGACGGACATAATCTAGAAGCCTATTATGGATTGAAGTATAACGTCCAAAGATTGATCAAAAGAGGAATTCTATCTTTCAGAGATGTCAATCCAAATGTACAAGTCAATCCACTACCTCAACATAGAGGATCTTCTATCAACATGGTGGAAGGTTGTCCTGGTACTTTCAGAGTTTATGATGTACGTTATCTAGAGGGAGATTTGGTCGAAATACACCTTAAGTTGGGTGAGCTCGTCTATATGACACCACACAACTATGCGGCTTGCGGACTTTGCAGTACTACTCTTCTTGGTTGCCACATTGTAAGGGAGGATTTGCAAATAGAAATAGACAACGGGCTTATCCGAGTTGATAGAAACCGGAACTTCGATCAAGTCAATATGGTTGAAGGTTGTTAGGGTAATTACCAAGTCTAAGATGTGAGATTCATGAGAGGATCTTTGGTTGAGATGCACAAAAGTTTGTTTTGGATTGCTTTTGTTCCATCACATGATTATACCACCTGTGAAGTTTGTTCAATAAACCCACGTGCATGTTCACTTGTACGACAAGATATCCAAGGATTGTTGGACGCAGAAACTATCACTGTTGTCCATCCCAGAAATCTCGAGAACAATGTCAATGTTATAATCCCTCAGTTCAACGTTCCCAAACCATTGGAGATCACGTTCGATAGTCACAACTCTGCAAAGTCGCCTTTGGTTATCTAGTTACCAGGCCCAGCTCTCTACTAATCCGACAAAGTTGTACCCTACAAGTACTAGGCTACCATGATCAGAGATGGAAAGGAGGTTCCTCTACCCTCTATGCCTTCCGTCGTTAACATTTCCGATGTAAGTGGGGTCACAAGAAGCGGGAGTGTGTTCATTACGGTACCTCTAAGAAATGTTGAAGCTTCAGTTAGGAAGAAAACGAAAGTTGAGTCGACGATTGTGAGAAATAAACTTGATATTATGGAAGAGTCAATTGGGACTAATACCAATTCAGAATTTGATGAGGTTTTGAGATTAATCAAGAAGAACGAATACAAAATTATGGATCAGCTCCTGCAAACCCCTTCCAAGATATATTTCTTGTCCCTGTTGATGAGTTTTTAGGCTCATATGGAGGCTCTACAAAAGCTTCTTGAGAAATCTTATGTCGACCATGATGTAACGATTGACCAATTTGACAGCATTGTCACCAACATAACTGCCTACAACAACTTGAGCTTCAGTCATCAAGAACTCCAAGTATAAGGAAAGGATCACAACATGGCTTTGCATATTTCCATGAATTGCCTTACTAATTCTCTATCCGGTGTATTGGTGGACACAGGTTCTTCACTCAACGTCAAGCCAAAATCAACTTTGTCTAGATTGACTTTTGAAGGAGCTCCTATGAGATATAGTGGGGTTATTGTCAAAGCTTTTGACGGCTCCAGAAATAATTTCATCGGAAAAGTGGATCTCCCCATGACCATTGACCCACATACCTTTCAAATCACCTTTCAAGTGATGGATATCCATGATTCTTACACTTGTTGGTTGAGTCGCCCTTGGATCCATGAGGAAATGGTTGTCACTTTAACTCTTCACCAGAGGCTTAAGTTTGTAAGAAAAGGGAAGCTAGTCACAGTATATGGAGAAGAAGCTTTAGTGGTGAGTCACCTATCATCTTTTTCTTTCATCTATTCTGAGGATGAGGTTGGAACCAAGTTTCAAACTCTATCTATTGCTGACAAGAAAGAGAATGGAGCTTCCATTCGTTCCTTCAATGATGCACGACAGTTAGTCGAAGATGGTTCAACGACTGGATGGGGACAAGTTGTGAGTCTCCTCGAAAATTAATTTCGTGAAGGCCTTGGCTTCTCACCTACATCTTCAAAGTTTGCTCAACAAGACACGGTTGTCCGTCCTATTCGATAAACTTTCAGAAGTGGAGGATTCATCAACCCTACTCAATCTGAAACAAATGTTGTCATTGAAGAAGACCCCGAAGAGAATGCACAAAGCTTTGTGACGCGTGGGATGGTCTTCCAAAATTGGATAGTTGTTGATGTTCCTACAATTATTCATGTTTCTAAGTAATTTTTTATTGTTATTTCAAAAATTCCTTTCGTCCTACCCAACACAAAAGAGTATTTTGGATGGCTCACCAATAGTGTCTTCTCTCCACCAACAACGACAAGCTTGCCATTCTTCACAAGTTTAAGCTTCTGATATAGAGTAGATGTCACTGCTCCAGCTTCATGAATCCATGGCCTTCCCAATAAGTAGCTATAGGTCGGGTGGATATCCATTACTTGGAAAGTAATTTGGAAATCAATCGGACCAATCTTAACCGGAAGGTCCACTTCACCAATGACGGATTTACGAGAACCATCAAACGCTTTAACAATCGAGCTAGTCGTCAGAAAAGGATGGAACAACTTGAACAGCAAAACCATGAACTCAGGAAGAAGTTAATTCACTAAAAAGTAATTTGGATAGACTCACAACAATGATGGAAACATAGATGGATGCTCAGATACAGCCACCCCAAAAACCTATTCAAAGAACTATGATTTTAGAGGTTGTGTCTAAGCCCATTTTTGTGGCACCTGTGAATGCCCCTCAGTATCAAATGCACCCCAATTTCCTTTGGAGCATTCCCTAAAATTATGTACCTTAAGGTTACCGCCCACAAATTCCTGAAGCTCCCGTAATGCATGTTTTCATGGTTTCAAATGAAGGCTCATTTTGTCATGGTTTGAAATTATGTTTTTGGTTTATAAATAGAAACACGTGAATGGGAATGAAAAGATCTATAATGATATGTAATGTGGCTTGGTCTTTTCTGTTCAAGTTAAATATCGAAACGTGGAAGTAAGAAATGATATCATGAAAATGGAAACTAGCATTGGCCTTTGAAATTGGTAATTCAAGGTCTATGAGGAAATTGGGTAAAATAGGATAATTCTTAGCTTCAACTTAGAAATGAATCGAGGTTGTGGATTGGGAATGGCTCATGGAAAATGGTTGACTTTGGTCAACTGTTTGACCGCAAAGTCAACAGTTGACCCAAATCAACTGTAGGTCTCAAACTGAGGTTTTCTTGTGTGACTTATGATTAAGAACATATGAACATATAATGATGGCTTAGGAATAGTTTAAAACCTTGAGGAATCAAAAGAAAACCCAAGTCCAAATAACCAATGTAATGTTGCAAGCATGAGCTCCTTGAACCAAGATTAAGTAATCCACACCATATGAACAGAACACGAGATCTTACAAGGGCTAGGAAGATGTGACAAGATGCCAGGCAAGAACCTTCCCCAGGCGGGTTAGGGTTTTAATCCACATGATGAGGAAAACCACCATCTTCAGACTAAAGCGTCATGAAGGAATGATGTACATGAATGGGTCATGAATGAGTCTCGAGCCAAAATTCAGATGGAAAGAGAAAATGGAGGGAAAATTTTGGGGTACAACACTTTCTTCTTTTAACATCTCCCAAGCGTGGGATTCAAGGAATTTTTTTGAGTCAAACCCTTTATGGATCCTTTAGCGCCCCAATTGACCACTAGCTTATTGGCGTTGATACCCAAAATAATGGAGAGCCCAGTCAAGAAGAATCCTTGTAATAATTTGGGAAAGGGGTTGTATTCCTTTATTGGTTGGTTGAGGAGTCTCTCAAGGTTTTCCAAGGTTGGAGAGATTTGGAAGTCGGGGAAAGTGAAGCATTTCAAAGGGACGTTGTAGTATTGGGCCATTGTAGTGAGAACACCATAATCAACTTTCTCGGTCAGAAGATCTATAATGTTCCCAAAATTAGCTCTAAACTTGTTGTCCTTGAGGGTTGTTACCTTTGAGATGAGAACCTTTAATGAGCTGATGTCGAGACTCTTGAATTTGAAGGTAGAAGTACTTTTCCTTTTTGAGGAATCCATGATTGTGTCGGTAAATGGTCTTGTAATTCTGCGTTTGAACAAACAAAAATCTTAAGATCTTTGCTTATTAGTTTAATGATGAACGAATGTATGTATGAATGAATGATTGGTTTTATTTATTTCTATGGAACTTAGGCATGGGTTCAAAGTTTCGGAACATCGTGGCGAAGCATGAGGTTTAATAATGACTGCTTTGAAAACCAAGGTTCTCGCTTTGTATGATCTACGACTTTTGAGAAATTGTGTGTAAGACACTGCCCCTAGATAGAGTCATGGACTTCCTTGACTGTCAGTCGCTTATGTCAATTTACTTGTCAGGCGACTGCTCCATCAAGGTCATCTACTCTAAGTGAGATATTCATATCGACCCCTACGAGGAAGGCATCTCAGGGACCTATACTACACGACCATCGGTCTAGGCTGACCATGGTTAAATATTCTAAAAGGGGGTCTTAGGGTCACGGGCTCTAGTAAAGGAAAAGATGCTTACACCGAAAGCACGACAGACATCAATCCCCTTAAGAGAATCTACCACTAAGTGAGCTTCTCGTACGACCCTAACGAGGAAGGCACCTTACGGACCAATACTACTTAACCTCTCTTATCTCAAGCAAGCTCTCAGACTCGGGTGGAGAGTCTTTCACACAAGGTTTTCTTTGCAATCATTATTGCTTCCAATTTTTCCTTCATCACGGGACAAAAGTTATGGGCCAACGGACAAACAAAGAAAATGAAAAAATGCTAGCAATAAAATTAATATATACATAAAAAAATAATAGATAAACCTATATGTATGCAAAAGGAAAACAACCCAAACTAGGCTAGACTCGCTTAGGGAAAATCGGTGTCCTCAGCAGAGTCTCAAGTTGTCGCTAACGGGGTTTTGAATAACGAGTGAACTGGATGAACTGAACAAAATATTAGAAGAGTTTCCACTAAATTTTATTTGTGTGTCTCTATCAGAGAGGCGAGGGGAAATAGTCGATAAAATCCTCAAAAGATAAGCGTGTGGGAAACACTAAAAAGATAAGGAGTTAGTCTTGCAACCGAGATTAGGGTTTGGGAGTCGGTTATGCAAGGGGAAGGTTTTAGCACCCCTTATGTCCATGGAATTCCATGGGAACCATTTAGGTTGTTTATGTACATGGGGATTTATCTGGTATTATTTTATTTTCAAAAGAATGGATGAGTGAAAGAGAGGGGTTTTGGTTTTTTAGTATGGTGCTCGCCAAGGATTGTGACCCTTGTGCCTACGTATCACTCATCAAGGATGAGGAATCAGAGCTCCGTAGTTCAAAGTAGAAAACATTTGTGGGTTGATTTATTTTACCTTTGAGAAAAAGGTTTTCAGGGTGGGTTCCCTAAGGCACAAAAATTAGGTTCGATGGGTTGTTGATTTTACATTAAACAAGGGTTTATGAAAAGAGCTTGTGATTAGATCGTACTAAAGTCTAGGGGTGAAGGTGAATATTCTATACAACAAGTCAAGCGTCTTGCATCCAAAATAATCAGAGTGGGGGTAGGAATTCTTCATTCTCAATCATTCTTCATCACTTAAGGCTCGTGGCGCACAATACTAATCATAGTTATTAAGTATTTTGAATTTGATTAAGAAAAAGTTACTTGACATTGAATCAAGGGTTTGTTTATTTGATTAAGAAATTTGGCTTATGCAACATGAATGAAAAGTATCCAACAACAAATTAAATGGGTCTCATTGTAAGGTAGCCCAAGAGAAAGCCTTGTGTGTGTAAACGTAACCTATGCTAAACAAAGGATAATGGTCTTACAAACATGTCCCACTAAGGTGGTGCCATGATGCCATTTTTACAACCAGAATGTAAGTACATATGAAACCCAATTGTTTGAAACAAAGTGTCACAAAAGAAATAAAGAGAAAAGCCTCCAAGCAAAGGTCCTAAATGGGATCCTCTAAGTTCAAGTTGGTTAAGTGCCATGGATTGTTTTTGGTCTTGCAATTTTATCATGTTTTTGTTGATTTTATGGGTATGATAATAATAAAGTGAAGACAATATAATAAACATTCATGATGGAGTTTATACAATGATAATGATGATGATGAGTACTTGAATGTAAATGACATAAAAGTAAATAACAATGGATAATAAAAATGATAATAACAAAAGGTTAGTAGTAATCAAGGTTAGTAAAGTTAATGTGAGTTATATGGACAAGGAAAAATATTAACAAGTCAATAAAGGGTTAGTGAATGATATAAACAAGTAAGTAAAGATTTAGTGGGTTAGTATAAACCAAGTGAAATAAAAATGTATCAGATGAATCCAAGTTAACAAAATAAGAATTCATCCACAAGTCAAATGACCATGTTATTTGAAGTAGGAGCACCCTATTCATGCTTCAAAGTATAATGGATGAACACTTGATCATCCAATGGTAGGTTTAAAGTATGGAAGGTTTTAATCAACCCTAATCCAAACATGTCATGACTTAAATAGATTTCATGAGTCCATAAGTTCAAGACTTCAAAAGTCCATCAAAAACAATTCAAGTTAAATAAAACAAGTCACCAATAAATTATAGAGACAAAAATAAAGGGAATTTGTGTTCATATTTGCAAAATAATGAAGATTTGCACACGATGGGGGTTAAACCCCTGACCTTGGGGTCATGGGGGGATCAACACCCTCACCCACTGGGCCAAAGGCCCGGTTGTGTTAAAAAACACGCTAAACAAATAAAATGATAAAATAATGGTTATAAATGGATACGTGCAGGAATCAACCAATCAGAGTAAGGCACGACTTTTATTCAAATTCAAAAAACGCGGGAAACGTTCATCTTCAACCTTGGAACCTCAGAATCCAAACTCGAAAATATGTGTTCTTCATGGGATTTAAACATGGAACCTTTACCCAATCATGAAAATGAATTAACCTTCACACTCGTGAGTCATTGATTGGCTCCGAGTGTGGAGTATTTTGCAAAGAAACAGAAGAACAACTTTGACCTAGATTAAAAACTAAATGCTGGAAAAAGATTAATCAAAGCTACAAATTTAGGGGAAACGATTAGTGAGTGATTCGAGTGAAATGGAAACTTGTTTGGGTGATGGGGGTGGAGAAATCTACCTGATCAGAAGTAGCTCAGGGGATTTTTTGACGGTATATCTCAGCTCAGGTGAGGCTTGGGGAAGGGTGGTTAGGTGTTTGGAAAGTTTGACTGATGTGTGGTAAAGGTTTCTGGATGGTTGTTTGGGGTTAAGGAGCTCTGGAAATGAAAACTCGATACTCTATTAATGGAGGTTCAGCATAAATATAGAGTAAGTGTTTGGGGCCTTTCTCAGTGTGGTTCTGAAGTGGAACACCTTCACCTATTTATAGGGAAGGTGTGTGGATAGTTTTGGAAGGAGATTATGGAGGTTTGCTTCAGATTGGCATGTGACTTGAAGCATGCTTGGTGTTGACTTGGGGAACAATGAAACGGCTACATTTTGAGCTTGTTTGCACCATAGACAATTTGGTTTTGGTCCCTAGCATGGATTTGGAACAACCAAAGGAAATGAAATGGTTTGCTGCAGGATTTTCTTTTTGCCATTTTGGGAAAAATCAGAATTTGCATATGAGGTCGAATTTTATGATTTGTGAGGTTTTGGCTTGCAATTTGACCTTCAATCATACCATAATATGATATGTAATGTGTTTGTGTACCATTAGGATCAGAAGGAAATAGTTTGAGGCCTTGGCGCATTGATTTGCAAAATTTAGCTGATGTGCATCTGGTTTGTGCATCATGGCAAGTCATCAACTTTGAACCAATGCCAAATAAAATTGGCTCGTGCATTTTGTCTCAATTTTGGGAAATTTTCTCCTTGCCATGAACTTTATTGAATGAAAAAAGAACCAATTCAAAAGGGTTTGTGGTTTGGAAATGGCAATGTGTCCAAGTAGTGGTCATGACATGATTTTAGGGCATGGTGGACCAGCTTGGCCAATAGCAAAATTGAACCCCTTCCTCAATGAATTAGGTCTTGGATCTTGAAACAAAGTTGGAGAGGAAGTTATTTAGGGAATTTGGATCAGAGTGGAATTTAAAAATCTTGAGAAATGAGAAATTTATGGTCTTTGGAACTTCCCATAGGTCATTCTTGCCAAAATGTGACCAACCAACATGACCTAATTTGGTGATTTTGTGATTTATTGATTCTCAAGGCACAATGATGGATGTTTTGAGTTAAAATGACCATAAAATGATAGGAAATGAAGTTTGGACCTTTGTGGAATGATTTTAGGTCAAATTGGTGGGTGGATCAAGTCATGGAAAGTTGAAAAATTATGTATGAGTCAAACACTTGTAACATGGATTGAATGGATGTTTAAATGGTGGATATTGATTGTAATGGACATGAAATGATGTTGAATGAATGGTAGGGTGATTGTATGGACAAAATGAGCAAGGTCAATGACCAAAGGATCCTTAAACTAGGGTTCCTTGAGCCATCAGTTTCATCAAGAACCATGGTCAAATGAATTAGGGTTAGAGATGTAAGGATCAAGTTGATATGTTTAAAGGAAATAAGTCATGAACAAACTTTGGATTTGAGGGATCCTCAATGGCATGGTCAATATTCATGGAGAATTAATACTTGTTCAAGCCAAAGGGTCAAGAGCTAGGGTTTATCCTTGGGTGACCAAATAAATCTTGAAGCTTTTTCAAAGGGAACTCACCACCCAAATTGGACTTGGGGAGTGAGTGAGATGTCTTGAGTGATTCTACAAGATTTTTGGGATGCTTGAGGATGATATTAGGGTTAAGGTGGCTTGGGCACACCTCAACATGATCAGAGGATCTTGGGGATTTGCAGATGAATCCCAAACCTTAGGCTTGTGGATTATTGTGATCATACATGCATATGAGATTATATGAATGGGATGTATGCTTAAGGTTTAGGGCTCAAAAGAGTTATATGGGGTAGGGAAAATTTGAGGGTATGACACTCCTTAATATACATACTTTTATCATCAGAGTCATCTTTCTTACTATCAACTAGAGTTTTGTGCACCACTAAATGGAGGGAAGAGAAAATATTATTTTCACGCCTCCACATCAGTAATTGCTATAACTCTTCAAACATGCAAATTCCCAATTCATCCCTTAACTTCTCAAACTGGTTTGCATCCAAAGCTTTATTAAATATATCTTCCAGTTGCTTCTCAGTGGCCACATGCTCAAGAGTAACAATTTTGTCCTCAACAAGATCCTTAATAAAATGGTGACGAATATCAATATGCTTTGTCATGCTATGTTGAATGGGATTCTTGGATATATTGATTGCACTCAGATTGTCACAATATAATGTCATGACATCCTGCTTGCCATTATATTCCTTTAGCATTTATTTCATCCAAATCAATTGAGAACCACTACTTCCTACTGCAATATACTTAGCCTCAGCAGTAGACAATGACACACATTTTTACTTCTTGCTGAACCAAGATATAAGATTATTCCCAAGAAGAAACATCCTCCAGAAGTACTTTTTCTATCATTGGCATTATTTTTCCAATCTGCATCATAATACCCTACAAGCATAGAATTATAACTATGAGAATACATCATTCCATACTCCCTAGTACCATTGATGTACTTCAAGATCCTCTTCACTTAAGTAATGTGACTGATTTTAGGCTCAGCCTGATATCTAGCATATACTCCTACAACAAAAGTGGTGTTTGATCTTCTAGCTGTAAGATACAAAAGACTACCAATCATACACCTATACAACTTTGATCCATATTAAAACCTTTTTCATCCTTAGTTAATTTCAAGTGAGTTGATGCAGATGTCCTTTTGTGATTAGCACTTTCTAGGCCAAACTTCTTCACTATATTCTTAGCATACTTGCTTTAAGAAATAAAGATAGTATCATACATTTGTTTAACTTGAAGACCGAGAAAATAAGTTAATTCACCAACAAGACTCATCTCAAGTTCAGATTGCATTTGGATGACAAAATGTTGGACCATCTAGTTTAACATCCCTCCAAACACAATGTCATCATTCATCAAGATATATCTGAGCTATCATGAATTTTACATCCTCTTCCTTAACAAACAAGGTCTTGTCTATTTCCTGTTTCCTATAGTCATTGTTGACAAGAAACTCTGTTAACCTTTCATACCAAGCCCTAGGTGCTTGATTTAAACCATATAGAGATTTCTTCAGTTTGAAAACATGATCTGGAAAACTAGGATCTATGAAACCCTTGGGTTGTTCAATATATACCTCTCCATTTAAGTACCCATTCAAGAAGGCACTTTTCACATCCATCTAAAATAACTTGAATTTTAGCATGCATGCCACTCCTAAGAGCAACCTTATGGATTTAAAACAGGAAACAAGAGCAAAAGTCTCATCAAAATCAACTCCTTCAATTTGGTTATATCCTTGAGCTACAAGTTTGGCCTCGTTTTTTGTCACAATTCCCTTTTCATCAGATTTATTCTTGTAAATCCATTGTGTGCCAATAACATTCATTCCTCTACGCCTCAGAACTAAGTCCCACACTTCATTCCTTTTGAGCTGACCTAGTTCTTCTTGCATAGAATTAATCTATAATTCATCAGTCAAGGCCTTTTTCACATTTTTAGGTTCCAATTTTGAGACAGAACAAGAATTGGATATCAAATCTCTGGATCTAGTGGTGACCTCTTCATCAAGATTTCTAATAATAAGTTCCTTTAGATGATCTTTATGATTTCTAATAGAGGGAACTTTTTTGGCTTGAGGGTTATCTGATTTAGTCCTTACTGCCTCAATGTTGGACTCAATGTCTTCCACATTTTCTGAAGCATTAGTCTACTGAGATGATGTTCCAACATCTTCATCGACATCAGTCCCTCTCACAATAATTGAATCATCAACCACAACATTAATTGATTCCGTCATGATCTTGGTTTTGGAGTTAAATACCTTGTAAGCTATGATATTTGTATAGTAGCAAAGAAATATCACTTCATCACTTTTGGGATCCATTTTTCTCCTCTGTTCACGATCAACCAGAATGTATCATTTACTCCCAAACACGTGAAATTTTTTAAAAATAGGTTTCCTTCCTTTCTATAATTCATAGAGAGTAGATGAAGTACCAACTCTCAGAGTAACACGATTATGGATATAGCAAGCAGTGTTCATTGCTTCAGCCCAAAAATGATAAGGAAGATTTTTTGCATGAAGCATGACTCTAGATAACTCTTGTAATCTTTTTTTCTTGCTGAACATAACTCCAATTTACTGAGGAGTGGTGGGAGATGATAACTCATAACCAATACCTTGAGAAGAACAAAATTTAGAAAATATTTCATTTTCAAACTCCTTGCCATGGTCACTTCTGATTTTGACAATCACATTTTCCTTCTCTCTTTGAAGGCGTTAACAAAGGTCTTTGAATACCTCAAAAGTGTCTGATTTTTCTCTAATAGAATTCACCCAAGTAAACCTTGATAAATCATCAACAACCATATAAATATACCTCTTTCCACCAAGACTTTCAACTTGCGTAGGCCCCATTAAGTCCATATGAAGAAGTTCTAAAACTTTGGAAGTAACCTGATGTTGCAACTTCGGATGTGACATCTTGGTTTGCTTCCCGATTTGACACTCACCATAGACTTTACCCTCATCAACTTTGATCTTTGGTATACCTCTAATAACTTCTTCAGACATAATCTTCTTCATACCTTTGAGATTCAAATGTCCAAGCTTCTGGTGCCATAGCTTGACTTCATCTTCCTTTGACATTAAGCATGTGGAAGAACAAGTAGTTTCTACTGGCATCCATAAATATAAATTGTCTTTAGACCTAACTTCTCTCATCATAGAATCATTCTTCTCATTTGTAACCAAACATTCTGACATGGTGAAATTGACTTTTAAAACTTGATCACATAACTGACTAATACTAATGAGATTTACAGTCAGTCCTTTCACAAGCAGAACATCATCTAGTCTAGGAAGAACAGTGGAACCTATATTTCATATACCATTGATCTCACCTTTATCTCTATCACCAAACGTGAAAAACCTAGAGGAATAAGATTTAATATTCACCAAATACTTCTTGACCCCTGTCATGTGTCTTGAACAACCAGTGTCAAAGTACAAATCTTCTTTAGATGAAGCTCTAAGATAAGTATGGGCTATAAGAATAGAGACAATAACCTTAGGTTTCCACTCCTTTCTAGTTTTAATCATTACATGATTAGCCATAGGATATGTTGGATGTTTTGGATAATCATACAGTCTGTAGCATAAAAGGCTTTATATGTCCATATTTACCATAGTAATGACATTTACAAGGCAAAACAATTGACTTTAGTTTGAGTTTCCTGATGTACGGAAGGATGTTGTAACATTTGGTTTGACATCATGGGCTCATACTTCCTTTCTGGAGGAACAAATTTTGTCACGTGGGTTTTTCCTTTTAGAGATTCGTAATCAAAACCTATACCTCTTATGTTTCCGGCCCCTTTTCCAACTTAAAGAATTTTATCTAACATATCAGACCCATTGTTCAACATTCTTACTGATTTTGTCATGTTTTCAAGTTTAGAATTCAATAGGGTTACCTCATCTTGAAGACCAAAGATAGTAGATAAAAGGTTCTATTTTTCAACCTGCAATTAAGCAATAATGCTCTTTTTCTTTTCTCCTATATTACACACTTCTTCACTTCTGACACAGAGCTCTCTGTATGAAATAACCAATTCTTCATAAGAAACATCCTCATCATAGGAATCTTCATTAGGGTCATATCTACCTGGGAAGATTGTAACATGCTTAGCAATTTCATCATCTGTTTCACCTTCAGAATAATCATCAGACCAAGAAACAGACAATCCCTTCTTTTGTTTCTTGAGATATGTGGGACATTATGATCTAACGTGACCAAAACCCCTACATCCATGACACTTAATACCTTTTCCTTGATTGGTATTTTCCTTTGTTCTTGCTTTTCTCTGAGAATCATTATTCTTACTGATGTCGAATAACATGTTCTTGACATTGGGTCTTGACTTCCTATCCATTATCTTCAACACCTTATGAATTGCCTCCAAAGAAGCACAATGGCATTAGAAATTCCTTCATCAGTTTCCATGTTACATTGATTCTCTTCATCCTCAGTGTTGGAGGTAAAAGTTGTGCTCTTATTCTTCTTTTCCGATCTATCACTGATAGTCGATTCAAAAGTTTGAAGTGATCCAATAAGCTCATCAACTCTCATGTTGCAAATGTCTTGGGATTTTTCAATAGTTGTGACCTTCATGTCAAACTTCTTAGGCAATGATCTGAGAATTTTTATAACCAGCTTCTCCTCTGGTATCTTCTCTCCCAAGGCACTAGATGAATTAGCAATGTCAAGGTTACTCATGTGAAAATCATGAATGCACTCATCATCTTTCATCCTGAGATTTTCAAATTTGGTGGTGAGAAGTTGAATTCTTGACATTTTGACCTTAGATGTGCCTTCATGAGTGGTTCTGAGAATTTCTCAAGCATCTTTGGCCTTGGTACATGTATTTATTAACTTTAATATATTTTTATCAACCCCATTGAACAAGGCGTTCAAAGCTTTGGAGTTTCCCAGAGCAAGTTCATCTACTTCCTTAGACCATTCCTCTTATGGCTTCAAATAAGTCATGTCCTTCCCATATTTGTCCTTCACCACAGGGTGTTTCCAACCTTAGATAACAACTTTCTAGGTTTTGTTATCCCTAGATTTTAGAAAAGCCACCATACACGCCTTCTAATAATCATAGTTGGTGTCATCCAGAATAGGTGGTCTGTTAGAAAATCCTCCTTCCTTGTCCATAGTACCAGAAAACATCTCTCTGAAGCTCACCCAAAACAGAACAGGGTGCCTGCTCTGATGCCAATTGAAATTCTGGTACACAAATAACATATGTCGTATACAATGTCATGACACTAGGATTAGGACATTGTCACAATAGGAATAATTACAGTGTTAAAGTAAATAGCAGGAATTAAATAACACAGGTCAATTGTTAACCCAGTTCGGCGCAACGTCACCTACATCTGGGGGCCTCCAAGTCAGGAAGCAAATCCACTATGATAGTATTAGTTTGAAGTTCTAAACAACCTTTGGTTTTACAAACTTCTCACCTAATCACTACCCTTGGAATTTCTATATAAGACTCTCCTAGATATGAGACCCTTCTCACTTCCCTTCAATCACACAACAATGATAGCAACTTCTAAAAATAAACAGAAAACACACTTCCAATGAAACATAATCCACTCTTGCTTAAAATCTTATGAGTGATTCACAATTACAAATCAAATCATCAGTCCAATTCAAGTATTTAAGTGATACAAGAATGACTCACAAATAAAAATAAACAAACTAAACCCTAACAGAGACTATCACATACGCAACTTCATTTGTGATAATCTTTGTTAAGGTTTAGTTTGTTCATTGTTATTTGTGAGACATTCGTGTATCACTTAGGTGCTTGAATTGGACTGATTTTTTGAGTTATAGTTGTGAATCACTCATAATCCTTTAAGCAAGAGTGCATTTTGTTTCATTGTAAGTGTGTCTTTTGTTTATTGTTATAAGTTGTTATCACTGTTGTATGATTGAAGATAAGTTAGAAGGATCTCATATCTAGGAGAGTCTTAGATAGAAATTCCAATGGTTGTGATTAGCTGAGAATTTTATAAAACCAGAGGTTGCTTAGAACTTCAAACCAATACTATCATAGTGGATTTCCTTCCGGGCTTGGATACCCTCAGATGTAAGTGGTGTTGCACCGAACTGGGTTAACAATTGACCTGTGTTATTTACTACCTGCTATTTACTTTAACATTGTAATTGTTTCTATTGTGGCAATGTCTGATCCTAGTGTTGTGATATCATATATGACATTTGTTATCTACATACCATAATTTCACTTACGGAATGAAAGTTATGACCAAAATCTTCGGGGTATGTCAACAATTCATTAACCGAACATATAAACAAAAAATTCACCCATATAGTAGGCATAGTAATAATACTCAAACAATTAACATATCCCTATCATGTTATATCTCTGAGTGCTATCTTTCTAACGCTTCAAACAGAGCGTTATTTGGATGCACGATTACAAAGTTATGAGGTAAAACGTCAAAGCATGTTGCAGTCGCGAAACTGAAAAATTTGATAAAGATACTACAATAACAATTGATTGTCATTGGATGACAACCGATTGTCTTTAACTCCCAGTCCAAAAAATCACGTTTCTGAAGCATGCATGACAACCATTGACACCAGCTACAATCGATTACACATAGCAAAAAAAACACTTTTTACAAACTATCAATCGATTGTATTGCTACTGTAATACCCCAAAATTTACCCTTCATTTTCTTGGAAGCATGGGATTATGTTTCACCATTGCATTAGCATCATACTATGTCATACTCATTGCATATTGCATCAGTGACTTGGGAAATCAGGGTTTGATTGACCACTCCTTAACAGAAGGATCCCACACAAGGCAAGACTGAGAGTTGAACTTCATTCTCCAAATTTACAAGTCTCAATGGTCTCAAGGTGGTCCAGGTATCTTATGATGGTCTATAGTTCATCAGTCGAAGACTCAGAACTCTCAGAGTGTGCATCTGCAATTAATCAGGAAATTAGGGTTTCATGGCTATCTGCAACTGGCAAGGTTGGTTGGAAGTGAAGGGGGCTCATTCATGTCATGATTAGAGAAGAATCTTGGCCTAGAAAGATCCACAATCATCTCACAAAGATCCATTGGCGATCAGTGCAATCAGTGCCTGATCATTTTGCCCTAAAACTAAGGTTTTGCATAAAATCGGTTTATTTCTGATTCCTCGGATGAAACTCATTTCCATGGCCCTCCATATGTCCACAAGGGTCTACATGCAAAAAATCAGCTCTTTATTTGAGTCAGAGGTACTTCAATTGTTCAATGGAATCGGGAATCAGATGGTTTGGGAAAAGTCAATTGTGGGGCCAGAAAAGTCAACTCCTGGCATTTTGAAAGTGGAATCTCAAAATTCATGCCTAAGGGATCCCACATGTGAAATTTGATCAAGGTTGGATCAGGGATTCATCATTTAATCAGGAGTTTGAAAAGTTACCAAATTTGGAAATAGTTGACTTTCCATTTAGGGCAAGTTTTTATGGTTTTTGCACCCACTTTAAGCCCGTTTTCCACCAAGATGCAATCTCCATTTGAAACTTTCTCCAACATGAAAGTTGTTCCTCTTGTTCCAAGCTTTCTATAGATATAAAGTTTGTTCCATTTGGATTAAAATTGAGAAAGTTATGCTTGGTCAAAGTGAGACATTATTTTAGAACACTTAGCAAATTTTCCAAGTCCAAAATCTTCAAGATTTGTCAAGACTTATGGGCCAGATTTCTTGCACTTCAAGGCATCTTTTGAAAATACTTTCTTCATGACAGTTGTACCTTGTTATGTCCTCTTTCACATACTTTTGGAATCATCCCATTTGGATCATTGGTTTGAAAGATACACTCATCTAAAGTTGGTATCATAGACTGAATGTTTTGACAGCATTTAGGCCAAACTGGCCCAACCATTTTGCAGCTATGGAACCTGAACTTTATGGCCATTTTTCACCTCTTTCCACTCATAATTTCAATTTGTGTTCAACATGAAAGATGTTAAGCCCCATGCCCTCTTTCTACTGTTTGCATTGCCTTGCCATTTGGACATGTATTCATCAAGATACAAGGTCATAAAGTCACCCTCTTGAACTTATTTCCAAAAACCATGTCATGTTGCACAAACCAACCAACACACTTTTTACCTCATTTGGCCATTTGCTTTTGGTTCACTCACTTAAGTTTAGCCATAATTAGATCTTCTAATACACCTCACTTTTGGCACATGTTGCTCATAAACCAAAACCATACACTTAAGCCCATTAAGAACACCTTGAGCCTACATATTTAAACATCATAAACCCTAATCTGAAGAGGGTGGCTGCTGTATTTTCAAGGCAAGGCAAGAGAGAAAGATCAAGTGTCATACCATTTCCATTTCACAAGTCCTTGAAGTTTCAAAGAGCACCTCATTCTTCCTTCCATTCTTCCAATACCAAGAGGCAGTGGACTGTTTTCCACTAGGTAAACTCTCTAATCCATTCTCATAACTATGGCCTTGTTCATTTCATGCTTGTCCATTGTCATTTTTCCATGCTAACCATACTTATTCATTCCTTTACCATGCTTACTTTTCCATTATGCCATGCTTTTTTCATGCTCTTTTTTCCATGTTAATATATGCTTTGCATGTCCATGAACCCTTCAATATGAGACATTGCTTTTAAGTTGGATTTTGTAACATTTATTTTTTGTTGAATCTGGGTGCATGAAGCCCCCTTGTTGTTCACTTTTCTACATGTTAAAGCCATTATTTTCAATGAAACAAAGCACCATTGTGTTCTACATGTTCCATACTTGAACTTTGCTTTTTACATCATCTCATTTGGAGCACTGTAGCGTGAGATATGATGTGTGGAAGATGGAAGAGGTTGCTGCGTTTTTTTTCACGTTTTTCATTCATTTTGCATGGGGAGGGTTTGCATGAGAGAAGATAACGCGTGGCAGGCTGTACAGCCGTCCGATCGCGCGCTCCCCGTTCGATCCTGGCCGTGCGCATGGTTGTTTTGTCTTTTGTGACTTTAATGAAGCCATGACCAATTAACCAGCATGTTACATAATTATTTAAATGCTACATTTTATTTAATGTCACATGTTCATTAATCACATGTGGGCTGGGCTTGACGCTGGATATGCTATCCGCCCCCCACCACACACGAGGCCCATCATCACTATTTCATTTTTATTTTCTTTCTTTAATTCTTTTATTCCTTTTTTTATTCTGTTTTGATTTAATTAATAAAGAATATTTTATTTATTCATAAAAATACCAAAAAATATATTTTACATTGTTTAATGTTTTATTTAATTTATTTAATTTTTATTTTCATATTTTATTTAATGTTAATATTTTAAATTAATTATTTGTTTCAAATAGTCCATTTTAACACATATATTTTTATTAATTTCATTTTCTTGACTTAAAATTAATTTTAACTTCTGATTTTTAGGATGAAGGTTGACCAATGTCTCATGGTCAACTTGACCTTTTATTGGAATTTTATTCCCCATTTTCAATTTATTTTGGATTTATTTTTGACCTAGTTTGCTTGGTTGACTTTTCATTTGACTTCTGTTTTATTTCAATTAATTTATACACTAATTTTCGTTATTTTTGAAATCGTTTTGGGGGATGATGATGTCCTGACCCCACCTCATTTAATTTACTGGATTAATTTACTATTTATTTGACATTTTTTAAGTTGACTTGACTTTTTGGTTGACTTTTCTATGATTGATGTTTGACATAGGGATTGCTTATGGCAATTGAAGAGATCTTTTGATCCTCCCTTGTTCATCTCATGTGCCATGTATTTAAGCCCTTTCATCTTGATATTATTTGATCCTTGCATCATTTTCCGATTAAATTATTCAGTGATCCTTTGTGTGCATAGTTTCACCTGTCTGATTCATCTGATATTTTTTATACTTGTTTCTTTCATCCATGCTTCTATTGTTTGATTGATTAACATGTCTATACTTCTCATGAATTGTCTAATGCTCATTCATTTCATATACCTGTTTATTTATCTTATTGATTGATAACTGTTGCCTACTTGTATGTTGTATGAGGCATATATCTTTATTGTCTGATTGCCATGAACAATCCCCATTCATAAAAAATGTACCCCTCTCCCATGAAGTGTATATATTTATTCTTTCATTCTTTATTCATCTGTTAATACAAGAAATAAAATGAACATCCGATAACCATTTCAAAATAAGATCAAAACCTCGATCCAACATCGAGTAATCATTTTCAAAACTTAACATAACCAGCACGTATTCATCCATCCTTTTATAAGTCGATTGCTTCATGCATCGCCATTTCTCTTGTAAGTCGATTGTTTTACGCATCGCCATCTACCTGTAAGTCGATTGCTTCATGCATCGCCATCTACCCTTATCCCTGGTTTCTCTCCTTGCTCCATTCGTCGATTCTTGTTCTGTTTAGGTAGCACCCATTAGGTAGAACCTTTTGTATGATAACATAGGTAGAATTCCCTCATTCTTTTGTATGATGACATAGGTAGAATTCCCTTACTCTTTTGTATGATAACATAGGTAGGATTCCCTTATTCTTTGTATGATAACATAGGTAGAATTCCCTCATTCTTTGCATGCTAACATTAGGTAGATGTTCCCATTTGCAAATCCTAACACTTAGGTCCACATTGCATGACAACTCTAGGACAGAGCTTCCCCATTTTTAGACCTTTCGTGCGTCTCCGATCTTGTGGCATGTAGTCCGTTCTATTGCAAAGAGGTAACTGCCTAAGACTCGATTCAGCGAGCTGCGACACCTACTGCTAGGACGTGAACACATTGCCGACTCTCCTTTGACACAACTGGTGTCTTCCTTTGTAAGTCCATGTTCAGAAGGCAACCCCTATGTAGGCGAAATACGACAACTCTGATTCTCATGTTCAGATGAGATAAGTAGGCACGAGATGCGATGTCTTGCCGAGTTCGACTAATGACTAACAACTAATCCTCGCTTGCTTTCGCCCTCGTTGTGATTCTTTTTCTCTCGCCCTCGTTGCGATGGAGACATTCCCTTTCCCTTGCCCTAGTTGCAATCGAGACCCTTATTCCAGTAGTTAGTTGAACTACGTTTTTCTCTGATTCTCATTCCAGATGAGATACGTAGGCATAAGACGCGATGTCTTAGCGAGCACACTTCTCTTTAACCCATAGGTAGCCGAGCTATGAAGACTCTGATTCTCATATTCATATGAGATACGTATGCAGTGGATGCGACATCCGTGCGAGTCATTTTCTTTTGACCCTCTTTTAGTAAATAGTACATTAGATAAACACACACCTTTTAGACAAGAACAACAAGAGTGGATCCCGTAGAGTACTACGGATGCGTAGGGGTGCTAATACCTTCCCTTTGCATAATCGACTCCCGAACCCAAGATTTGGTTGTGAGACCTTGTCTTTTCCTTTCCTTTTCTTCAGGTTTACTTTGAGCGTTTCCTTTCCCTCCTTTGGGATAAATAACGCACGGTGGCGACTCTTCTGTCATTTATTTTCTCGCGGTTGTTTCTTCGCACACTATATTTTTTAGGCTGCGACAGCTGGCGACTCTGCTGGGGATCCGGTTTCCCTAAGCGAGTCCCTCCTAGATTTTGTAGGTTTCTTGTTTGTTGGGTGTTTATTCTTTTGTACAGTTATTTATTTTTCAGCATTTATTTGCTTTACCTTATTGCATTCATGTACATATGTTTGCTTGTATCTGTTGGCTCTGCTGTTGGGTTGTTTGTTTGTTGGGGTGGGATGTTCTATGAGAGATAAGCCCACTACCCAGGCTTAAGCGTACACACAGGTTTTAGAATGGATAGTCATGAGGCTTGCGTGGCATGTTGCTACGTTAAGTCGTTCATGAGGACCCACACCCAAACGAGGTTTCTTTTGGATATATTTTGTCCTATGGGTGTTCCATAGCGACAGATGTTCCTCTAGAAATCGTCGACTCTGGTAACCATTTCCCGAGGACTCAGTCAAGGCCTCTCCTCTGAGACGCGTTTATGTTAGCTCTGGTGGGCGCATTCTCGCTGCTCAACCCGAGGACCCCGAGACTGGGAACTTGCTTTAGGATGTCCTGTTGAGGGGAGTCAGTGGAGGTCTTCTATCCCATAATAATGTCAAACCTTCAGTGGTAAACTTATTATTCTCGACTGAAGGGATGAAGCGGAAGAACGTCTGTTCTTAGAACCTACCAGTGAGGGGCGGGCTAAATTCAGGAAACCTTAACCTTCAACCAACCCGGTTTTCTGGAGCAGTGTTTTGATCTTGTATTATATTCCTCAGTGGGTTTCTCTTCAGACAGTGTAACCCGACAGATGTTCAAGCAGATACAACAGTCCTGGTTTCCATGTCACTGCATTGCATCACATCATTATGCATTCATATCATTTAACACATGTTTATCTATTTCTAGGGGGTTTACATCTTCTTCTTGATTCCGGTCGGGGTTTTCTGGTTCTCTTAATATGGATATTGGTAGAAAGAGACATGTCGCCTATAAGTTTCCTATGATTTGTTTGGAGCCTATTCAACAGCTGATGAAGTTAATGGATCATGATTCTCTAGAAGGATTCCAGAAGGAGTGCGGTTTGATTCTAAGTTTCGTCACGGTTCTCTCCAAGGATCAACACGATGCTCTGTTTACATTGCTGCAGTTCTATGACCCTCCATTGAGGTGTTTCACATTCCTAGATTATATTTTGGTCCCTACTTTGGAGGAGGTTGCCAATTTTCTCAGAGTTCCTATCAAGTCACAGTTGTTGTTCTACAGTTCTGAGTTTCTGCCCGATCTCAGCATGGTTGCTTCAGCCACATATTTGGGGAAATCAGTCTTGAAGTCTAATATGTGTCAGAAAGGAGGGGTCAATGGTTTTCATTTGAGTTTATTAGTGGGAGAAGCCAAGAAGAAGCTTGAAGATGGTGATCAGAAGGGTTTCAATGTTGTGTTGGCTCTTTGTGTGTATGGGATTGTCCTATTCCCTAATATTGTGAAATTTGTGGACATAGGCGCAATACGCCTCTTCGTGTTGGGAAATCCAGTGCCGACTTTGTTAGGAGATTTCTTTCATTCAGTGCATCACAGGAATGAGAATAGAAAAGGAAGAGCGGTGAATTGTTGTGCGCCTTTGTTTTATAAGTGGTTCAGTTCTCACTTACCCAAGTCAGGAGTGTTCGTTGATCTCAAGGACCCGTCGAGTTGGTCGAAGAGACTAATGGGGATAAGAGCTAAAGATATTTCTTGGTGGTCAGACCAAAACCTGCTTCGGGCAGATATTATTCACAGTTGTGGGGACTTCCCGAATGTACCGTTGGTGGGAAGAAGAGGAGGAATCAACTATAATCCTTCTCTAGCAGTTAGACAGTTTAGATATGCTTTAAGAACTCCGCCTTTGGAAAAAGATGTGGAAGAATCTCTGTTTTTCCATTCTTCATCTGATTTGACTGTATCCCGTAAGGCAGCTGAGGTCTGGCTCAAGGTGATCAAGAGAGGAAGGACTGTGCTTGGAAAAGGAGATTGTAGAACCTATCCTCAGTATGAAGATTGGCTTCAGGGAAGAGTTGAAGAGTTTGGTCTGCCGTTTCCTATTGAAAAACCTTTGTATCCACCAACTCCTGAGCAGTCAACAACGGTGAGCCGAGAGGAGTATGACAAATTGAAGAATGCCATGGAGGAGCTTCAAACTGAAAACTCGGAGTTGAGTGTGAAATTGCAAGACTGTATGCATTTGTGCCATGAGGCAGAATGTCAGAGGAGGGAAGCTATCAAATTGCAAGAGGAAGCAGAGAAGAAATTGGTTGTGGAGGTGGACTTCTTCAGGAAGACAGACAAAGCCTTGGGATCATCCAGTTCTGAGTTAAGGCGAGTCAAACAGTAGTTAACAGATGCTCATGGTAAGTTAGTTGGGTGGCAAGAGCAATGGGATGCATTTTCAGCTTCTAGGAAGGCAAAAGAGGAGGAGATGGAAGCCCAACTGACTGATCAGATGGAGAAATTGAAGACTTTGCTGAAGGAGAAGAACAATGAGCTTCTGTGTGCCCGTTCGACCAATGGTTACATCACGGATCAACTCAACAAAGCTCAAGAACAGATTGAAGAACTCAAGGTGTTGGCGGGTTTGAAGAGGTTTAGACTTGAAGAGGTATTCGGGGAGGATAATGGGAATTACTACATAGAGCACATCAACAAACTAGATGGGGTTATTCACAAAAGGAATCTGCTTATCCGGCGTTTGACAGAATGTCCAGATCATCCTGACACAGTGGCACTACTAGCTGAAGTGAGGAGCATTCCTTATGGGTTGTATATAGGAGGCTGATTCCTGATGTTTGTTCCTCTCTTTACTTATTGTGTTGTAGTGATGATCCACAAACTTGTTGTGGAGATCCTCTTTTGGTGTACTGTTGGCTAAGGCCCTTCTCTTTGAAATCATTTATATGATGGTTTTCCTTATTGCATCTTGATCTCGTAAGCTTATCCATGACTCGGTCTTCTTGCACTTTTATCTGATGTGAGACTGGAATCAAGGGGGTAGAATACCCTTTGGAACTGATAAACATGTCATTGCATTTACATATTCATTTGCATGTCTTGCATAACAGGTACCGCTGCGGTGTTCTCATATTATTTGGTGTTCCACTAGCAGGATAGTTGATTCAGGAATTCACCAGTACGGTACCCGCAAAAACCAGCAGAGAGCTATGGAGGGCCTACAAGCAGAACTCGCCGAGATGAGGATCCGCATGAACCAATTCATGGATGTGGTCCAGGGGGTGGCTCAAGGACAGCAAGAGCTCAGACAGATGATGCAGAGGAATTCCGCCACTAATCAACCAGAGACGGTGACTGATCCTCCAGCTGGAGAGGTTAACGGACCCAGTTGACCGGGGCCTACCCCGATCCCACATGTCAACTCCGGTCAACAGCCCGTCCATGATGATCAGGACGATCAGTTCACCTTGATGTAGGAAGACTTTGGCATGGACCCCATGTTTAGAAGATTAGAGGAGAGGCTGAAGGCAGTGGAAGGATAGAATCCTCTGGGGGTAGATGTTGCTGATTTGGGGTTGGTCCCAGATGTGAGGGTGCCACCGAAATTCAAGGTTCCGATATTTGACAAACACAATGGCAGCTCCTGCCCAAAGACTCATGTGCAAGCCTACTTCCGAAAGATGGTTGCATACTCCAATGACGAGAAGCTACTCATGTACTTCTTTCAGGACAGCCTAGCTGGGGCATCCCTAGAATGGTACATGAGGCTGGACATAGCCCACATCCGTTGCTGGAGGGATTTGGCTGAGGCTTTCGTGAAGCAATACCAGTACAACGCAGACATGGCACCGGACAGAACCCAACTTCAGAATTTGTCTCTCAAAAGCAATGAATGCTTCAGAGAATATGCTCAGCGCTGGAGAGAGACAGCTTCCCGTGTTCAGCCTCCTATGTTGGAGAAGGAAATGGCTAATATGTTCAGGAACACTCTGCCCGGATCTTACTTTGAGCGTCTGGTGGGTTGCAATGCCTCCAACTTTGCTGATGTAGTCTCTACCGGTGAGAGGGTGGATAACTATTTGAAGACATGCAAGATCCAGAGTGGAGTTGGATCATCATCAGGGGTAAAGAAGTTGTTCATACAGGGACAAAAGCGAAGAGAAAGGGATGTTAGTGATGTGTCTTCTTATTCATAAAAATACCAAAAAAAATATTTTACATTGTTTAATGTTTTATTTAATTTAATTAATTTTTATTTTCATATTTTATTTAATGTTAATATTTTGAATTAATTATTTGTTTCAAATAGTCCATTTTAACACATATATTTTTATTAATTTCATTTTCTTGACTTAAAATTATTTTTAACTTCTGATTTTTGGGATGAGGGTTGACCAATGTCTCATGGTCAACTTGACCTTTTATTGGAATTTTATTCCCCATTTTCAATTTATTTTGGATTTATTTTTGACCTAGTTTGCTTGGTTGAATTTTGTTTTATTTCAATTAATTTATGCACTAATTTTCATTATTTTTGAAATCTTTTTGGGGGATGATGATGTCCTGACCCTACCTCATTTAATTTATTTTTTCATAATTTATTGGATTAATTTACTATTTATTTGACATTTTTTAAGTTGACTTGATTTTTCGGTTGACTTTTCTATGATTGATGTTTGACATAGGGATTGCTTATGGCAATTGAAGAGATCTTTTGATCCTCCCTTGTTCATCTCATGTGCCATGTATTAGAGGCCTTTCATCTTGATATTATTTGATCCTTGCATCATTTTCTGATTAAATTATTCAGTGATCCTTTGTGTGCATAGTTTCACCTGTCTGATTCATCTGATATTTTTTATACTTGTTTCTTTCATCCATGCTTCTATTGCTTAACATGTCTATACTTCTCATGCATTGTCTAATGCTCATTCATTTCATTATGTGATTATTTGATTTGATCATATACCTGTTTATTTATCTTATTGATTGATAACTGTTGCCTACTTGTATGTTGTATGAGGCATATATCTTTATTGTCTGATTGCCATGAACAATCCCCATTCATAACAAATGTACCCCTCTCCCATGAAGTGTATATATTTATTCTTTCATTCTTTATTCATCTGTTAATACAAGAAATAAAATGAACATCCGATAACCATTTCAAAACAAGATCAAAACCTCGATCCAACATCGAGTAATCATTTTCAAAACTTAACATAACCAGCACGTATTCATCCACCCTTTTGTAAGTCGATTGCTTCATGCATCGCCATTTCTCTTGTAAGTCGATTGCTTTACGCATCGCCATCTACCTGTAAGTCAATTGCTTCATGCATCGCCATCTACCCTTATCCCTGGTTTCTCTCCTTGCTCCATTTGTCGATTCTTGTTTCGTTTAGGTAGCACCCATTAGGTAGAACCTTTTGTATGATAACATAGGTAGAATTCCCTCATTCTTTTGTATGATAACATAGGTAGAATTCCCTTACTCTTTTGTATGATAACATAGGTAGGATTCCCTTATTCTTTGTATGATAACATAGGTAGAATTCCCTCATTCTTTGCATGCTAACATTAGGTAGATGTTCCCATTTGTAAATCCTAACACTTAGGTCCACATTGCATGACAACTCTAGGACAGAGCTTCCCCATTTTTAGACCTTTCGTGCGTCTCCAATCTTGTGGCATGTAGTCTGTTCTATTGCAAAGAGGTAACTGCCTAAGACTCGATTCAGCGAGTTGCGACACCTACTGCTAGGATGTGAACACATTGCCCACTCTCCTTTGACACAACTGGTGTCTTCCTTTGTAAATCCACGTTCATATGGCAACCCCTATGTAGGCGAACTACGACAACTCTGATTCTCATGTTCAGATGAGATACGTAGGCACAAGATGCGATGTCTTGCCGAGTTCGACTGACGATTAACAACTAATCCTCGCTTGCTTTCGCCCTCGTTACGATTCTTTTTCTCTCGCCCTCGTTGCGATCGAGACATTCCCTTTCTCTTGCCCTAGTTGCAATCGAGACCCTTATTCCCGTAGTTAGCTGAACTACGTTTTGCTCTAATTCTCATTCCATATGAGATACGTAGGCATAAAACGTGATGTCTTAGCGAGCACACTTCTCTTTAACCCATAGGTAACCGAGCTACGAAGACTCTGATTCTCATATTCAGATGAGATACGTATGCACTGGATGCGACATCCGTGCGAGTCATTTTCTTTTGACCCTCTTTTAGTAAATAGTACATTAGATAAACACACACCATTTAGACAAGAACAAGAAGAGTGGATCCCGTAGAGTACTACAGATGCGTAGGGGTGCTAATACCTTCCCTTCGCATAATCGACTCCCGAACCCAAGATTTGGTTGCGAGACCTTGTCTTTTCCTTTCCTTTTCTTCAGGTTTACTTCGAGTGTTTCCTTTCCCTCCTTTGGGATAAATAACGCACGGTGGCGACTCTTCTGTCATTTCTTTTCTCGCCGGTTGTTTCTTCGCACACTATATTCTTTAGGCTGCGACGGCTACGTCAATCAATTGACTCCCTTCAATTTTCCAAAATTTAAACTGCATCAATTGATTGCTTCCCTTGGTCAATCGATTGACATTCATCAGATTTTCAAATTTCCCAGATTTCTCTGTTACGGTGAATTCCTCAAACCCAAACCCTCAATCACCAAACCAGCCCCAATTGATTATATTAAAACATCTAAAATCACATTCTAACAATAATATAAACTAGAGCTTCTCTCATTAATTCATCACTCAAAATCATACCCTAAAACACCTAATTTCTCATCAATTCTCAAGAACCACAACAACCACATATCAATACACACAGTTACAAATCAAAACATAGCATTTGAAAATAGTATCATTGTCATATATTCATAAATATTCATCAAGGTAAGAACAAACCCTATTGGAGGTTAAGGGAACCTCTATATCCTTTCATGATTTGGCACACATAGACGAATTATTCTCCCCCTTACTTTAGATTTCAATTTTTTTGGCAAAAGCAAGGTGAATTAGTGTTCTTCCCTCAAGCCCTAGCACTCATCTTCAAGCTTTCTCTCCAAGAAGAAGAAGAAGAAGAAGAAGAAGAAGAAAGTTACTCCCTCTGTCTCATAATAGGTGTCTTAACTCGTTATGCACCATTCTTAAGAAAATAATTAAATTTATTAATTTTAATGATAAAATTAATGTCATTTACTAAAATATCCTTATTTATTATAGTTAATGGAATAGTTGAAAATAGTAAAAGTTAAAAAATAAGGGTGTAGTAATGAAAAAAAATAATAAATATTATAGACATTTATTTTAATACATGAAAAAGTGCAAATAAAACGCATTTAATTAACTTAATTGATTGCTTTCATTTATTTACAATTTCTTACCATACTTATTTACCATACATAAAACACTTTTCATGTATTTATCTTATCTATTAACAGTCACATTTCTTACTTTTCAATGCAAATTTACCTATGAAGCTCTGACACGACATTCACACAGCGTGTCGCCGTGTCGGACATGTGTCAGACACCGACACGCGTACGACACTTGTACGACACGTATCAAACATGTTTTTAAAGTGTTCAACAGAAAAAAATAATTTAATTACTGCGGACACGGATACGACACCTTATTTCATATAAAGGACACGGCCAAATTCAGAAAATTTCAGAATTTTTTGTTAAAAAAAACCCTACTAAAAAATTTTCAAACATAAATAGGTTTTTTAGCTTTCATATTTCACTTCTTCACTATAAAAACAACATAATTCAGATTCCTTATTTTTTATATTTCACTGCTTTTGTCTTCACAAAATTCTTTTATCTTCTCCGATTATTTTTCATTTTTGCCATCATTGCTTCAGTTTTCACAAGGTATCTATGAATATCAATTATCATGTTTGAAATGTGTTTGAAAGAGTTGAAAGAATTTTTTATTCTTTTATTTTAAATAAACATAAATTTTGCTTCTCATTTTAAACTCTTTACAAATTTTGTCCATAAATTATATTATTATATTAATATATAAAATATATATAACCGTGTCCGTGTCCTATGATTTTTACATTAGCGGGGTCCTCATGCCCGTGTCCGTGTCTGTGTCTGTGTCCCATGTCCGAGTCCCGGCTTCATAGAAATTTACTTTCTCACTGTGCTAAATGCAACTTGATCTGTCACACTGGGAGATGGAAATGTTTCCAAAACAGATATGGGGAACCCCGATTTTCTAGGTTTCAATTTCAATTTTTTGTATTCTTTGACTTGATTCTCGATTTCCAAATAATAATTAAATTATTATTTAATGTAATTGATGATGGATACAAATATTTATTACTCATTTTATTTCACAATAAATATCACCTGCTTAAAAATATCACCCTCTTAAAAAGAAATACAAAAAGATGAAGTTTTTGAATTCTCGGGTTTTGTTTTATTGATGAACCTTAATTAATTATGTGTTTTTGATATAGTAATCCTGAAAAAAAATATGACGATGGGTAAAAATTTATTGATTTAGAATAATTAGATATTATGGTTTTTTTACAAAAATAACCCACTTTTTCAAGGAAATTCCCAAAATACCCCTGGTTTCAAAAAAAATCCCAAACTACCCCAGTTTTAGGAGGAGTCGCCAATTGAATTGGAGACTCCTCTTAAAAATTGAATGAAGGCGCCAATTGGATTGGCTAGGGCGGGTGCCCTAGCCAATCCAATTGGCGCCCCTGTGTAGGGTTTAAGAGGAGGCATCAATTCAATTGGAGACTCCTCCTAAAATGCAATTTTTTTTGTAAATGGTATACGTGATACATAAATTTGATATAGGACCACTTGATATTAATAAAATTTTCCGTTTACACAAAGAAACCTAATGGTGATGACCGGGATCACCTAACTGACCTCCGGTCCCACATCCTCTAGCTACCCTAACCCGCGGCCCTAACCCATGTTGACGATTCTGTACCGGTGTTTGAGCATCTGAGGGGCCAGGAGCGTCACTACCAACTACAGGAGAAGGTCTGTTGAGGTAGTCAGACAAGTCGACATAGTCTTCAGTATGCATCGATGGTGTATCGCCGTAGCTGAGCTCATGATCCATGCCAAAGAAGTTGGGATGTGGTTGACTCATTGAAGGGCGACCGGGACGGTTGAAGGGAGACATGGGTGTGAACGATGCGTCGAGGAAAGGTTGGAAAGATTGTTGGGGTGTTTTGTAGAGAGAGGGTTGTTGGATGTTTTGGTTTTGTGAGGTTTGGGCTTTTTGGCTACGGTAGGAGGAGGGGCGGATGGTGTTGAATGATCATTGGGTGTTCTGACTTAGGCAACTTTGGTAGGGTGATGGGGTGGGTGTGAAGCGATGTTGAGTCTCAGGTTGATGGTCAATTTGTTGGTGGTAGTATGGGGTATGCTCTTGGTATTGGGGTTGGGTGTATGGAATGTTTTGGTTGTATGTTTGTGTGTTGGTTGAACGGAACATTTGACGGAAAGGGGGTTATGTGTATCCAATTTTACACTGTTGTTGGGGGTTTGATGTTGAGGTGTCAGGTGTAACACCCTTCTAAAATACCCCAAATATTTAATAACAACAACAAATATATATCAGAGTAATTATTTCAGTTAAGGGTGTCACACAACACTTCACACATTTCACCATAAAATCAGTCATTGCTCATTATTTAATTCAACATAAACACTTCTTGCAAAATACACAGCGGATAGAGATCATTCAACATATATAATACATTACACATAAAATTATTCAACAAGTTAAAACATCCCGTCCCGATGTTACATCTATCAGAGCATGACCCACTAAGGAGACCACACTAGACTCCAAGCACTAGCTTCTACTCACTCACTGCTCGTTACCTGAAAAATAGTTGTAAGGGTGAGTTCCTTAATCGATATAATAAGCATTATAAATCATCATGTAATGCTAAGTAAATTTACACGTTAATCACCCTAATCATATCATGCATTCAGTAACGGCACATCAACTCAAATATCCTACTTAATAACAACGTAAAATGCAACTCAATAACAACATAAAATGCAACTCAAATGAGACTCGACTCGTCATGCATGTGGTACCATTCGGAGTAAAACTCCCAACTTAAAATCATTGCCATTTTAGTGGGCATCAAGGCATAAGCCTTCAACTTTCAACTTAAATTTGCCAATCCAGGCCAACGTGGTGTGAGCAAAGCTCCGACTTAATGCATATGAATGTACATGGCATACACGACTTTACAATTCCGACAACATAATAATAATAGCAACACAACAAGGTTTTCAACATAATCAACTTATAATCAACTTTGGCTCATCAAGCCTACAACTCAGTATTTTCAACAAAATCAACTTATAATCAACTTTGGCTCACCAGCCTACAACTCAGTATTTTCAACAACTTTAACACAACTTATCAACATATTTATATCAACACTTCATAACATAACCCAACAGAATTACTCATCAAAATTAACGATAATAGGCTAATCACCAATTATGTTCACAACATTAAAATACCAATTTTTCTGATTTCCAACAGTGTTAACCGGTTAACGCCCCGGGTTAACCGGTTAACGCAGGACAAAATACACTTTCTGGCAAAACGCAACAGTGTTAACCGGTTAACGCCCTGGGTTAACCGGTTAACGCAGGCAAAACAGCACATTTTCACAAAATATAACAGTGTTAACCGGTTAACGCCCTGGGTTAACCGGTTAACGCAGACAAAACAGCAGTTCCTGCGCTAACACAAAGCAGAATGCAAAATTCTCCGCATTTTCCGCCGTTGGAGGACTTCCGGACCTCCGATTCCAATTTCGTAAAAGCTATACGTTCGGAAATTCACAACTAACCCAAACACATATTCAATTACAGCCTAAACACAGTTTCATCCAACGTAATTTTCCAGCATTCACAATCCCAATTAGGGTCAATTCAACGGCTATCACTACCCATGACATGTTAATCTATGATACCCATTAAACGACGATAAACCCCCCTTACCTGAGATAATCCGGCAATCTCTAAGCTTCAAGCTTTTCCGTTCTTCAACCTTTGCTCTCTAGCTCTTCCTCTTTGCCCTTTCTCCACCTTTCACCTTTCAGCCGCTTCTCTGTTTCACGTGAAAACTCTTTAACCAAAAATGAAAACCCTTTTCTCTTATTCCAACTTATATATTTTCCAATAATTATTATTCCAAATAATAATAATAATAACAATCCAATAATTCAATTTATTTAATTAAATTATTAAATATATTATTAACTTAATTTAAATAATCCTCTTATTTAATTCGGGGTGTTACAACTCTCCCCTACTAAAAGAGTTTTCGTCCTCGAAAACATACCTCAAGCAAATAACTCTGGATAAGGCTCTTTCATCTGACTCTCCAGTTCCCAAGTCACATTGCCACCTGCTGGTCCTCCCCAAGCTACCTTCACTAAGGCAATCTCTTTACCCCGCAACTGCTTCAACTCTCGATCCTCAATCCTCATAGGCGATATTTCAACAGTCAGGTTATCTCTCACCTGTACATCATCTACTTGGATCACATGCGACGGATCATGAATGTACCTCCTCAACTGAGACACATGAAAAACCTCATGCAAATTCGCAAGTGACGGCGGTAAAGCGATACAATAGGCTACCTCTCCTATCCTCTCCAAAATCTGATAAGGACCAATAAATCGCGGTGTCAACTTCTTTGACTTCAAAGCTCGACCAACCCCAGTTATCGGAGTAACACGAAGAAACACGTGATCTCCCTCTCGGAACTCAAGTGATTTCCTCCTCTTATCATGATAACTCTTCTGACGACTCTGAGCAATTCTCATCTTCTCCTGAATCATCTTAATCTTTTCTGTAGTCTGTTGAACAATCTCCGGTCCAACCACAGCACTCTCACCGGACTCGTACCAACATAAAGGTGTCCGGCATCTCCTACCATACAAAGCTTCAAACGGTGCCATACCAATACTCGAATGAAAACTATTGTTGTAGGTAAACTCAATCAAAGGTAAATAACAATCCCAAGCACCTCCCTTCTCCAAAACACAAGCTCTCAAAAGATCCTCTAGTGACTGAATCGTCCTCTCAGTCTGGCCATCAGTCTGAGGATGATATGCAGAACTCAATCTCAGCTTAGTTCCCAAAGCCTTCTGCAAACCTTCCCAGAATTTCGATGTAAATCTAGGATCTCTGTCCGAAACAATACTCGACGGAATACCATGCAAACTTACAATTTTCTCAATATACAACTCAGCTAATTTCTCTAACGGATAGTCCATTCTGATCGGAATGAAATGAGCCGACTTTGTCAATCTGTCAACAATCACCCAAATAGCTTCAAAATTCTTAATTGTCCTCGGTAAACCAGAAACAAAATCCATACTGATACTATCCCACTTCCACTCTGGAATAGCCAACGGTTGCATTAGCCCAGACAGCTTCTGATGCTCAATCTTTGACTTCTGACAAGTCAAACAGGAATAAACAAAACTCGCAATTTCTCTTTTCATTCCCGGCCACCAAAATAACTTTTTCAAATCATGATACATCTTCGTAGCTCCCGGATGAATACTCAGACCACTACGATGTCCTTCCTCAAGAATACTCTTCTTAAGTTCGGTAACATCCGGAATACACACCCGATTGCCAAATTTCAAAACATCATTCTCATCAACTCTGAATTCACCACCTTGACCCTGATTCACCAGAGTCAACTTATCAACCAAAAGCACATCGGATTTCTGACCCTCTCTGATCTCATCCAGAATACCACTTGTTAACTTCAACATTCCCAATTTAACACTATTGTGAGTACTCTCACACACCAAACTCAAGTCTCTAAACTGCTCAATTAACTCTAATTCCTTAACCATTAGCATAGACATATGTAACGATTTCCGACTCAATGCATCAGCCACTACGTTTGCTTTACCCGGATGGTAATTCAAACCAAAGTCATAATCCTTCAGAAACTCTAACCATCTTCTCTGTCTCATATTCAGCTCTTTCTGATCAAACAAATACTTTAAACTTTTATGGTCACTGAAAACCTCAAATCTTGACCCGTACAAGTAATGCCTCCATAACTTCAGAACAAACACCACAGCCGCCAACTCTAAATCGTGCGTCGGGTAGTTCCTCTCATGAACCCTCAGCTGTCTTGAAGCATAAGCTATAACCTGCTTATTCTGCATCAACACGCCACCCAAACCCAACAATGAAGCATCACAGTAAACTTCAAATGATTCCGACGAACTCGGTAATATCAGAATAGGAGCAGTAGTCAACCTTCTCTTTAACTTTTGGAAACCTTCTTCACATTTTGAGTCCCAAACAAACGCTTGCCCCTTCCTAGTCAACATCGTCAATGGTAACGCCAACTTAGAAAATCCCTCAATGAACTTCCTATAATAACCAGCCAAACCAAGGAAACTTCGAATCTCAGCAACAGACTTCGGAGCTTCCCACTTAGATACCGCTTCTATCTTAGAAGGATCAACAGCAACTCCACCTCTTGAAATCACATGACCAAGAAAACTTACCTCTCCTAACCAAAATTCACACTTGGACAATTTAGCAAATAACTTCTTTTCTCGTAGAACTTCCAAAACCACTCTCAAATGTTCAGCATGCTCTTCTTCAGATTTCGAATACACCAAAATATCATCAATAAACACCACAACAAACTTGTCTAGGTACGGATGGAAAATCCTATTCATATACTCCATAAATACTCCAGGCGCATTAGTCACACCAAAAGGCATTACAGAATACTCATAATGTCCATACCTTGTTCTGAAAGCAGTCTTCTGAATATCCTCGGTTTTCACACGGATCTGATGATACCCAGATCTCAAATCTATTTTGCTGAACACACTTGCACCAACCAACTGATCCATCAAATCATCAATCCTCGGCAAAGGATACCGATTCTTGATCGTCACTTTATTCAGTTGCCTGTAGTCCACACACAACCTCATAGTACCTTCTTTCTTCTTAACCAATAGCACTGGTGCACCCCACGGTGACACACTCGGACGAATAAATTTCTTATCCAACAGATCTTCCAACTGACTCTTCAATTCAGTTAACTCAACAGCAGACATACGGTACGGAGCCATCGATATCGGCCTAGTACCAGGTACCAAATCAATCGAGAACTCCACTTCGCGCTCTGGCGGTAATTCATTCACCTCTTCCGGAAACACATCAGGAAAATCACACACCACGGCTAGATCGCCAATCACCAGTTTATCTTTAGCCTCCAAAGTCGCTAACAGCATAAACAACTCTGCCCCATCAGCTACTTCCTCATTCACTTGCCTTGCTGATAGAAACAAACTCTTTCCCTCCTCAATCTCAGGAAAGACCACCGTCTTATCAAAACAGTTGATAGAAACTCGGTTAAACACCAACCAGTTCATACCCAGAATAACATCAATCTGCACTAGTGGAAGACACACTAGATCCATTCCAAAGTCTCTACCAAAAATACTCAAAGGACAATTTAAACAAACCGAAGTAGTAGTCACTAAACCCTTCGCAGGAGTATCGATTACCATACTACCAAACATCTCAGATATCTCTAACTTAAGTTTCACAGCACAATCCAAAGATATAAAGGAATGAGTCGCACCTGTGTCAATAATAGCTACAAGAGGAAAGCCATTAATATAACACGTACCTCGGATAAGTCTGTCCTCACTGGAGGTTTGAGTTCCGGTCAAAGCGAACACCTTTCCAGTCTGAGATTTCTTTGGCTTCTGACACTGACTTCCAATATGCCCTTCTTCGCCACAATTAAAACAAATCATTTCCTTGTGCTTGCAATCAGCTATTGCATGGCCAGTCTTACCACAGCGAAAACACCTCTTTACTTCAGCAGTGCATACATTACTCTTATGACCAGCCTGACCACATTTGAAGCAAACTATACCAGCAGGAGCACCTCCCCCACTAGCTCTCTGAGCCGGAGTAGCTCTTTGCTTCCCTTTTCCAGCTGGAGCATCATACGGCTTGCCACGGTTTTGATGTTGCTTGCCTCTGCGGTCACTGACAATTTTGTAATGAGCATTATTGTCTTCTTCAAATATCCTGCAGCTATCAACCAATTCCGTAAAAATGCGTATCTTCTGATACCCAACAGCCTTCTTAATTTCAGAGCGCAATCCATTTTCAAACTTGATGCACTTGGAAAATTCAGCGCCAGCACCAGTGTAATAAGGATAAAATTTGGACAGCTCCACAAATTTCGCAGCATAATCAGTGACAGACATGTTTCCTTGCTTCAGCTCAAGGAACTCAATTTCCTTCTTACCACGGACATCTTCCGGATAATACTTTCTCATGAATTCCCTACGGAATACATCCCAAGTAATGACTTCACCTGCAAGGTCAACCTCTCGTGAGTCTCTAGCCACCAGTCATCAGCTTCGACTGCTAGCATGTGAGTACCATACCGAACCTTCTGAGCTGGAGTGCAATCCATAACACGGAAGATTCTCTCCATCTCTTTCAACCATCCTAAGGCTGCATCTGGATCATGCTTCCCTTTAAACACCGGCGGATTCTCTCTCTGAAAAGTCGCCAAGCTACGTGATCCAGCATCACCACCAGCATTTGGCAAGTTCTACACAGCTTGTGCCATTGCTTGCATTGCGGCAGCCATTGCAGCGTCATTCCTTCCAGCCATTTCAACTTAACAATACAACACAACTTAAAGTTAGATTAGTAACAATACACAATTGTTAGACAGTAACGACACGACAACTGGCCGGACAGACCGACCTGCTCTGATACCACTAATGTAACACCCTTCTAAAATACCCCAAATATTTAATAACAACAACAAATATATATCAGAGTAATTATTTCAGTTAAGGGTGTCACACAATACTTCACACATTTCACCATAAAATCAGTCATTGCTCATTATTTAATTCAACATAAACACTTCTTGCAAAATACGCAGCGGATAGAGATCATTCAACATATATAATACATTACACATAAAATTATTCAACAAGTTAAAACATCTCGTCCCGATGTTACATCTATCAGAGCATGACCCACTAAGGAGACCACACTAGACTCCAAGCACTAGCTTCTACTCACTCACTGCTCGTTACCTGAAAAATAGTTGTAAGGGTGAGTTCCTCAATCGATATAATAAGCATTATAAATCATCATGTAATGCTAAGTAAATTTACACGTTAATCACCCTAATCATATCATGCATTCAGTAACGGCACATCAACTCAAATATCCTACTTAATAACAACGTAAAATGCAACTCAATAACAACATAAAATGCAACTCAAATGAGACTCGACTCGTCATGCATGTGGTACCATTCGGAGTAAAACTCCCAACTTAAAATCATTGCCATTTTAGTGGGCATCAAGGCATAAGCCTTCAACTTTCAACTTAAAATTTGCCAATCCAGGCCAACGTGGTGTGAGCAAAGCTCCGACTTAATGCATATGAATGTACATGGCATACACGACTTTACAATTCCGACAACATAATAATAATAGCAACACAACAAGGTTTTCAACATAATCAACTTATAATCAACTTTGGCTCATCAAGCCTACAACTCAGTATTTTCAACAAAATCAACTTATAATCAACTTTGGCTCACCAGCCTACAACTCAGTATTTTCAACAACTTTAACACAACTTATCAACATATTTATATCAACACTTCATAACATAACCCAACAGAATTACTCATCAAAATTAACGATAATAGGCTAATCACCAATTATGTTCACAACATTAAAATACCAATTTTTCTGATTTCCAACAGTGTTAACCGGTTAACGCCCCGGGTTAACCGGTTAACGCAGGACAAAATACACTTTCTGGCAAAACGCAACAGTGTTAACCGGTTAACGCCCTGGGTTAACCGGTTAACGCAGGCAAAACAGCACATTTTCACAAAATATAACAGTGTTAACCGGTTAACGCCCTGGGTTAACCGGTTAACGCAGACAAAACAGCAGTTCCTGCGCTAACACAAAGCAGAATGCAGAATTCTCCGCATTTTCCGCCGTTGGAGGACTTCCGGACCTCCGATTCCAATTCCGTAAAAGCTATACGTTCGGAAATTCACAACTAACCCAAACACATATTCAATTACAGCCTAAACACAGTTTCATCCAACGTAATTTTCCAGCATTCACAATCCCAATTAGGGTCAATTCAACGGCTATCACTACCCATGACATGTTAATCTATGATACCCATTAAACGACGATAAACCCCCCTTACCTGAGATAATCCGGCAATCTCTAAGCTTCAAGCTTTTCCGTTCTTCAACCTTTGCTCTCTAGCTCTTCCTCTTTGCCCTTTCTCCACCTTTCACCTTTCAGCCGCTTCTCTGTTTCACGTGAAAACTCTTTAACCAAAAATGAAAACCCTTTTCTCTTATTCCAACTTATATATTTTCCAATAATTATTATTCCAAATAATAATAATAATAACAATCCAATAATTCAATTTATTTAATTAAATTATTAAATATATTATTAACTTAATTTAAATAATCCTCTTATTTAATTCGGGGTGTTACATCAGGTGTGTAAGTCATCTGACGTGGGTCGTACAGGTACATATCCTCGGCGATGAACTAAAAACTAACCGATCTATACCAAGCCATATAAGTACGACTTGGTTTTTCTTCAGTTGGCATGACTGCGTCAGTTAACACATGGTCATGACAGTGCTTCCATTTGTGACACTCCGATCTTGCGAAGCTTTGCCATGGATTGAAGTTCCATTGGTCGTTAACTTTGCGCATATGCCATTCTCCTAGGCTAGCTGGGGGGTCTGGGATATTTTGGGGCATACCGAACTGCAGCTTCACACGATCACTGTTGTGCATCTCCACAGTTGTGAACCGTATTATCGGTGTGCATGCAGTCCATACGACCGCGTCTTCAGTGTTGACCTCATGGTCATGATCCAAATTAAGGTATGGACGCCAAATGAACTGAAATGTGAAAGAAGATAGGATTATAGTCAATGTAGAAGAAGTTAACAAAATATAACAAAATAATTAAGTTATTTTCCTTACGTCTGTCGGTCGAAGGTGATCCAACAGGTTGCGATGCTGAGTAATATAGTGTCTTGGACACCTGTTGTAACTCATACCATGTGCAGACCATCTACACCAAAAAGTCAAAAAATATTAGTTAGAGGTAATAATCTTTAAAGAAGTAAGTAAAGATATAGCAATTTAAACAACTTACTTTTGTGCATACGGAAATGTGAAAGGGTTGTTATTGACGGGTGCTAGAGACGGTAGTCTTGACCAACCCCGTGCTTGTAGCAAAACAGCACATCCAGAAAATGTAGATGTGTCTTTGTGTGAGTTTTTGCACAAGGAGCTATAGAGATAGGCTAGACAAGCAGATCCCCAACTGTAACTTCCTATTCTATCTACATGTCTAAGTAGAGGTAAATACATAATATGCATGCTAGAACCACTACCTTCGGGAAATAAAAACGAGTCAATTAACAGCATAATGTAACACCTAGTTTTTATTATTCGAGCATCTTTGGTAGAATGCTCATCTAAGTATAAACTATTATAGTATGGCTTAAGGCGTGAAAGTAGTATACCTTGACCTATTGCGTTATCATCTAACAAATCAGTCTCTAAGAGATCCATGCAAATTGAATTTGCATAGTTGGTTTTACCATTAACAGCCTTACCTTCAGTGGATAGTCCCAAAAGCATGTAGACGTCTTCTAACGTCACGGTACACTCACCGGTTAGGAACCAAAATGTGTGTGTCTCTGGTCTCCATCTTTCGCATAAAGCTAGAATGAATTTGTTATCTATGGACCAAGACAAAAACTTGCTTATTTGACCAAAATCGGCGAGTTCAACATAAGGTTGAATCATCGGGTCCATATGGACATATTCGTGGACCCGAGTTCGGAACCTTGATACATCCTATAAAAGAAAGAACAAAAAACTTGACTAAGTTGGTATGTTAAAATAAAAGGGGGTTGGTGAAGATGAAAGATAAAAAGTTAACAAAAGAAAAAACTTACATATGTTGCGATGTTTGCAACCGTTCCTCTATGTGATTCGCCCATTGTGAGGATAGACATTTTGTTGGGGGGGTTGGTGTAGATGAAACTACAAGAAGTTGTTGCAGATGAAATTGTAGAAGAAGTAGTGAGAGTGATGGTGTGGAAGAAGTGTTGATGGAGTGGATGTATTTATAGGCAAATGGATGGGAGCATGAAAAGTTGTGCTTGCATGGTGTCTCCACTTGAATTGGCGACCATGTACAACCTTTAAGAGGGGTCGCCATTCAAATTGGCGCCTCCATAGGGACATGCATGAAAGACCTATGTCTGATTGCTTGGTTTCGAGGTCTGAATGCATGCTTTGACAAGGTGTCTCCACTTGAATTGGCACCCATGTGCAAGGAATGAGTGGGGGCGCCAATTCATTTGGAGTGTATGTCTGCATGTCTGACACGTGGTTGTCCTCTCTCTTGCATGCTGAGCATGTCACTTCTTAGTAGCTTGCATGGTTGACACATCATTTCAGAGTAGCTTGCATGTGTGACACGTCATTTCGGAGTAGCTTGCATGTGCGACACGTCACTTCGAACTAGCTAGCATGTGAGACACTTCACTCCTCTATATAAGTGTCTTACTATCTACATCCAAGACACTTCACTCACATTCATCTGTAGTAAGAAAATAGTTTTCATCTGCACAATGTCATCTTCATCATTATACAGTGTCAACGTTCACTGCAACGGTGAAACATACGATTCTGAGCTATATGGTTTTTGTTTTCGAAACAATGATACCATTAAACTCACGATCAAGAGAAATGCAACCTTCTTGCATTTGAAAAAAAGAATACAATCCTGTATAGGATTGGGTATTGTGTCAAAGATCATATATCAAAATCCAATATTTTTTTAGAATAGTCAATGCAAGTATTTCCCCCTTAAGGTACGAGACGATGAAGATGTTGAATACATGTTTGTTAGTCATGAACATTCAGGTTGCAACTGTATTGAGTTGTACATTACTCTTCAACCATGTATACCATCTCAATAGTCTCAACTAACCAGTCAGGATGAATCTGGTAAAGATGATCCACAATGGTCAGATGAAGTCAACCCAGAAGTAGAAGCAGAAGTGGATGTCGTTGATGAAGAAGAAAAGGAGACCGAGATACAGGTTGATCACATGCTGAACAACGACGCTGAAGATGATGATCAACCACCACTAATACCTCCTAGTCATGTCTACAATCCGCCTCAACATATGACAAATATGGATCTTCACGACGATGAAACATCCAACAGTGTTTTCTATAATCCATATCCGAGATCAGAAGGCGAATTAAAGGTGGGGGACATGTTTCGTACCAAAGAAGAATGTGTTCTGGCTATCACAAAATTCCATATGAACAACTCAGCTGACTTTACAGTAAAACGCACTGATTCTAGAAGGTATGTTATCGAATTTCGTAACATGCTTTGTAAGTTTCGTTTGGCTGCGTCTTACAAGAAGAAAAACGACTCTTGGAAGATCACTTCAATAGACCCACCTCACAGTTGCATTGCAACTAACGTTGAACAAGATCACCGTAAACTAAGCGCAGCGTTGATATGTCAAGACATTCTGTCGTTGGTTAATAAAGACCCATCAGTGAAGGTGAGTATAATTATATCCCATATCAAAACAACATATAATTATAGTCCATCTTACAAGAAAGCCTGGATTGCGAGGACAAAGGTTGTTGAACAAGTTTTCGGCAACTGGGAGGATTCATACAAGGAATTGCCACGGTTTTTATGGGCACTAAAAACATATGTCCCAAGAACTGTGGCAATTATGGAGACATTGCCAACGATGATGCCAGACGGAACCTGTGCTACAGGTAATAGAATCTTTCACCGCCTCTTTTGGGCATTTGACCCATGCATCAAAGGTTTCGCATTCTGCAAACCTATTATTCAAATTGATGGCACTTGGTTATACGGAAAATACAAGGGTACTTTGCTCATGGCGGTTGCACAAGACGGCAACAACAATGTCTTTCCCATTGCCTTTGCTCTTGTTGAAGGTGAAACGGCTGGTGGATGGGATTTCTTTCTTCGACATCTCAGAACGCATGTGGCTCCACAAGCCAATCTCTGTTTGATTTCTGATAGATATGCTGCCATTGAGAGTGCCTACAACAACCATGACAACGGATGGCATGATCCTCCTTCTACCCATGTCTACTGTATCAAACACATTGCATAAAACTTCATGTGTGCTATAAAAGATAAGAATCTTCGCAAAAAGGTAGTGAATGTTGGGTATGCTCTAACTCAGTCGTCGTTTCAATATTATCGTGATGAAATTAGACTGTCTAATGAAGACGCAGGGAGATGGATAAATAACATACCAGTAGAGCAATGGACAAGGGAATTTGACAGAGGTTGTCGATGGGGCCATATGACAACAAACATTGTGGAATGCATGAACGGGGTATTCAAAGGAATTCGAAATCTGCCGATAATCGCCTTGGTAAGATCAACCTATTATAGGTTGGCTTCTATGTTCGCAACCAGAGGTGAAAGATGGAGTGCGGTGTTAATGTTCGGGCAAGTATTCAGTGAGTGTTGCATGAAGGTCATGAAAGAGGAGAGCATCAAAGCTAGCACACACACTGTAACAGTCTTTGACCGTCATAGGCAAAATTTCAGCGTCCATGAAACAATGGACCACAATGTAACACCCCGATAAAAATAAGATAATTATTTAATTTAAGTTAATATTATATTTATTAATTTAATTAAAATAATTGGAATTATTGGATTATTATTATTATTATTATTGGAATAATAATTATTGGAAAATATATAAGTTGGAAATAAGGAAAAAGAGTTCCATTTTTTGGTAAAGAGGGTTTTACGTGAAAAGCAGAGAAGCGGCTGAAAAGAGGAAAAGGGCAAAGAGCAGAGCAAGAGGAAGAAGGTTGGAGAAGAGAAAAGCTTGAAGCTTAAAGATTCGCCGGATTAATTCAGGTAAGGGGGGTTTATCGTCGTTTAATGGGTATTATAGATTAACATGTAATGGGTAGTGATAAACCGTTTAATTGACCCTAATTGGGATGATGAGTGCTGAAAATTTGTGATGAATAAACTGTGTTTAAGCTGTGATTGAATCGGTAATTGTGTGAGTCGTGATTCCCCGAGCGTATCGCTTTTTACGGAATTGGAATCGGAGGTCCGGAAGTCCTCCAACGGCGGAAAATGCGGAGAATTCTGCATTCTGCTTCGTGTTAGCGCAGGAACAGCTTTCTGTCTTGCGTTAACCGGTTAACCCAGGGCGTTAACCGGTTAACACTGTTGTGAGTTGTGGAAATATTGTTGTTCTGTCTGCGTTAACCGGTTAACCCAGGGCGTTAACCGGTTAACACTGTTGAGTTTTGCCAGAAAGCGTGTTCTGTCTGCGTTAACCGGTTAACCCAGGGCGTTAACCGGTTAACACTGCGGGAAAAGAGAAAAAATTGATAATTGAATCTTGTGTACGTTTTGGAATGGAATTATATAGTACTTAGTTTATGTCAAAGTTGATTATAAGTTGATTATGTTGAAAACATTGTTGTGTTGCTATTATTACCCTGTTGTCGGAATTTAAGTCGTGTATGTCAAAGTGATTATAAGTTGATTATGTTGAAGACATTGTTGTGTTGCTATTGTTATCCTGTTGTCGGAATTCATATGCATTAAGTCGGAGCTTTGCTCACACCACGTTGGCCTGGATTGGCAAAAGTTGAAAGTTGAAGGCTTAAGCCTTGATGCCTCATTAAATTGGCAAATTTTAAGTTGGGAGTTTTACTCCAAATGGTACCACATGCATGACGAGTCGAGTCTCATTAGAGTTGCATTTTGTTGGTTTGTTGTATGAGTATTTAATTTAGCAGTGGTGCTTGTGTTGATATTGAGTATGACGTTTGAGTTGATGTGCCGTTACTGAATGTGTGATGTGATTAGGGTGATTAATGTGTCAAATTACTTAACATGACATGATATTTTATAATGCTTTTTATATCGATTGAGGAACTCACCCTTACAACTATTTTTCAGGTAGCGAGCAGTGATTGAGTAGAAGCTAGTGCTTGGAGTCTAGTGTAGTCTCCTTAGTGGGTCATGCTCTGATAGATGTAACATCGGGACGGGATGTTTTACCTTGTTGAATAATTTTACATGTACTGTGTTACATGTTTTGCATGATTGATTTGATTTCTATTCCGCTGCGTATTGTGCAAATGCTTTATGTTTTGAATTAATGATAGAGCATGACAGTTATTATGGTGAATGGTGTGAAATGATTGTGTGACACCCTTAATTGCATAATTACTCTGATTGATATATTGTTATTCTAATTAAATATTTGGGGTATTTTAGAAGGGTGTTACATTAGTGGTATCAGAGCAGGTCGGTCTGTCCGGCCAGTTGTCGTGTCGTTACTGTCTAACAATTGTGTATTGTTACTAATCTAACTTTTAAGTTGTGTTGTGGTGATAAGTTGAATGGCTGGAAGGAATGACGCTGCAATGGCTGCCGCAATGCAAGCGATGGCACAAGCTGTGCAGAATTTGCCAAATGCTGGTGGAGATGCTGGATCACGTAGCTTGGCGAATTTTCAAAGAGAGAATCCGCCGGTGTTTAAAGGGAAGCATGATCCAGATGCAGCCTTGGGATGGTTGAAAGAGATCGAGAGAATCTTCCGTGTTATGGATTGCACTCCAGCTCAGAAGGTTCGGTATGGTACTCACATGCTAGCAGTCGAAGCTGATGACTGGTGGCTAGAGACTCACGAGAGGTTGACCGTGACAGGTGAAGTCATTACTTGGGATGTATTCCGTAGGGAATTCATGAGAAAGTATTATCTGGAGGATGTCCGTGGTAAGAAAGAAATTGAGTTCCTTGAGCTGAAGCAAGGAAACTTGTCTGTCACTGATTATGTTGCAAAATTTGTGGAGTTGTCCAAATTTTATCCTCATTACACTGGTGCTGGTGCTGAATTTTCAAAGTGCATCAAGTTTGAGAACGGACTGCGCTCTGAAATTAAGAAGGCTGTTGGGTATCAGAAGATACGCATTTTTACTGAATTGGTGGATAGCTGCAGGATATTTGAAGAAGACAATAATGCTCACTACAAGATTGTCAGTGACCGCAGGGGCAAGCAGCATCAAAATCGTGGCAAGCCGTATGATGCTCCAGTGGGAAAAGGGAAACAAGGAGCTGCTCCGGCTCAGAGGACTAGTAGGGGAGGTGCTCCTGCTGGTATAGTTTGCTTCAAATGTGGTCAGGCTGGTCAATAAGAGTAATGTATGCACTGCTGAAGTAAAGAGGTGTTTTCGTTGTGGTAAGACTGGCCATGCAATAGCTGATTGCAAGCACAAGGAAATGATTTGTTTTAATTGTGGCGAAGAAGGGCATATTGGAAGTCAGTGTCAGAAGCCAAAGAAATCTCAAACTGGAAAGGTGTTCGCATTGACCGGAACTCAAACCTCCAGTGAGGACAGACTTATCCGAGGTACATGTTTCATAAATGGTACTCCTTTAATTACTATTATTGATACCGGTGCTACACACTGTTTTATTTCTGCTAACTGTGCTCGAAGACTGGGTTTAAAATTGTCCGCTTTGGATGGTGAATTGATTGTTGAGACCCCAGCTAAGGGATCAACAACTACTTCCTTGGTGTGTTTAAATTGTCCTTTGTCGATCTTCGATAAAGATTTCTATGTTGATTTAGTATGTTTGCCGTTGGGTGGGATGGATGTAATTCTTGGTATGAACTGGTTGGAGTATAATTATGTTCATATAAATTGTCATCATAAGTCGGTGAGGTTTTCCACTCCTGAAGAGGAAGGAGTTGACTTATTACCTTTCAGAGAATTGCGAAAATTGATGAAAGAGGGAGCTCAGATGTTTTCTTTGATGGCGACGTTGTCGGTTGAGAGTAAAGCTAAGATAGAGGAACTGTTAGTGGTGAAAGAATTCCCTGAAGTTTTTCCTGATGAAATTCCTAGTGTGCCGCCAGAGAGGGAAGTTAAATTTACTATTGATCTAGTGCCTGGTACTAGGCCTGTTTCGATGGCACCGTATCGAATGTCGGCATCTGAATTGTGTGAATTAAAGAAGCAATTGGAAGACTTACTTGAGAAGAAGTTAATAAGACCAAGTGTGTCACCGTGGGGAGCTCCAGTGTTGCTAGTAAAGAAGAAAGATGGTAGTATGAGGCTTTGTATCGATTATAGACAATTGAATAAAGTAACGATCAAGAATAAGTATCCACTACCGAGAATAGATGATTTGATGGATCAATTAGTGGGTGCTTGTGTGTTCAGTAAAATTGATTTGAGATCGGGCTATCATCAGATCAAAGTGAAAGATGAAGACATCCAGAAGACAGCGTTCAGAACTCGGTATAGACATTATGAGTATTCTGTGATGCCTTTCGGTGTGACTAATGCGCCGGGAGTATTTATGGAATACATGAATCGTATTTTCCATACTTATCTGGATCATTTTGTGGTAGTATTTATTGATGATATTTTGATTTACTCTAAGTCCGAAGAAGAGCACAAGGAACATTTGAGATCAGTGTTGGATGTTTTGAAAGATAAGAAATTGTATGCGAAGCTGTCCAAGTGTGAATTTTGGTTAAGAGAAGTCAGTTTTCTCGGCCATGTAATTTCAGGAAAAGGTATTGCTGTAGATCCTTCCAAGGTAGAAGCTGTATTGCAATGGGAGACTCCTAAGTCGGTTACCGAGATTAGAAGCTTTTTGGGATTAGCTGGATATTATAGAAGGTTTATTGAAGGATTTTCTAAGTTAGCATTTCCGTTAACTAAATTAACTTGTAAAGGTAAAGCTTTCGTGTGGGATGTTCAGTGCGAAGAGAGTTTTAATGAATTAAAAAGGAGATTGACGTCGGCGCCGGTTTTGACTTTGCCAAATCCCGGGGAACCGTTTATAATTTACTGTGATGCTTCATTGATGGGTTTAGGAGGTGTGCTCATGCAAAATAATAGAGTAATTGCTTATGCGTCGCGACAGTGAAGAATTCATGAAAAGAACTATCCTACGCATGATCTTGAACTTGCTGCTGTGGTGTTTGTGCTAAAAATCTGGAGGCATTACCTTTATGGTTCCAGATTTGAAGTTTTCAGCGATCATAAAAGTTTAAAGTATCTATTTGATCAGAAAGAGCTGAACATGAGACAACGTAGGTGGTTAGAATTGCTTAAGGATTATGATTTCGGTTTGAATTATCATCCAGGAAAAGCAAATGTTGTGGCCGATGCTTTAAGTAGAAAGACCTTGCATGTGTCGGCAATGATGATTAAGGAGTTGGAATTAATTGAGCAATTTCGTGATATGAGTTTGGTTTGCGAAGTAACCCCGCAGAGTGTAATGCTAGGAATGATAAAGATTAATAATGATTTTATGGATAGTATCCGAGAGGCACAGAAATTGGATGTGAAATTAGTAGATATCCTTAATCGTTGTGGTCAATCAGATAAGAGTGACTTTAAGATTGATGCGAGAGGTGTGCTAAAATTAGGGGAAAGAATTTGTATTCCTGATGACGCGATTTTGAAAAGAAGCATTCTAGAAGAGGGTCATAGAAGCAGTTTGAGTATTCATCCAGGAGCTACTAAAATGTATCAGGATTTGAAGAAAATATTTTGGTGGTCCGGAATGAAAGAGGATGTGGCTCGTTTTGTGTATGCGTGCTTAACTTGTCAGAAGTCGAAGATTGAGCATCAGAAGCCTGCTGGGTTGATGCAACCGTTGGAAGTTCCAGAGTGGAAATGGGATAGCATTTCTATGGACTTTGTAACGGGGTTGCCTGCTACTTTAAGAGGGCATGATTCGATTTGGGTGATCGTTGATAGGCTCACGAAGTCGGCTCACTTCATACCTATTAACATCACTTACCCAATTGCGAAGTTGGCAGAGATTTACATCCGAGTAATTGTAAAGTTGCATGGTGTTCCTCTGTGTATTGTGTCGGACAGAGATCCGAGGTTTACATCGGGATTTTGGAAAAGTCTGCAAGATTCGTTGGGCTCTAAGTTGAGGTTGAGTTCGGCATATCATCCTCAAACTGATGGCCAAACTGAGAGAACTATTCAGTCATTGGAGGATTTACTGAGAGCTTGTGTTCTTGAACAAGGAGGTTCGTGGGACACTTATCTTCCATTGATCGAGTTCACATATAATAATAGTTACCATTCTAGTATCAGAATGGCGCCTTTTGAAGCATTGTATGGTCGTAGATGTAGAACTCCGTTGTGTTGGCACGAATCTGGTGAGGGTGTAGTACTTGGACCAGAGTTAGTTCGAGAAACTACCGAGAAAGTGAAGTTTATCCGAGAGAAAATGAAAGCTTCTCAGAGTAGGCAGAAGAGTTACCATGACAAGCGGAAGAAGGAATTAGAATTTCAAGCTGGTGACCATGTGTTTTTGAGAGTCACGCCTGTGACCGGTGTTGGGAGGGCTTTGAAGTCTAAAAAGCTCACTCCTCGCTTCATTGGTCCGTATCAAATCTTAGAACGGGTTGGAAAAGTTGCTTATCGGATGGCATTACCACCTAATCTTTCGAATTTGCATGATGTATTCCATGTGTCGCAGCTTCGGAAGTATGTCTCAGATCCGTCTCATGTGGTTAGTATGGATGATGTGCAAGTGCGGGATAATTTAACAATGGAGACAAAGCCTGTACGAGTTGAAGATCGTGAAACAAAGACTCTTCGAGGAAAAGAGATTGTGTTGGTTAAAGTCGTTTGGTCGGGAGCTGCGGGCGAAAGCATGACATGGGAACTTGAGAGTCAGATGAAGGAGTCTTATCCGGAGCTATTCGCTTGAGGTATGTTTTCGAGGACGAAAACTCTTTTAGTGGGGGAGAGTTGTAACACCCCGATAAAAATAAGATAATTATTTAATTTAAGTTAATATTATATTTATTAATTTAATTAAAATAATTGGAATTATTGGATTATTATTATTATTATTATTGGAATAATAATTATTGGAAAATATATAAGTTGGAAATAAGGAAAAAGAGTTCCATTTTTTGGTAAAGAGGGTTTTACGTGAAAAGCAGAGAAGCGGCTGAAAAGAGGAAAAGGGCAAAGAGCAGAGCAAGAGGAAGAAGGTTGGAGAAGAGAAAAGCTTGAAGCTTAAAGATTCGTCGGATTAATTCAGGTAAGGGGGGTTTATCGTCGTTTAATGGGTATTATAGATTAACATGTAATGGGTAGTGATAAACCGTTTAATTGACCCTAATTGGGATGATGAGTGCTGAAAATTTGTGATGAATAAACTGTGTTTAAGCTGTGATTGAATCGGTAATTGTGTGAGTCGTGATTCCCCGAGCGTATCGCTTTTTACGGAATTGGAATCGGAGGTCCGGAAGTCCTCCAACGGCGGAAAATGCGGAGAATTCTGCATTCTGCTTCGTGTTAGCGCAGGAACAGCTTTCTGTCTTGCGTTAACCGGTTAACCCAGGGCGTTAACCGGTTAACACTGTTGTGAGTTGTGGAAATATTGTTGTTCTGTCTGCGTTAACCGGTTAACCCAGGGCGTTAACCGGTTAACACTGTTGAGTTTTGCCAGAAAGCGTGTTCTGTCTGCGTTAACCGGTTAACCCAGGGCGTTAACCGGTTAACACTGCGGGAAAAGAGAAAAAATTGATAATTGAATCTTGTGTACGTTTTGGAATGGAATTATATAGTACTTAGTTTATGTCAAAGTTGATTATAAGTTGATTATGTTGAAAACATTGTTGTGTTGCTATTATTACCCTGTTGTCGGAATTTAAGTCGTGTATGTCAAAGTGATTATAAGTTGATTATGTTGAAGACATTGTTGTGTTGCTATTGTTATCCTGTTGTCGGAATTCATATGCATTAAGTCGGAGCTTTGCTCACACCACGTTGGCCTGGATTGGCAAAAGTTGAAAGTTGAAGGCTTAAGCCTTGATGCCTCATTAAATTGGCAAATTTTAAGTTGGGAGTTTTACTCCAAATGGTACCACATGCATGACGAGTCGAGTCTCATTAGAGTTGCATGTTGTTGGTTTGTTGTATGAGTATTTAATTTAGCAGTGGTGCTTGTGTTGATATTGAGTATGACGTTTGAGTTGATGTGCCGTTACTGAATGTGTGATGTGATTAGGGTGATTAATGTGTCAAATTACTTAACATGACATGATATTTTATAATGCTTTTTATATCGATTGAGGAACTCACCCTTACAACTATTTTTCAGGTAGCGAGCAGTGATTGAGTAGAAGCTAGTGCTTGGAGTCTAGTGTAGTCTCCTTAGTGGGTCATGCTCTGATAGATGTAACATCGGGACGGGATGTTTTACCTTGTTGAATAATTTTACATGTACTGTGTTACATGTTTTGCATGATTGATTTGATTTCTATTCCGCTGCGTATTGTGCAAATGCTTTATGTTTTGAATTAATGATAGAGCATGACAGTTATTATGGTGAATGGTGTGAAATGATTGTGTGACACCCTTAATTGCATAATTACTCTGATTGATATATTGTTATTCTAATTAAATATTTGGGGTATTTTAGAAGGGTGTTACACACAACGAGAGGAGACCAAATTTAGCCTACGTTGTTAGACCAAACAGAAGTTGGTGCGATTGTGGAAAATTCCAAGCCTTTCGTATACCTTGCTCCCATGTCATTGCAGCATGCGCTTATACTCGTCAAGACGCTTACAACCATTTATCTGATGTGTACAAGGCCAACACCATCATGAATGTATATAATCAAAGCTTCTCAGTACTACCAATGGAGGATTACTGGCCTCCATATGAAGGTGATATTGTTTGGCATAACGACGAGATGCGTAGAAAGAAAAAAGGAAGGCCAAATAGCACACGTATCAGAACAGAGATGGATTCCACAGATAAAATGATAAGATTATGTAGTATCTGTCGTCAACCAGGACACAACAAGAACAACTGTCCCAATCGAGGAGCATCATCTAGGTCTTAAGCTTTTTGTAACATTGTATTTATGTAACCTTCAATCATTATATATCATTAAGTTTTTGTTACAACGAGGTTCACAACAAACATCAGTACAAAATAAGCTATCTGAAAACATAAATATTTCTAACTGATTACAACAATCAAATTGATGTCGTCTCGACCGAACATCATTTCCCTAACATCCTTATCAGTCTTCATTCGCACCCAACCAAAGATATTGTCAAGTCTCTCAATACTTCTAATTTTTCCCCTTCTGGTATTTTCCCATCTAACCAACGAACCAACTCCCTCTTCAGTTGATCGAATGTAGTGATGTTCCAGAACAGCATCAGCATCTGAGGTTTGTCTCTCGCATAAATCACCTTTCCGTATCGGCGACGAACATCAAACATGATTGTCAAATGATTATATGAGATGTGGAACAATTACTCACACAAGGCATCTATTTATAACACAAAAATTGCATTTTAGGAGGAGTCTCCAATTGAATTGGCGCCTCCTCTTAAACCCTACACAGGGGCGCCAATTGGATTGGCTAGGGCATCTGCCCTAGCCAATCCAATTGGCATCTCCATTCAATTTTTAAGAGGAGTCTCCAATTCAATTGGCGACTCCTCCTAAAAGTGGGGTAGTTTGGAAAAAATTTGAAACCAGAGGTATTTTGGAAATTTCTTTGAAAAAATGGGTTATTTTTGTAAAAAAACCAGAGATTCTTACTCAAAATAAAAGATATATTATAATTTTTTAGATTGATAGGAGCAAATTAATAAGAATATGGAACACAATTATATTAAAAATATTGACATCTATTTTGAAATTTTTGAGCTCAATCAATGGGTCATTTTATAAATTATAATTAATGGCAATTAATGGATCACTTTACAATTATTTTTGAAATGAATCATGAATTAAAATATTAAAATTATAGTATTAAATAAGTTATTAATTGGAAATTAAAGATTGAAGAATTTTTTTTCAAATTATTAAAATACTAAAACAAAATAAAATATTTTCAAATTAATTTTATAATTTAAAATTTTAAAAATTATTTTATAATAAATTAAAAGTAAGAGTTCAAAGTAAAGTGTTACTCTATTTTTTTTAGTGTCTTTTTGAACTAAAATATTTTTAAATTAATTAAATTAATAAATTGATTAATTTAATGTAAATTTTAAAAAGTGTATTGTATATAGACCTATCTTATAAACCGAAAACAAAATATAGGGTTGAAACAAATATTTTTTTAAATGATTTTTTTTTATTATTGATACAATACTACTATAAATATAAAAAAGTTAATACTTAACATAATTATTTTTATATCCCACTTAAAACTCATTAAAAGAATATTTTCATGTTCTTACCCGTAATTTTACTTCTATCATCATCACTAATACTATCTAGTTAAAATGAATTTTTAATTTTAAAAATAAATTAATTGTTATTATCCCTATATTTATTCACGTTGCGTTCGTTTGCTTTTTCTTTAACCCAACATTAAAATCAATGTTTTACTTTTAAAAGTATATTAGTATTGGGAAGTGGTGAACAACTTTTCTAATCCTTACCTTCATGAAGACCAAATGTTTTTTTTCTTCATTTCAC